>NC_029781.3:82503473-82536834 GCF_000817695.3 Arachis duranensis | reverse complement strand
AAAGAATAGTAAAAATATACTATATAAAAAATATATTAGAAAAAAGTATAAAAAAATAAACATGCATAAAAATAAATATTATAATTTAATATCATGTCCTTTTTAGTAATTATCTATTTAAAAGTAATTTTAACTAATATTATCCAAACAATATTTATTTTATCAAAATCAATTTTAGTATAGAGTTGCCAAACATAAATCATGTTGGTACAAACTTACTTCTATTCAAAATCAATTCTATAAAATAACTTTTATTCAAACTCCAGTTTGATAAACTACAATCCAAACACCCACTTAAATTAGACAATTGAAAGAAACTTGTGTGATATTGTTTTACTCGTTTTTTTTTTTGTCGATTTCGACAGGTGATGTCGAAATGAGTTTGTATCAAAATATAACTATCGTGAAATAGATATAATTTCTCTAAAAAATAGTGAGTTCGACCAAAAAATTATTTAATTACTGTCAAGATAATTTATGTCAAAATTGCTAGTGGTAAATTTTATGATAAACAATAAAAGAATAAATAATTAAATGGAGAAAGAACCAAATATTGATTTAAACAAAGAAATAACAAAATTCAAAGAAATTAAATGAAACTGAATCAAATAAACAAAAGGAAACAAGTTAAAAATTGACTTTTAACACTGACATGCACTTGCACTTCATGTTCTTTCGTCGCGTCGCAGAGACTGAAACTTTTATAAGTTTGTGTGATGATCTAGTGTTTATGATTGAAGTCTCTAAACTCTTCTGAATTTTTATTATTTATAGATCATGAAAATAGACTTGCTATGGAGCATGTTTATCTACTATCTTAAGTTCCTCCTTTTCCTCAGCTATGACCTTACCTTGAACGTAAAGAATTTTGACCCCCAAATTTTGATATTCACGTCTTTCTTGGTCTTCAAAGTTCTATGTTTCTTTAATTTGCTGCTCAGATTTCGCATCCATATCCTCCACTCAATTTGAAGGTCAAGTAGCAAGTCATGATGATCAAAGAAAATAAATAACTACCTTTTCGATCCAACGCTCTTTGTACCATCTTTTTTCGACTTCGACTTATCTATTTCTATTTTTATAGTCGAAACACTATTTTTATAGTCAAAACCACTGATAATAAAAAAATCCATTTTTTACCATCAATTACATTTTTCTTAAAAATTAGATTTTATATTTAAATCAATAGTAATTAGTTTTTTGAGTTAATAGTCAAAATAGTCCCTCAAAGATACATCAATCTCTATTTTCATCCCCAAAAGATAACCAACTTGGTTATGTTCATCCTTCCGTTAGTTTTTTGACACTACCGTTAACGGTTTGCTAACTTGAAACGTGAAGGGACATCACAACTTGCTAAACGACGTCGTTTTACCCTTAAAACAGTCGAAGATTCTTCTTCACTCTCATTCTTTGCTTTCCTAACCCATGATCTACCAACACCAAGACGAAGAAGATCACCATATCATCTGCAACCATTAGAGTAGTCATAGAGTATTGTTAGTGTGTCAATTCTGGAGCTTGAAATGTGCATCAACAACACAACAAGTGCTCTCAAACTTCCATTAATCCTATTCTGGTTCCTATGGAAACTTTCCAATCTGATAAATTAAAGGTTTTCATGGATACTTGGTCAAACACAACAATGGATCGTGAAATTAATGATGCCAATAACAAGAATTCTGTTTCATCAATTGGGAAGTTGTCCCTCTCTTCTCTTGATTTATCAAAGAGAAATGGATATATAGATGAAGAAGTGGGGTTAGGCAGAACCAGAAGAGAACAAGACAAGTAGTAATAATAAATCTGGCTTCTCGAATTGGCTCACACCACCCCCTTGAGTAGCTTCAATTCAAATCCGTCGTCGTTGACTAGGACAATGGTGTCATCTCTATTTGGGGTATTTCACAAGACACTTGCCTCATCGTTCTTCCTTCTTCGCATGGAAGAGCTCGAAGCATAGCTATTGTGTGAGTGTGACAGCAGAAATGAAGCGGAGATGGGGGCCAATTTTGGAGGTCACACCGGCATCAGCAGCGGCAGAAGCGGAGTCAGCGAAGGCAGCAGAGGCGTCAGCAACAGCAGTGCGAGTAGAGGCGTCGGTAGCGGGAGTAGAGACATGGGTGGAGGCAATGAAAGTAGAATCATCGGTGGCGCCAGGACCAACCGTAACTGAGGCAGTGGTGGCAGAACCGTTGCTATAGAGGATTGGCGCAGTGTTTCACCATAAAGAAGCAGGAGAAGATGATCAGTGAGGGAGTTTTAGTAGGAAATTGGGTTAGGTAGTGATTAGGGTTCATTTTTTCGGGTTTGGGATTGCCTAGTTTCAGGCTTTAACAAAAAAAGGTAACTGCCATGTCATTCTCTGTTAGTACCATGGTTCTGAAAACTGAACCGGACCGGCCGGTTCAATTGAAAAAACCAAAAACCGATCACCTCGCCGGTCTAGGTAAGATCAGAAATTGCCTGGCAAAAATCGGTGAGAAAATCGATCGAACCGGCAGTTAATCGGTGAATCAAGAGAACCGTCCGGTTTTTAGTGGTTTTTGGTTTGAAAATTAAACTACTAAACAGCTTCGTTTTGAAGGTGAAAAAAAATAGAAAAGAAAGGCCAAACGAACGTAAACAAGCTGAACCAAAAGAAAGGCCCCAATCCCCACCCCACCCTTTTCTGTCTCTCTCTCTCACTCATACCCACCAGAAAACCCTAGTCCCACCCATAATCCTCTCCTCTCTTTGAATTACAAGAATAGCCACCACCCACTATCCCATTTCAGAGCTTAAACTCATCGCCGACCCCTTCTCTATTTGTGGCCCTCTCTGTCCGAGCTCGCTTTGTCGCCGTGGGTCGCGCCACTTCGCTGCTCCTCGCCGTGGGTCGTCGTCGCTCTCCCCTCCTCGTCGTTCCTCCTTCGCCCTTCCTCGTTGGCGTTGTTTCTGCTTCTATGCTCCAAACCGTGTCTCACCGTCGTTGCTTCTTTTCTTCGCGTGGAGTCTCGAAGTCAAAGCGATTACCTTTCATCGTGTCTCATGTCGTAGTCTCTGCTTCAACCCTCTCAGGTCTCAGATCTCAGTTCTCAGTTCTCAAGTTTCTTCTTTTTTGATTCAAGCCTTCAACCCTCTCAGGTCTCAAGTCTCAGTCTCTAACACTCCCTGATTCTGTTTTCCTGATTCTATCCCTATGAAATTTGAAAGTTATTCTGAACATGCATATGATGTATTATTGATGATTCTGCTGAATTTTGAGATATTAATGTTTTGAATTTTTATTTGAATTCAGTTTGTTCATATTAAATTAATTTTGCTGAGATTGAGTCACAAATTCAATTGTTTAATTTATGAATTCGACTGAGATTGATTTTTAAATCCAACCTGTTGTATTTGTTTTGGTGAATTGTTGTTTTAATGTTATTGATTCAAAATAAAAGCATTGCCACAATTCTGTATTGAATTTGCTATATAGCTTCATATGATTTGGTTGAATTATGTTTATGATTCTTAGATTGGGTACATGTTTTAGATGTTTTGCAAAGAGATTGACTTATAGAAATTACAGAAATTCACATATGGGAGAGTTGGAGTTTTATTAATAATTTTATTATATATTTAATGAAACCGATTCAATTTCGGTTGAACCATTAAACCATTAAATCTGTCACTTGATCAATTCAATGATCGGTTCGGTTTTCGTAACCTTGGTTAGTACCATTAGTAAAAAATTAACAGAAAGATGAACGTGATCAAGTTAGTTATCTTTCGAGGACGAATTCGATTAATTTATTCTTCCATGAACGAAAATGGAAATGAATGTATTTTTCAAAGGTTATTTTAACTATTAACTTTTAATTTTTTTTATTAAAATATTCTGTTTTTTGGCAATTTAAAAAAAAAAATAAAAGGGAAGGGTGTAGACTACTAGATGGGAAATAGTGGGCCCTGAGGTGGAAAAGCGCGAGAAAGAGTGAGGAGAGGCTACGGTAGTCACACTCACTCCAAGACTGAAACTCTTTTCTTTGCTCTGCTTTTAACTAATTAAGGTCGACGAAAACGAATATTAACTCTTTCATTCATCATTCTTCTTCACCGCCACACGATAACCCTCACCTCTCTCCTTTATACATAACATGACATACATAACCACATACTACTACTATTTTTTTAATCATTTTATTTTTATTATTAGTGTCTCTTCTTTTCTTTTCATATATATAAATCTTTCCTTCCTTTTCTATTCATCTTTTCTTCCCCTTACCTCTTCTTTCTTCCTCTCTCACTCACACTCTCGCTCTCCCTTCCTTTTTCTCTTTAGTATATGACTTCTGCCATCGTCAAACACTGAGTGATGATGATGACGTTGATGGCCAAGGACGAGTGGGTCACCACCGCCATGACCGACGACACCCTTGTGGTCAACATTCTCCTCCGCCTCAAGAACTCCCTCTCCGACGAGAACAACAGCAACTCTAAGCTTCTCCCCTTCACATGGGGTCTCAGGCAGCCGCGTTCATGCTCTAGGTCAAGGACAACTCCTCCTACGTCGCGCTGCTGCGACGCCGCGGCTTCAACCAGACGCAGCCCCACCACGCCTCTCTCTTGGAGCGGCACCGCCGACGGCTACGAAGACTCCACCCGCAACAACGTCGCCAGATCCAAGGTAGTTCTCGTCTTCTTTCTCTCAACTCTCATCTATGTGCGTGCGTGTGACGCACACGGTAGCTCACGGCGGTTGATCTGGCGGCGTCATCAGACATTCTTTCTTGTCTTCTGAATGACGCTTCCTTTTGGTGTTTTTATATTTACCGTTTTACCCTTCCATCAGTTCCCGAACGCTTGCATCGTTTTCGAGTTCCCGGGCAAATCTGTCAACTCACCTCCACTTTATTTTCTTTTTCCCTTTCTATTTTTTATTTTTACTTTAAATTAAAAAACTACAATTTATGTTCCTGAGAATGAGATACGGATTACGGATGGAGAAGGATGCCTATCGTGGCGTGGCAGATAGCTCCCGTTTGCCGTGTTTCTTTTCTAAAACGGAAATGTGTTGCTTTCTGTTTCCTTCGTATCTAAAATTAAGAAATAGTAGGTTGACGGAAATGCCCTCGGGGGTGGTCAGCGGATGAAACGGGAGTGGCTAGCGCCGGCGTCTGAGATTATTGATTGACCGAAACACCCTTCCTAGGTCCAAGTAAGATTCCGCTGACACAGTTTTCCATTTGACCTGGAAAAATAGATTCCTAATTGGGGCTAACTCTCACTAATTTAGAATGCTTAATCTCACTGTGCGGGACCCTTCCATAGGGTGATTTAGTTATTATGTGTGGATTGGATTGTAGTGGAGTGGAGTGGAAGAAGAGGTAGGTTTGGTTCTTGGTGTACCCGTGGGTGTAGTGGGGGGGTATAAATGAATATCACGGGGATGATGGTATATTGATGAGAAGGAATGGCGGTAGTTGAAGTTGGTGCCCCTTAATTAACATGTTTAGCATTAAGGATTAGGAGGTGGCCCCCACCCCCGTTTTCTTCAATGAGGTGTAGAATGTAGTGGCATTGCCATACGCAAAAAAAAACCAAGTTCCCGAATACATGGCAATCTTTGCAACCACGTCCTTCTCATTCACAGGACACGTGTCATAACACTTGTTGCCATTTGAATTTCAGGGTACAGCTACGACTACTGCCACAAGTGGATACACGGTCAACTCGTCTATCCCAACGAGCAAGTGCAGAAGAAAAAAGGTATACCTACGAACCTCCTTTCTTTTGTTGCATCTTTCATCAAATGATCTCTTGATTCTCTTCTCTTGTCTTACATTACATTACATATTGTATATTTTTCAGACCTTTGCAGAACTAAAAGAACAAGAGACCTCCCTACTCAAAGAGAGGACTTATTTGAAAAAGGTATATCTTTTTATTTGCATGGTCAAAGAAAAGTTATCTCCATATTAGCATGCGGTTACTAATATCAAGCTGATTAATTAATCAGGAGATAGAAAATTTAAATGCAAACTTTGAAGCCCAGAGAGCCCAAAATGAGACCCTGAAGAGGATCAAGGTGCGGTAAAGTAAACATTCAAGGCATTCTTCCATTTTAATTTAGTGCAAAATGCCAATGATACCTATTATCTATTCCATTTCATCTCAGCGTGATATGAGCTTAAAACATCAGAAGAATCCAAGTTCAAAATCAGATGAAGAGTGCTATAAGCCTTCTTTGGGTGCCCTGGTTGAAACTAAATCACACGCAGCTTCATTCTTGATTCCAGATCTAAACATGATGCCCTGTGATGACGAATGATGAGTTGAGAGTAGAGTTGGTTACATTGCAGCGTCATCTTAACTGGATCAATGTACAGATACATGGAGAGAGCATTTTGAAGGCTCAATCCAATAGAAATCTTATGAAAAAGAAACAAGTGAGAGCCATAAATTGGAAAAGTATTTCGGTTAGTTATAGACATTAAGTGGTTCCTCCGATTCCGAGATTTCTTAAAAGGTGTGGGGATTCTTTGGGTAGTGTAAAATTGTATCATTCTTTGTAGGTTACGTTGAAAAGCTCATGGAATTGGATTCCTTTCATTACAAGGAAATCTCATTTGACGTATGGCCCATTCTATGTTGGAGTTTAGGGTAATATTATGATTGATGCATGCTGGTGCCAGATTCGTCGACGATTTTGGTGGACCCAACTTCAACGAAACTGCATTTTGTAATCGTTCATCCATCACATTACCTTGGCAACAAAATTTGAAATTTCCACCACGCTATCCAGTATCTACTCTTTTAACTTTAATTTGCCACTAAGGTTATTTTCCGTTTCCACTTCGCATTCTTTAGTTTAAACTTGAACTGATTATTATCACCATGATTCTAATGATTGTGTTCTGGACAACATTAATAACTCCGAGATTACGATTAATCGATAATATTACGTTACAAACTCATTAAAGTCTAATGTAAACACTATTAAAAAGGTGTAAATTATAATAACTCAGAATATAGCCAAATCATGGCATTAAAGACAAATGCCTAAAACGTTACATGGGAAAGGTGTAACAAACAACACTATAAAAAAATGTTGAATACTATCTGATTTAGTGGTGGGATATATTAGTAGATTTGGTAATAAATGATTTACCGGCATATTTGACAATAAATTTGTTGGGTAAATAAATTATAAAAAAATTATTGTTAGATTCGGATTTTTGACAGTAAATTTGCCAATAATAATTAGAGAGAGAGAAAAATTTGCGCGATCATTACTGTCGGATTTAGGGGGAAAATCTGACGGTAAGGTAATTAAATGAAACGCACCGTTTTGATCACAAGTTGTGCATTACTGGCGGATTTTCGATGGTAAATCTGCAGGTAAAATCGACCTTAAATTCAAATTTACGAATCTTTCCCTTCCATTTCTGCAACATCATTAACCTCACTTCTCTCCCCTTTCTCTTTCGCCGTTAGTCCCCATCGCCACCATTCGATGCCGTTTCGTTGTCGTTGACCACTTCCCACGACTCCATCCATCGTCACCATTGAGGAGCGTTAACCTGGAGCTTGTTTCTGCCATGGAGGAGCTTGTTTTTCTCATGCGAGTTAGTGCCTCTGTTGTTTGCTGTCGCCGTCGCTTGCCTCCGTCAACTGCAATGCTACCCTTCCTCCTTCATATAGGTATGTCTTCTTTCATTCCTTCTTTTTTTTGACATTGGTGGTATTTGCTAAACCCTAACGCTACATCTCTTTGCCTCCTTATATCATGTTATATTAATTAGTTGCTTTTTTTTAGATTGTATTATGATCTAGATTTGTAGATTGATGATAAAATGTTAATGTTTATCGTAGTTATCAGGGTCATAGTTCTTAACTGCATTGATTTATTGATATCGAAAGAAGATTCTTAATTGATTGTCCTCAACAAGCTCATCAATTAACATTAAATAGGTGAAATCGAAATTGATGTTTGCCTAGTTGATAAAATTAAAATGTTTATTCTCTTATCCTTTGGCGTGGTTGACTCTTTTTCATTCATAGCTTAGATAGCTAGAAACTTTGTACTAAATTATTCTCTGTTTATTTTATTTTTTCTACAGAATAACATTGTCAAAGAAGAACTATAATCATCAAATATATCTGGTTCTAGCTCATCAAAAGATCAGCCTAATTAGTAAATTTCAAGTTTGCATTTTAGGCTGTTAGCAGGCTGATATGTTAGCAGGCTGATATATTGATATTACAGTGGTTAATCAATCGTTTGTTAGTCAATTCATAAGCACTTATGCTGATCTTGTTATTGAGTATTTCATTTGTAGAATCATCTTGTATGAAAGTTTTTTTATATACATGGCCTGCAATTAAATGAACAGTATTAATAGAAACAAGCAGTATTAATAAATAGAATGTAAAATCAGTATTAATAGTAACAAGTAGCAAGTTTGTGTAGAGTAAAAGTAATCTATTTGTAGAAATTTTTTACGTTATCTATTGACATATATATGCTTTATAACTGAAGCTTTTTTTTAACTTATCCATTGACCGATGTATATTTTATACTTCGATTTAAAGTCAGCATGTTGAGTATTTGTATATATTTACTATGGATTAGTCTCTTTTTCACATCTATTTTGTGGCTTGCTTTTTTTCCCTTTGCATTGTGCTCTCTATCTCATTGTGCTCTTTTTTTCTTTTGCATTGTGATTTGAATTTTTGATTGAGTTCCATTACTAAACTAACTATTTTTTATGGTTTATTTAACTTACTTTAATTTGGATTGATTTTTAAAATGCAAGCAACATTTTTCGTTTAATAGTCATCTATGCACATTCTCATTGTCATAGCTCATTAAATTTTTTATTTATTTTGTTTCTTAAACTATATTACCAGGTAATATGTTATCAGAAATTACATTATGAAGAACAAATAAAGAATTTGTTGAGAAAAAAGAATTACAAAGGAGCAGTATTCTTAGTGGAGGAGTTTGAGGCTGAAGATGAAATGCCAAAAGATTTGCTCTCATTTGTTCATGCTCAAATGAGATTTCTGTTATTTTTTACTTGTATTTTGATATTTGAACTTGTTTGTGAACTTTTAACTAAAAATTATAAACAAATTATTATAAGAAATTGTAAAATTTTGAATTTTTTTAGTTTAAAAATTATTACATTTAAATATTTAAAATTATATGTTGAATTTTCAAATAAATTTTAAAAAAATTAATATTTAAGTTTACCGTCGGATTTCCTGTCGAGGAGAAAAAGTTCGACGGTAATAAGCTCCACAATTTCACCAATTAAAAGTTTATATCCGTCATTAAATTCGCTGTTAATTAGCGGCGGACAAAAAAATCTGTCAGTAAACAGTTACCGCAAGATTTATACCGTCAGATTTATTCTGCCGCTAAATCTGACATAAACAAGTTACTGACGGTTTCTTTTGGTAAATCCTCCGATAAATTCGACTGCATCTGGTTACTTTCTTATAGCGAAAAAAAAAAGAAAACTTCACAAATAACACCTTAAAATACTACTGACTTAAATACTAGAATATCTTCGCAGGTTACTCTTCTACCCTAGTTTTAACTCAAGCCATATTAAGATCACAGTAACTCTTCATTTCAGAAACCTTGCATTAAGTATGCACAAATTATAATAGGCAAGTGCATATATGTGGGGCAAAATTAGAATACAAGAGAAATCGAACTAGAATAATTCAAATTCTATTTCGTTTTTGTCATATTTTGCCTTCTTTTTTGTAAAATAGGGACGCGTTGTGAACTTGTGATTAATGATTGTGCACTTGTGCCATATTTCGTAAATCAATCCTATAGGCTCTAGGACCCACCCCGAAGGCCGGTGTTTATGGTAAAATGTTTTACAAATTGAATTGAAAATGTATCAAACTATTATAAATAATTTGAAATTTGTATTAAGCTATTTTTTTACATAATAAATTGGTTTCAAATTACCTTATAGTTCAGTGCACAACTTTAAACGAATTCACTAAAATTGAATAAGTTTTGATTTTATAATCAGTTTAAATCAATATATATATATAAAATTAGTTTTAACCAATTTATATATAAGTAATTATTCAAGCCAGTTTGGCCTGATATTGTCCCGACGGTTAAGATAGGTTTGATTGAGGTCAACCAATTGACTCAAGAATCAATTATTACCATTTAAAAGTCAAAAAAATTTTGTTTGGTTTTAAATTAAAGCAAACCACAAAAACTTGGTTTTAATAATAAAAAATTGTGGGTTCATGGAACAATTTATTAGGGGTGTAATCGATTCGGTTTGGTTCGGTTTTGGATTGAAAACTAACCGAACCGACCTGATCGGTTCTACAATGATACTAACCATTCGGTTGGCTGCTGTTTGAACAACCGAACCGAATCGAACCGAACCAACAGCGGTTTGGTTCGGTCAGTTTTTTCGGTTTTTTATACCTAATGATCAGAATTTAAATTACCATAAAATGAAGTTTAAAACCTTCAATAAACTAGAATAACAAGAGTATATCACATCCAAATTCAATACAAATTCAACTTAATTAAACATAAAACAAAGACAACTAAAAATGTCTAGCAAAACGACAAAAATAAACACACTTTAAACCGAAACAGTCACTTTAAAACAAATAAAAACCAAACAGCCACCATGCTTAATCTGAATACACACCAGGCGTCAGTTCATTGGGCTATTCATTGCTTGTTGGCTGCATATATATAAACATAACAATGAAAAATTAGCATTTTAACTCATCAACATCACAAAGAGTATTGTTTCCAGTAACAAATTTAGCATTCAAACTTGTGAAATATATTAATTATATGCAACCAAATTAAACCACAACAACAAATTGTGAAACATATATATACAACCAATTTAAGCCACAACAACAAATCTTGCAGCCATGTTGATCTCATAATTGGACCCTACTGCAATAATCTGCATGATTGCCTTTGTGCTACTTGCCTAAATTATTGCATGAAGAAATTGTAATGTACTATCAGATCAAATGTAAACCCATGTGCCATGTACCTATCTCTAAGCTTCATTGTGAAAGAGCCATGGTTCTAAATTAAGTACTGTTTAGATTGATAACTCAAAACAAGGTGGAATAAATAAAACAATTGAGTAATATCACGTGTGAAGAAGGTTTTCACAAGGTTAAACTCTTTATTTACTCTCTAGTGATAGATTATAGAGATATAAAGAAGATTCCCTCGTGTTCAAGTCACTAAGTACCCATTCCCCTTCCCTTAAAGCTGGAATATTAACATTCGTGATATAATCTTTCCAATCTATTGCCTTTACATCAAATCCAAAATCTCTTTTCTCTTCTTCAAACATGATTTCCATTAATCTTTTTGTGTTAGTGTTATCAAACCTGCATCAAAGTAATTATTAGTCCATTGGGCTAGAAAACACTAAAGAGTACTACTATTCACGTTCATTTTTGCCTCTAAACCTGATTTATTAAGTATGGGATACTGCATGACATAATGCAGATATAAGGACATGACAATGTTTAAAAATTTGTGGCTAACTAAAATATCCCAAATTCATAACCTAATCCAACACTAAATTAATCCAACATAAATTAATCCAGCAGCAAGAATATCTAATAACTTGTAATAAATTTTGAAAAAACCAAAGACTAGGGAGACAAAACTAGTCCTGAAGATTAATCAAAGAGAAAATGCAATTAGGATTCAAGTGGCCGGGAAATGACTAAAGTAGGTAAAATATCTCTGTAAGCACCAATTTTTTTTATTTTGGTTATATGAGTTAATATTCGGAATTGGAATCTTAATTGATATGATATAAAGAAGTAAAAATTTAAAAAATTAAATCATGTGGATTTATAATCAAAATTGTGATAAGAAGTATATATATACAAAGAGCTTCTTCAATTCAACGAACAGCAACAGCAACAAATTTTCAATCAACCTAGCAACAAGAATATCTAATAAGTAATAAGTTACAACAAATTGTGAAAAAATCGAGTTACCAACCTCAGAAGACGACATTGTGAGTTGCAGGAAAAGGCTCGGACCAGGGGTTTTCTCGCCAACGAAGAGGAACTACTCGATGACGGAGACTGCTGGACGGCAACGAGGACTGCTGTTCGGTGACGGGGAAGAACGGCTCAGACGGAGATCGACGACGGCAAGACGATGGCGTGAAGACAACTCTCTGCAACGCCTGTGATGGAGATCGACGACGTCCTTCATGGCGACTCAACGACGGCGCTCTCAGCTCTCAGCTCTCTGGCTCTCTCAAGCTCTCATTCTCTCAGGGTCTCAGGCAATCAGGCATAGAGGAGAAAGATGGACCTTAGTTTACTGATGCATTGTGTTGTAGGGTTGTGACTTGTGGCTGCGCTGAGTTGGGATTGGGAGGTTAGAGGTTTGCATATTAGGTTAAAGGGCAAATGTGTAAAAACAAGCATTTCTGAACCAATATTTCGATTCGGTTTGGTTCGGTTCGATTTTTACTGAGCCAACCAAAAACCGAATCGAACCGATCGGTTTAATTCGAAAAAACAAAAAAATAATTTCTTCGGTTTTTCATTCGGTTGTTGTAAATTTCGGTTCGGTTTTGCAGTAAATTTTGGTTCAGTTCGATAACTTACACCCCTACAATTTATCAAACAGCGGGTAGGCACAAGCTAATTAATGAGATAAAGTCCTTGATGTGTATATATATATATATTGACGAGATGAATGAAGAAAAAGATAAACTGAAGAACAAGTGTATGAATTAGAATAAGAATAATGTGAAGAAAAGATAAACTGAGATAAAAAGATGAGAGAGGAAGAAGATATCAGAAAGAAAAAAATACCACTTAATGCCTAATGAATATAGCTTCTCAATTGAGTATTTGTTATTTTCAGCCTAGTACTTTTTCTCACAATTTGAGCTTGTGGTTCATGGGTCATCTGTCTTTTTTTCATAACAAACTCTGCATTTGGCACTATTCCATTGTGAAAATGACTTTGTTGTTCCTCTTTATTGTCTTTCTTTGTTACAATACCTTCTCCGTTAAAAGCAACATTATCTTTAAGGTTGAAGTAAGGAAACAACTTGAGAAATTTTGTAGCATTTTTTCAAGTTGCCAATTCTTTAGGACTATCTTCCCATTGGATTAGAAGTTGAGGACTCTCAATGTTGCCTTGCATAATTATTCTAGTGGCTAGAATGGTTTGTGGCTACAAAACTAGACCTTGCTCACATGTTGTGAAAGGAAGAGGCAAATATTGTTGTATGTCATCTCCTTTGAATATTTTAGCAACAAAATATGAAAAACAAGATGAATTCTTGCTGACTTAGGAAGCTCTAACTTGTAGACAATAAGGCTAATCTTACGGAGTATGTTAAAGGGCATAAAAATCTCAGTCCAAGCTTCTGATTCTTTTGAAATGCTAGTGACGGTTGCTGGTATTGCTGCAACTTAACTAAAACCAAGTCTCTCTCTTCTAATTCCCAATGTATTCTCTTCCCATCAGCATGGTCTTTCATAAATTTTTGAGCCTTATGGAGATTTTTTTAAGTTTGCCAAGCAGTTGGTCTCGCTCTTCTAACAACCTTATGCTTACAAATTTGGCTCATCATTTGGACTTTTTTATACCGCAATAAACCTGGAGGTTCCTTTTCAAATAATGCTTTGTAAGGAGTCATTTTAATGATATTATAAAAGAAAGTATTGTACCAAGATTGTGCTCAAGGCAAAAATTTCAACCACTTTTTCGGATTGTCATAACAAAAGCACTGACGACGCCCAATTGTATGAGTTGGGATTTCTCAAAATAGGATTAACATTGCAAGTATAGATCCAAACCCAACAATCAGTCGCCGACCAATTTGAAAATTCACAAGATGTGTCACAACTCAAAACCAATTTAAACCGAGAGTATTTGACTCCCGGGTCGTCTCCCAAGGAATCACCAAAGGACAATGAGTGTGCAAATTCCGGTTGTAGTGATCAAGGGGTTGTCAATGAAGAAATGAACATATAAAGCAATAAAAGAACATGCAAAATTGTAATAATTGAACTAATGAAGAAATTAAAGAACCGACTATGTAATATAAACAAGTAAAGTATAAAAGAGATTAACATAGCAATGTATGAAAGATTGAAAGCATAAAAAAAAGGGGTCTTGGCTTGGAGTGAGCTAAGGGTCCTTTCCTTGTTGGAACCAAAACTATGACGATTATGATGGATTAGTCTCACTTGATCAACCCTCACATCGGAAAGTAAGTAAAATGAGCGTTAGTGGGAACAAATTAGAAACAAATTGCTTACTAATTGCCTTACCAACAAATTAGCGTTAGTGGGAACAAGAACAATTAACAATCTAAGAATTGACACTAAATGTTGGACATTCCAACTCTAGGAACCCAATTGCTCACTTTACCCAAGCCAAGAGACAAAAATTTAGCCTAAAACCATGTTTGACATTTTGTCAAACATTTGATGGGCAAAAAGCTTAAACATGAGGAAAATGAGAAATGACTTGAAACCAAAAGCAACAATTGATCTCAATCAACAAGAATAGTATAAGAAAGCATAAAACCAACATCAAACATTAAATTCATCAACAAGAAGGTGAAATTGCAAGAGAGAAGCAAAATTGAACTATAACTTGAATTAGAAAAAAGAGTAATGACAATATAACTATAAAGAGTAATAACAAGAGAATACTTACAAAGAGATTAGCAAAATCTAATGATAAAAAATGGAAATGGCACTTGGAATGTAAAACCCTAATAAAACCCTGATGGAGAAGATAAGAAAACTTAGAGAAAACTAAAACTAAAAACCTTCTACTCTACTCCTAAAACTATACTAATGATATGCTATGTTCTTTTCTTCATTCCCCTTCCAATATGAGCTAAAAGACTTCACAAATGGACCTCCAAAGCCCTCAAATTGCGAGTCACGTGCTTTTCTAATGATGTCATGCGCGGACATTTGTGCGGATGCACAGACGTGTGCGTCTGCACACTTTGCAAAATTCCCAACCTGTGCATACGCACATGTAGCTGTGCGTACGCACATGTAGCTGTGCGCACGCACACTAGGCGATGCTTGACGGGATGCGCGATGCGCTCGAAATGATTTACGCGCTCTCCTTGGGCTCCTGTGCGGACGCACAAGAGGCTGTGCACACGCACAGGTCTCTGAGGTCATCTCCTTTGATTCTTCAAGTTTCCTCCACTTTGCATTCTCTTCTTCCATTTTCTCCAACCCATTCCTACCTTATACACCTGAAATCACTCACAAACACATCAAGGCATCAAATGTAAGGCAAATGGAATAAAATAGATCAAACTAAGCACAAAAGAGCGTATTTTCATAATCAAGCACGATTTGGGAGGAAGATTCAAAAACATGCTATTAAAGGGAATAAGTGCAAGTTTATATGATAAAATCCATTCAATTCTAACCAAAATTCATCATCAAATATGGATTCATCAATTCCTCCACACTTAAACACTAGCATGTCCTCATGCTAAACACACTCAAAGGAGATAGATGAAAGGAAAAATGACTTATGCTATATATTACTTAAATGCATGCAACTATCTTATGGGTGATAGCCAAAATGTGCTACGACGAGAGTTGGTAGAAACAAACCATGAAATTCCAATCCATCATAAGAAAGCTTGAAGGCCAATGCAAAGAGTTCATGCATTAAGATCAATGTCCAAAGAATTGAATCGAAATTTTCAAAATTATTCAATCAAACAACTTGCAAGAGGAAACAATATAAGGAGCAAGAACATAGAATTGAGCTATCGAACCCCTCACTGGATGTGTATCCACTCAGTTCTCTCAGTGTTTAAGGTTTAACCACTCAATTCTCCTTTCATCATGCTTTTCAAAGATTTTCAAGCCATCTAACAATAAACTAGTATTTAATGCATGAATAACAATTATCATGAGGTCTTTAGAGGGATGTAATGGGGCTAGGGTTCATGTAGGATGAAATATGGTTAAGTGGACTTAAAGAATTAGTTCTTTGATTAGCTTGAGTGTCCACCTATTCCTATATCACCTATATACACTTAACAATATAACCTATCTACCCATTTTCTTTTTTTTTTCTATCTCACCACACTCATGCATTTTCTTTTCAAATATGGCATGTGCATCCTTTATTTAACTCTTTATTTTATACTTTGTTATGCACAAGTTTTTTTTAAAGCAGGTGTGCGTGCGCACACAGGTCCGTGCGCACGCACAGAGGGTGAGAATAGGGGAGGTTGTTCCCACGCACAGGTCGTTCCATCACCCCCACCAGAGGGGCTAACAAAGGGTGTGCGGGCCCATATGTCTGTGCGGCTGCACAGATGAAGCGCAAAAAGGGACTCGTGCGTACGCACGTAGGTGTGTGCATGCACAGATCGGAGAAAATGAGGCAGCGCGCACACACAGGCTGCGTTGGCGCTGCGACCAGAGGACATGCTAAGACGTGTGCGGATGCACAGGGGCCTAAAAACACAAGTTGTGTGCACGCATAGCGTGGTGCGTACGCACAGATGCCCTGTTTAAGAATTTTCTTTTCTCTTAAAAACTAAGGTTCCCAACCTTAGCACACCAACATATCAATCCCATATCATTCAAACAAGCAAAAAATCATAATCCACAAGTGATTCAACTTATACAACTCAAAATTATCCAACCAAATCTAATCTAAGCATTATAACATAAGAAAACAAATAGTTCAAGAAAGCTATAAACAAGAGATAGAATTGGAAAATGTTACCATGGTGGGGTGCCTCCCACCAAGCACTTTGGTTTAGAGTCTTAAGTTGGACTTGCATGGCTTCATTGGTCACTTAGGAAGTTCCCCAAGGAGGAAAATCTCCAACTTCTTGGCTTGCTTTAGTTGAGCAAGATCCTTTGACTCTTTGGCACTATCCTCCTTCCCTTGCTCCTTGTCATCTTCAGTCACTTTGTCTTCAACTATGTTGCATCCAAAAATAGAGCAAGCTTCAAGAATGGGTTTGTTAGACTCCTCCAAAGTGAACTTGACTAACTTGCTATCCGACTCAAAAGAATAGACTTCTGAGTGTGCATCTAACTTGAAACGGGTTGTCTTCAAGAATGGTCGTCCAGGGAGTATTGATGATGGCTTGGTTGAGTCAATAGGAGGGGTCTCCAAGATGAGAAAATCAGCTGGAAAGAGCAATCCTTGAATATTGACAATTATATTCTCTGCAATCCCCACAACTGACACAATACTCTTGTCGACTAACACAAACCTCACCTTGGATCTCTTTAGGGGTGCTAAGTTCAATCTTTCATAGATGGGGAGTGGCATGATGCTCACACACGCCCCTAAATCACACATACAGTCCGTGAACTTGGTTCCACCAATTAAACAAGTAACAAAACATGAGCCGGGATCATTGCATTTTTCAGGAAGTAAAGAAGAGATAGAATTATCTACTGGCTTTTTGTTGAGGTTGCAAAGCTTGTCTTTGTGAGTACAAATATCCTTGAGGAACTTGGCATATTTTGACATTTGTTGAATGGCTTGAAAGAGAGGGATGGTAACTTCAACTTTCTCAAAAACTTCCACCACAGTTGGGTAAAGATCTTCTTGCTTTTTGCTTTCTTGCTAAGGTTGAAAATGGAATGGGCAAAAGCTCTTCAAGCAAGGTCTTTCTCTTGGGCTCCTTGACCCTTGGTGGTTCTTCCTCACTTTTGTCAACATTTTCATCTTCACTCCTCATCACCTCAACTTCATCTTCTACCTCCTCATTGTTTGTCTCCTCACTCAACCTTGAAGGTATAGCAACATTCTTATCCAATTTAGTACCACTCCTAAGAGTAATGGCATTTATGCTTCCTTTAGGATTGTGTTGAGGTTGGGAGGGTAAACTACTTGAGGTTGAAGCTGGTTGGGTGCTCTGTGTGGTTTGAGGAGGGAGAGTTAAACGGGTAAGGGCTTCGACTATTGTAGCCATGTATGCATCTTGTTTCTTTTGAAACTCTCTTTGTTCTTGCATGAAGGTGTGAATTGTGTCATTCATGTGGGATTAATTGGAGGGAAGGACTTGGTTAACTTGAGAAGGATTTGATCTACTATTTGGATGTTGATAATTCACTTGAGATGGATATTGTGGGGGTTGTTGGTATGGTATTGGTATTGTGGTTAGCCTTGGGGGTGTTGATGGTAGTAGACTTGAGCATTTTGATTGGGTTGAGCTTGGGGAGCTTGATTCCACCTTTGGTTTGAGTTATCTTTCCACCCTTGGTTTTGATTACCTCTATGTGGGTAAGGTCCTTGGTTGTAGTTGGGTCTTTGTGGGTAGGGGTTAGCAACCGCCAATGTAGTGTCCTCTTGGATTTGAGGACACTCATCGGTGTAATGAGTAGTACAAGCACAAACACCACATATCCTTGATGGTCCTTCAATCCTAGGAGGTTGAGGTGGGGCATTCATCAAAGCTTGAGAAATTTGTTGCCCTTGGGTGATTTGCCTCAACAAAATCGTCATCTCACCTAGAGTCTTAGTCAAAATTGCATCCCCGGAGGGAGAAACCTCACTTAAAGCTTTTGGTTGTGGACTCCTTGCCCTTGAATGCTGAGTTAAGTCCGCTAAGTCTGATATCACTTTCCATTCCTCTACTGCGGTCTTGTTTTTGGTCAATGATCCTCCACTCACGGCATCCAAGAGAAGCTTATCTTGGTGGTGCATTCCTTGATAGAAATAACTGATAAGAACCAACCCATCTATCCGGTGGTGAGGGAAAGCTTCCAGCAACTTCTTAAATCTCTCCCAATATTCATACAAAGTCTCCCCATCCCGTTGAATAATGCAAGAAATCTCTCTTCTCAGCCTGTCTATTTTCTAGGGAGGGTAGAACTTCTCCAAAAATTCTTTCTGCAACAAGTCCCAATTGGATCTAACTTCACTCGGCTGAGTATAAAATCACTCCTTTGCTTTTTCTTCCAAAGAAAAAGGGAAAGCGAAGACCAACACCGCGGCTTTATCCGCTCCATGTCTTCTCGCAGTTGCACATGCAACTTGGAAATCCTTAAGGTGCTTCAGAGGATCTTCTCCAGGAAATCCATTGTACTTGGGGAGCAAGTTGATTGTGATAGACTTAAGCTCAAAATTCGGATCCAAGGCCGGATATAGAATTTGAAGTGGTTGCAAGGTAAGATAAGGAGCTCCAACCTCCTTCAAGGTAATCTTTCAAGGTGGGTCTGCCATGACGGTGTCACCTGAGTCACTCAAAGACAGTTCAGTAGTCCCCATAGATGAATATAGAGTCTCCTCGTATTGGAGAATGATAGTCACGGAGAGGTGGTGATAGTGAATGGGAATGGTCTTCAAGGGAGCCTGCTTCACTATTCACAAAAACTAGCCGGCGCCGAGCTTGCCTTATACGAGTTAAACTTCTTTCAATTTTCGGGTCAAAAGTGGCCAAGCTCGGGTCTGGAAGCGACCGTGTCATTCAACTGAGGAGGCAATGAAAGCATGCAATTATGAAAGGCAAAAACAAAGTAGGCAAGTAAACAAGAACTAATCTTGACAAGCTATAACTACCAAGACTAACTAAAGAGGGAAAATAGTATCTACAATTAATGCCAAGTAGCAAACCAAAAATCAACTATTCACACTATTCACATATTTACACGACCAAAATCATGGCACTCATTGCACTTAAAGTGAATTTCCCGGCAACGGTGCCAAAAATTTGACGACGCCCAATTGTATCAGTTGGAATTTCTCAAAATAGGATTAATGTTGCAAGTATAGACCCAAACCCAATAATCGGTCGTCAACCAATTTGGAAATTCACAAGATGTGTCACAACTCAAAACCAATTTAAATCGAGAGTATTTGACTCCCGGGTCGTCTCCCAAGGAATCACCAAAGGACAATGAGTGTGCAAATTCTGGTTGTAGTGATCAAGGGGTTGTCAATGAAGAAATGAACATATAAAGCAATAAAAGAACATGCAAAATTGTAATAATTGAACTAATGAAGAAATTAAAGAACCAACTATGTAATATAAACAAGTAAAGTATAAAAGAGATTAACATAGCAATGTATGAAAGATTGAAAGCATAAAAAAAGGGGTCTTGGCTTGGAGTGAGCTAAGGGTCCTTTCCTTGTTGGAACCACAACTATGACGATTATGATGGATTAGTCTCACTTGATCAACCCTCACATCGGAAAGTAAGTTAAATGAGCGTTAGTGGGAACAAATTAGAAACAAATTGCTTACTAATTGCCTTACCAACAAATTAGCGTTAGTGGGAACAAGAACAATTAACAATCTAAGAATTGACACTAAATGTTGGACATTCCAACTCTAGGTACCCAAGTGCTCACTTTTCCCAAGCCAAGAGACAAAAATTTATCCTAAAACCATGTTTGACATTTTGTCAAACATTTGGTGGGCAAAAAGCTTAAACATGAGGAAAATGAGAAATGACTTGAAACCAAAAGCAACAATTGATCTCAATCAACAAGAATAGTATAAGAAAGCATAAAACCAACATCAAACATTAAATTCATCAACAAGAAGGTGAAATTGCAAGAGAGAAGCAAAGTTGAACTATAACTTGAATTAGAAAAAAGAGTAATGACAATATAACTATAAAGAGTAATAACAAGAGAATACTTACAAAGAGATTAGCAAAATCCAATGATCAAAAATGGAAATGGCACTTGGAATGTAAAACCCTAATAAAACCCTAATGGAGAAGATAAGAAAACTTAGAGAAAACTAAAACTAAAAACCTTCTACTCTACTCCTAAAACTATACTAATGATATGCTATGTTCTTTCTTCATTCTCATTCCAATATGAGCTAAAAGACTTCAGAAAATGGGCCTCCAAAGCCCTCAAATCGCAAGTCACGTGATTTTCTAATGATGTCATGCGTGGACACCTGTGCGGACACACAGACGTGTGCGTTCGTACACTTCGCGAAATTCCCAACCTGTGCGTACGCACAAGTAGCTGTGCACACGCACACTAGGCGATGCTTGACGGGACGTGCGATGCACTCGAAATGATCCACGCGCTTTGCTTGGGATCCTGTGCGGACGCACAAGAGGCTGTGCACACGCATAAGTCTTTGAGCTCATCTCCTTTGATTCTTCAAGTTTCCTCCACTTTGCATGCTTTTTTCCATTTTCTCCAACCCATTCCTACTTTATACACCCGAAATCACTCACAAACACATCAAGGCATCGAATGGAAGGCAAATGGAATAAAATAAATCAAACTAAGCACAAAAGAGCATATTTTTATAATGAAGCACGATTTGGGAGGAAGATTCAAAAACATACTATTAAAGGGAATAAGTGCAAGTTTATATGATGAAATCCATTCAATTCTAACCAAAATTTATCATCAAATATGGATTCATCAAGCACCTTAGATATATTTCCAAGGTCTTGTTGAGAACTTCACTTTGACCATCGGTTTATGGGTGATGGAGGAGCTCATCGCTAGTGACATGTCTTGTAATTTGAATAGTTGTTGCCAAAATCTGCTAATAAACACCTTGTTTCTACCTGAAACTATTGTCTTCGGAAAGCCATAAAGTTTAGCTATATTATTTATGAAAATCTCAGCCATCATAAAGCTATTGAATTCGTCTCTTAAAATAATAAAATGTGCATATTTAGAGAGTCTATCAATTACTACCATGACAAAAGTGTAAGAGTGAATTGGAGGCAAAGTTATAATAAAGTCCATGCAAATGTCTTCCCATACTTGAGTTGGAATAGGTAGTGGCTGCAGTAGCCCTGTTGGTAGCTGTTTTTTCTTTTGAGATATTACATTATTGAGGACAATTTCTCTAATTTTCTGTTGCATCTTTGACCAATAAAATCGTGCACAAATTCTCTCCATAGTTCTAGCTATACCTGAGTGTCCACCCACTTTTGTGATATGAAATTCTTGTATAGTAGATTGTTATAGCTCGGGATTAGCCGATATTACAATTCTATCTTTCCACAATAATACCCCATTTTTAACGAGTAATAAAATGGTGCTTGTTGCGAATGGTTGATACATTACTGCCGCCTAATTTTGGATAATTCCTCATCATTTGCTATTGCATACTGCAATTGTTGGAACCCATCAACTTTTAATTCTGATCATGCGCCAAAGAAGCTTCTCGATAATGCATTTGCAGGGATATTTTTCTTTTCTGACTTATATTGAATCTCAAAATTATATCCAATGAATTTATGGATCAATTTCTGTTGTTCTGGTGTGTGTTAGGGCTAATCAAGAAGAGACTTCAAGCTTTGTTGATCCGTTTTAATTACAAACCTCATCCACAGCAGGTAGTGTCTAAATTTGGTAATTTCCTCAATGATGGCATAAATTTATCTTATATAAGCAAATTGTTTCTGCATCCTTGAAGATAATTTCTTCGAGAAGTATGTAATGGGATTATCATTTTGACTTAACACAACACTTATATCATTACTTGAAGCATCTATTTCTAATGTAAAAAGTTGTGAAAAGTTGGGTAATGCTAAGACTGGTGATGCTGTGATAACACTCCTGAGTTTGTCAAATGCCTCAGTAGCTTCTTGATTCCAAGCAAAAGAATTTTATTTAGTAAATTAGTTAAAGAGTTAGCTATAGTTGCATATCTCTTGATAAAATATCTATAGTAACCTGTTAAACCCAAAAATTCTCTTAACTATTTCAAATTAGTAGGAGTTAGCCAATTTGCCACAGCTTGCATTTTATCTTTCTCCATGTTGACTCCTTTGCCATTGATGGTATGACCCAAATAATCAATCTCCAATTTACCAAATGAATATTTGGATAATTTTACAAAAAGGGATTCCTTCTTTAGAACCTCTAGAACCTTTTGAAGATGTTGGAGATGTAGGGGCCATGATGGGCTATAAACTAATATATCATCAAAGAAAATTATCACAAAATTTTTCAAAAAATTCTGAAAAATATCATTCATCAACGCTTGAAATGTTTCTGGAGCATTAGTGAGTCCAAACGGCATCACTAATCACTCATAATGCCCTAGATGAGTTTGAAATGTTGTCTTATGCCTATCATCTGGGTTGACCAAAATCTGGTGATACCCTGACCTCAAGTCTAATTTAGAGAATTATTTTGCCCCAATAGTTTATCAATAAGCTCATCTACTGTTGGAATAGAAAATAAATCTTTGATTGTAATTGTATTTAAGGCCCTATAGTCTGTGCAAAATCTTCAAGTGCCATCTTTCTTTTTTACTAGCAATACTGGAGAAGAAAAATGGCTATTACTAGGTTGTATAATATCATCTTGTAATATTTTTCTAATCATCAGTTCTATCTGTTCCCTTTGGCTATGAGGATATCTATAAGCTCTTACATTCACCGGTGTCACATCTGTGATCAATGGAATACAATGATCATTAGACCTTGGTGGTGGCAAGCACATAGGTTTTTCAAAAATTTCCTTATAGCTATGAAGTATTAATACTAGCTTTGGTTTCATGTCTTATGGTGAGGTAGGAAAATTCTCTACTTGCTTCTCTGTTTGTGTAGGTGTGATGTACATGGTATAAGCCTCAGTTATAGCATATGTGTTACGCAACCTACGAATATGATGAAATTGTGCTTTTTGAGGTAAAATGTTATGCTCCCCTTGTAATGTAATTAATTTACCATGGTGAAAGAATTGAATCTGCAGAGCATCATAATTTGCCAAATGTTCTTTGAGGGTCTTTAGTCATGCCCCACCCAAAACTAAATCAGCCCCTTTAAATGGAAGAAGATGAACTGACATGTCCAGTGTGTGTCCCTAAGCCAAAATGCTTATATCTTTCATTAGCCCTTTCACATCCATTAATTGTCCATTTCCAATAGTTACGCAAAATTGTGTTCAAGTTTCAATAGGAAGTTGCAAAAATTTTGCAATGCATGGCTGCAAGAAATTATCCGAACTTCTACCGTTAATAAGAACTTGCACTTTCACCCTTTTAGTTGAAGCTGTGAACCGAATGATTTCCACAGGTGGAATGCCATGCATGGCGTTACATGAGAAGAGATGAGCCACATTCAACTGTTGTGGTAGAGGTTCAAGTGGCTTGTCTTCATGGGTTATGTTTGTCTCATCTAAATCAACATTGCACTAGGAAAATTCTTCCAATTGTAGGACCATGAAACCTTTGTTGGGGCATTTATGATTGAAGAAGGATTTATCATCACACCAATAACACAAACCTTTGTAACATCTCAATTACATCTCAGCTAGGGATACTTTTTACTTATTTATTGAAGGGTTTGGTGTCGAGAGTGGGTAAAAGTGATGGTAGAGATGGTTTAGAACTTTGGGTAGTGGTATTGGTTGTTGGAATTGGTGTTGTGTGTAAGGTTTTGTCTATTTATGGAGGGAACATAGAGTGTTCTAAAGGTGGTGGTGTATTATTCTTCATATAATTTGGCTAGTAAAACTTCATGAATGAGAGAGTCTGGGCATTGAGCTATCATATCTCTCTTAATATCTGCTTTAAGGCCACTAATGAAATAATCAAACAATGCTTTAAGGGGGTTAATCTATGATCTATTTGCTAGAGCAGTAAATTCAAGGTAGTAATCCCCTACTACCCTTGTTGAGTAAGCTTGAATAGAGCAGCTCGAGGACAATCAAACATGGAAGGACTAAACTCAATTTCTATTGTTCTCTTTAACTCGAACCAAGTTGTAAATGATTGGTTTCTTTGCATCATTTGGAACCATAAAACAACTCCTTTGTCTATGTGAACGGCAGCAACCACCAATTTCTCTTGTTTGGGTGTATTATAATAATCAAAGAAATGGTCTGCATTAAATATGCAACACAAAGCATTGTTGCCATCCAATTTGAAAAAATCAAAATCGAGCCTTCTCGGGCTTATGATGGTGTGATTCATAATGGAGGTGGTCGGAGAGTTCGGATCATGGGCATGAGTGTCTCACTGATCCTTGAAGGAGGATTCAATGATCGTCTTTATCCTAACAAACTGCTTTTGGAAATTGTCAGTTATGGTCATTGAGAATACGTGTTGTTTTTTCGCTAGCTTTACCACAAAAGAGCGTTGTTCATAAGCTTTTTGCTACATCAATGCATACAAATTCTTGATCTCATTGTGGGCATTTTTTAATCCATCATCTAGATCCTTCAAGTGAGTGTTTTCTGCCATGAGATATTGAAAGAACCTGTAGAACAATTTGTCAAATAGCTGGTAGGCACAAGCTAATTAATGAGATGAAGTCCTTGATGTATGTGTCTATATATCTATACAAACTAGAATACAAGAGGAATCATCACCGACGTGGAATTTTCACCCAATTTAGCTTTTTCTTCAAAAAGATAAATGTCTCCCTCTCTGGTTCTAGGTTTTCTTTTAAAAAGGAAAAACCTTTTCCTCCCACAAATCACATCGGATCTCCTGCTCCTCATTCTTCAGATGGGTGATTATATGCATTCTTCTGTACATTCAATTCATTGCAAATCATTCACATCAGCAAGTACTTTCATTGCTGAGTGGATTTTCTGCTTAATTACGTTTTCCCTTCGAGAAAAAGTTATTTTCCTCTGGTACACGAAATCGTGATACACAACTTCGTGCAACTGACCAGCAAGTGCACTGGGTCGTCCAAGTAATACCTTACGTGAGTAAGGGTCGATCCCACGGAGATTGTCGGCTTGAAGCAATCTATGGTCATCTTGTAAATCTCAGTTAGGCGGATTC
Organism: Arachis duranensis; assembly: GCF_000817695.3. Classification (NCBI taxonomy): domain Eukaryota; kingdom Viridiplantae; phylum Streptophyta; class Magnoliopsida; order Fabales; family Fabaceae; genus Arachis; species Arachis duranensis. The sequence goes on along the minus strand of NC_029781.3, from coordinate 82,511,089 downwards.
AAATGGTTATGGGGTTTTGATAATTAAAAGAATGAAGTAGAACATAAAATAGGATAGAAATACTTATGTAATTCATTGGTGGGAACTTTAGATAAACGTATGAAGATGCTTTGTTCCCTCTGAGCCTCTGCTTTCCAATCATTCATACTCCTTTCCATGGCAAGCTGTATGTAGGTGGATCACCATTGTCAATGGCTACCATCCATCCTCTCAATAAAAATGGTCCTCTACGGTTTCCCGCATGGCTAATCATCTGTCGGTTCTCGATCATGTCAGAATAAGATCCATTGATCCTTTTGCACACTGTCACTGTGCCCAACACTCGTGAGTTTGAAGCTCATCACAGTCATTCCATCCCAGATCCTACTCGGAATACCACAGACAAGGTTTAGACTTTCTGGATCTCAAGAATGCTACCCATGTGATTTTAGCTTATACCACAAAGACTCTGATCACACAGAATGGAAGCTCTATTGTCAGGAGAGGCAACCATGCATCGTGAACCAGGAGGCCAAGAGATACACACTCAAGCTCTAGCAGATAGAACGGAGGTGGTTGTCAGGCACACGTTCATAAGGGAGGATAGTGATGAGTGTCACGGATCATCACATCCACCAGGTTGAAGTACGAGTGAATATCTTAGAACAAGAATAAGCTTGAATTGAATATAAAATAGTAGTAATGGCATTGATTCATGAGGAACAACAGAGCTCCACACCTTAATCTATGGTGTGTAGAATCTCCACCGTTGAAAATACATAAGAACAAGGTCTAGGCATGGCCGAGTGGCCATGCCTCCCAAATAACATGAAATAATAGAAAGGGTTCAAAGACCTGATCCCAAGATTAAAGATGATCAAAAGAATCACAGATGATCAAAAAGATGAAAATATAATAGTAAAAGGTCTTATTTATAGAGAACTAGTAACATAGGGTTTACAGAAATAAGTAAATGATGCAGAAATCCACTTCCGGGGCCCACTTGGTGTGTGCTTGGGCTGAGCATTGAAGCTTTCACGTGCATAGACTTCTCTTGGAGTTAAACGCCAGCTCTGGTACTAGTTTGGACATTTAACTCCAGCTTTTATGCCAGTTTGGGTGTTTTATGCCAGAATTTTTATGCTGACTTAGAACACCAGTTTGGGCCATCAAATCTCGGGTAAAGTATAAACTTTTATATATTGCTGGAAAGCCCAAGATGTCTACTTTCCAACGCAATTAAAAGCACACCAATTGGGCTTCTGTAGCTCCAGAAAATCTATTTCGAGTGCAGGGAGGTCAGAATCCAACAGCATCTGCAGTCCTTTTTCAGCCTCTGAATCAGATTTTTGCTCAGGTCCCTCAATTTCAGCCAGAAAATACCTAAAATCACAAAAAAATACACAAACTCATAGTAAAGTCTAGAAATATAATTTTTGCATAAAACTAATAAAAATATACTAAAAACTAACTAAATCATACTAAAACTACCTAAAAACAATGCCAAAAAGCGTATAAATTATCCGCTCATCACCCTCCCACGTTTTTCGGTCGATCGCGTGCTCTTCCTTCTTGCAAACGATTGGTTAACTGCGTTTCCTTTGCAATCGATTCTTTGCAAATCAATTGCATCAGGATACATCCTTTGTCATGTTTTGCCAGACTTCTGTCAGGGAGTTTCCAATAACTATAGGGTTTCCATTCTGATCATCTCTTTCATATTATTTATATCATGTTCAAGTTCCCTTCATTAATTTGAATGGTTTCATGGAAATTCTGACAACTTTTGGGGTTTTTGGTATTCTTTTTGAATTGTTTCTCTTTAATTGAAGTTGGGTTTTCAATTTTCATCCAAAATTTTGGCAATTGTCTCATGTTATGGGTTTTCTAGACTCTTTTAATACAGACATGGATTTAGGTTTTCTGTGTTTCCTTTCAATACTCATGTCATTTGAGGATTATTGTTTCATTGTTTCATTCGAACACCTATGTCATTTCAGGATCTATTTTCAATGATAATTTTAATTCTATTTATTGATGTTCTTACTCATTTGTTGAATCTGTTCACAATGGATCAGTTGAATAGGAAATGTTAAACCTTTTGTTTCTCCCTCTCCATGATTCTCAAGATGGTTCTATTCTATGTTCATTTTGCTGATATCAACATTGGGTATCTTGAGACAGATTGATGGTAAGATTTTCTTACCTAACTCGCTTTTTATGCAGTAGGTAGCTAAGTGGTTATTGTTTATTGTTAATTTAGTTCTAATTTGTTCTTTATTTTCTCTACATTATTTTATCTTTAAATAAAATGTATGTTGCAACGTATATCTTCTTCATGAGGTTTCTTGCTTTTGTAGTTTTTGTGGTTTAGTAATCAAATGAAATTTATTTTTGGAAATTCTAATGTATGAAAACTCTTTTATTTCTTGCCCAAAGTTTTCTAGTACAAGTAAAATCCATCAAGATAATAGTTATAATGGCAACTCTTGGAAGCATTGGTGGATATTAGTTTAATTTAATATTGGTATTATGGGTTTAGTATTAATTTCTTATTTTATTATAGATTTAATTCAATATATTTCATATGGAGTGTCATATGTAATGATCAGTTTCAGTTATAGTATTTGGTAGGAGTTGGTTGTTGTCAAAATCCTTATCAAGTCATGTTTAGTCACAGTGTTGCTTCCCTGAATCAATGCTCATACCTTATTTGACTGTGGAAGTTCGTTCTTTGTATTTCTACTTATTTATTTGTTACTTATTGAGTGACAATGTTGTGATTTTTTATGGTTCAAATGTCTGAATTCAAGTTGTTATTTTTTTTGTGAAGTTTTCATAAGCTGTGATTTTCAATATTCCATATGGAATGTGATATGTAATGATCAAATGCACAGTTGCAGAATTTGGTAGGAGTTGGTGGTTGTCAAAATCCTCATCAAATCATGCTTAGTCAGTGGTCATCCCTTATTTACTATGGAAATATTCTTTCTTCATGTTTCTACTAGTTTATTTGTTACTTATTCAGCTTTATTTGTTTATGGTTCAAACTTCTGATTTAAAATTGTCATTTTCTTTTTCCTTAAGTCATCATCAGCAGTGACTTTAAATAATCTAAATGCTAATTTGATCTAAATTTGGGATAGAAGATTCTGTTCTCAGTCAAACCTATTACTTATGAATGTTAATGGAAATGGTTGATAAATTACATTAGTCATGTTGGGACAGCTGTCCTTCTTACTAACTTAGATACTTCTTCTATTTATAAGGTCATTGCAATATATATGAATATGAATTCTTCTAGTCTTTATTCTTTGCAAAATAAGGTTTTGTTTACAGGCTATAATAATATATTTATATAAATTGCTATCATGATGTGTGCATTATCATGATTTATGGTGTAGTGGATAGGGTTAAACTTTGGTAGGTGTTGATTGCTGTCAAATTTTTTATGATGTGATGGTTATTCATACTGTTTTGCCTTATAATAAGTGCTTATCCTTCTTTCCAGCATGGTTTTTATATGTATGTATTTTCTTCAGAAATATACGAACGAATGAATATATCAACTCCACTTTTGATTGGTTTCAAAGTGAGTGTTATATACACAATGATCTTTTATTTTTTATTAACTCCATGGTTCAAATTTTTTATTTCAAATCCTAAATTGGTTTCATTTCTCTGTCTATAAATTGGATGTCAAGTTTCACAAGTCTGCTACATTACTTCCATGCTTTAAGAGTGTTCTAAAAAATGTTTCTACTTATTCTGATTTTATTTTCTTATTCTATTGTTCAAAATTTGTTGTTATGCCTCCTGCATTTGATATCATATAAAAAATATAGCCTCTCAAGAGTCTTGGAGACTGAAAGTCAGGGTTATAAGGATGTGGATTGTTCCTTCATTTTGTAAGACCCAAGACTTTTAAAAAAGTTCTATTTTGAATCAGTCTCAAATTATATATTTATTTATGGTTTTAATTTCAGAAATTATTTTTATTGAAAATAATTAAAGGCAATTAATTAGACTTGAAATAAATTAAGGTTTTTATCCAAACTCTATACCTATAGATTATTTTCCTATTTATGATTTAAAGTTCTGGAAATTCAAAAAAAATAATGAGGTTTGGCTATTTAAATTATAAAATTGGTAGTTATGAAATAATAAGAATTTTATATGATTTGATTTTAGATAATTTAATTTATATCATTTACTACTTTAAGTTAAAGATAAAGAGAAATTAATTACATTATCATGAATTTTCAATTAGAGTAATTTATTGAAAATCAATTAGTATTTTTATATCACAAATAATATTTTTAAAATAATTTTAAAGATCAAATTAGATTTCAAATTAATATTCTATATCCTAATTTGATTAAATTAAACACAAAATCCTAATTCTCTTGTACCCAACCCTAGTCGCCACTAACATTTCTCCTTATCACAGACACACGGTAGAAAAAAAAGAAAAAAAAAAGAAACAAAAGAAAGGGAAGAACGAAGTGGGGGCAGGGAAATCAAGGAAGAAAAAAGAAAGAAAGGGAAAGAATAGAAAGGGGGAAAACAGGGGAAGCTTGAAGAAAGAAAGACAGGGAAGGGAGAAAGAGGTATCGAGGAAGGAAGGAGAGGGGGAGAAGAGTGAGGCGGCGCGGTGGGTGTCACTGCCACCGTCGCCGTTGCTACTGACAGAGGAGAGAGGAGATCTGAGAGAGGAGAGTGCCGCGAAGGAAGCCGCCGCGCCGTTCAGGATCGCCGTCGCGTCGTGTCGCTGTTTGCGCCAGCGCCGAGGAGACCGCGCGGGGAGGAGAGAGAGCGAGATCTGAGGTCGAGCTGAGGTCCAACCACCGCGTCGGAGACCTTTTCGTGTCACCAGCGTTGCAATCACCGTGAAATCCGTCGCCGCCGCTGCTGTACCCGCGTCGTCGTCGTTCTCATCATGGAGTCGGTTGCCGTCACTTATGGTGGAGCCAGAGAGAGAGAGAGCGAGCTCGGGAGCCGAAGAGAGAAAGGAGAGACCCGCGCCAGCCACCACCACTTCTGCCGCTCGAAACCTTGCTGCCCCCGCTGGGGACCGCACTGTTGGTAAGGGTTTTAAAGTTTGGTTTATGTTCTTTTGAGTTCCGGGAACTTTATCGTCACTGCATGTTTATTTCAGTCGTCCGCCGCCGCTGCTTGTTATTCTGAGCTACTGCACCGTTGTTACCGCCGTTCTGGTCACCGGGTGTGGCGTGGGTGATCACCGGAACCACCATCGGAGTTACCGTTATTTCAATTTAGCCGTTCGTCCTTGTTTGGGTAAGCGATGCATTCCAAAACCTTTAAATTAGCATTTCTGTTTTAAGTTGTTTGAGGATCTGAGATCTTGGGTGTCATAGGATTGAGTTACGGGTCTTGATAGCTGAGTCTTATGGCTGTTGCATACAGCATTAAGGTGCTACGTCGTCACCGGAGCTGCTGTTGCCCCGTTTTCTCGATTATTCGTAAGCCCAGTAAGTCGCTCCTTGTTCCAAACTCTTTTAGTTACTTTTCTGTTATAGATTATTAAGTATTACGCGACATTAACGTTTTAGGATTGAGCTAAGGCTGTGTTTAGAGGCTGTGACTGCTGTGGGGACGGTCGGTATTGATGCTGTTGCTGTGGGATAAGAATAGAAATGCAGTTTGTTGCGTAGTTGAATCGCGAACGAGGTAGGGGTTTTTCTTAAATTCTATTTTATATTACAGAGTTGTTATAAATAGATATTGACGCAAGGAGATATACTTTTGTGATTATATTTGTCTTGTGAATGTGATGGTTTGTTAGACTGAATTATTGGTTGCTCGATTGCTTGAGTGAAGTACGGTTGTTGATAAGAAATGGGTTTGAAAAGTTATTTACTTAATTATTATGAAAAGTGGTTTTTCTTGGTTTGGAGTTAAAGCGGTTTGATTTTGAGTCGGTCTGATTTTATAAATGATTTAATACTTGAACTGGTTTGATTTTAAAAAGAGTTTTATTATTGGAATTGGTCTCGCCACTAACATTTCTCCTTATCACAGACACACGGTAGAAAAAAAAGAAAAAAAAAAAGAAAGAAACAAAAGAAAGGGAAGAACGAAGTGGGGGCAGGGAAATCAGGGAAGAAAAAAGAAAGAAAGGGAAAGAATAGAAAGGGGGAAAACAGGGGAAGCTTGAAGAAAGAAAGACAGGGAAGGGAGAAAGAGGTATCGAGGAAGGAAGGAGAGGGGGAGAAGAGTGAGGCGGCGCGGTGGGTGTCACTGCCACCGTCGCCGTTGCTACTGACAGAGGAGAGAGGAGATCTGAGAGAGGAGAGTGCCGCGAAGGAAGCCGCCGCGCCGTTCAGGATCGCCGTCGCGTCGTGTCGCTGTTTGCGCCAGCGCCGAGGAGACCGCGCGGGGAGGAGAGAGAGCGAGATCTGAGGTCGAGCTGAGGTCCAACCACCGCGTCGGAGACCTTTTCGTGTCACCAGCGTCGCAATCACCGTGAAATCCGTCGCCGCCGCTGCTGTACCCGCGTCGTCATCGTTCTCATCATGGAGTCGGTTGCCGTCACTTATGGTGGAGCCAGAGAGAGAGAGAGCGAGCTCGGGAGCCGAAGAGAGAAAGGAGAGACCCGCGCCAGCCACCACCACTTCTGCCGCTCGAAACCCTGCTGCCCCCGCTGGGGACCGCACTGTTGGTAAGGGTTTTAAAGTTTGGTTTATGTTCTTTTGAGTTCCGGGAACTTTATCGTCACTGCATGTTTATTTCAGTCGTCCGCCGCCGCTGCTTGTTATTCTGAGCTACTGCACCGTTGTTACCGCCGTTCTGGTCACCGGGTGTGGCGTGGGTGATCACCGGAACCACCATCGGAGTTACCGTTATTTCAATTTAGCCGTTCGTCCTTGTTTGGGTAAGCGATGCATTCCAAAACCTTTAAATTAGCATTTCTGTTTTAAGTTGTTTGAGGATCTGAGATCTTGGGTGTCATAGGATTGAGTTACGGGTCTTGATAGCTGAGTCTTATGGCTGTTGCATACAGCATTAAGGTGCTACGTCGTCACCGGAGCTGCTGTTGCCCCGTTTTCTCGATTATTCGTAAGCCCAGTAAGTCGCTCCTTGTTCCAAACTCTTTTAGTTACTTTTCTGTTATAGATTATTAAGTAGTCTAAGTACAATTCAGACTTGTCGGGTTGGCTGGATAACCGACAGATGAGCCTCATCAGCCATAGGACAGGCATGCATCATATGCATTTGTATGCTTTGTTTGGGTTTGAACTTATTTTGGTTTGCCTAATTGCTAAACTGTTCTTAACTACTACTTGAACTATTTGCTGTAACTGCTACCTACTTGTGCTTTCCTTGTCTGTCTTGCTTGTGTTTGTTCTGGCGTGCTACATTTGAGATTGAACTTGGATGCTGAATTAATGATTGTGTTGTTTGATTGCGTGGTTGGTTTCTGATTGAGATTTGCTTATAAGAAAGGAAAGATTTTGGATTTCTTAAAATATTAAACATTGTTTATTTGAAAAGGTTTTGAACGATTAGCTATTGGATTTTAAAAGGATTCATAAGGCAACGAAAGTCACTGAATTTGAAACAGTTTTCTTATTGAATATCTTCTTATGACAACTTTGAAACTCCGTGGTGAGACC
>NC_029781.3:82499919-82503420 GCF_000817695.3 Arachis duranensis | reverse complement strand
ATTATGGTATCAGAGCAGTTCATCCTGATTAGAGCCTTGGGAATGGACTAACTATGCTTCATTGCATTCTTTGAGGGTCTGTCATGTTGTAGGTCTTGTCCAAGTAACAAGAATTAGAATTTTATACACATGACTGCCTATTAATTAACACTGTTAGCTTGTCGTTGCATATCTGTTGATATTAAGTCTGGCCAACTTAATGTTGATGGCTATGTGAACCGGGAAGTTAATAGGTTATTATGGGCGAATTGAAATTGATAAGTAATAGATAACGCTTATCGCACTGCTTGCGGACGCAAGGAATTAATTCTCGAGGATATTCTTTTACATGTCTCGAAAATTTTATTGATAACTTGTAACTTGTTCTTTCATAGTGTGCCTTGAAATCCTTATTTGAGATTTCTTCCTAAAAGGTAGTTTGATTATTTCTCAATTTTACCTCTTGTTGAAATGCATTCTGTTTAATCCTAACTCCTTATGTTTACTTAAATTCTTTGGAGGATTTGTTTGTTTTTCCAAACACTTTTTGATTCATGTAGTCTTTTATGTAAATCTGAAATTGTTTAAATTTTAACTTAATCCTTTCTTACTTGATTGTACCTATAATCATTCTTTAAATTTGATAAAAATATTTTGAATTTTGCATGTCTTTGTTCATATGTATTTTTTAAATCATATCTCAATTTTTTCTTTTTAAACAAAATTTGAAATTTCTTTCAATTTTACTGTGATTTCAATATGTACTCCTAATTGACTAAATGCTTGAATATCTTTGAGATTTCTGAGGAATTACTTTTGATTCTTAGTCCAATTAAACTCCATCTTTTAAAATTTCATATATTTTGTCTTTACCTTAGAAATAGTTTTGACGAAAAACAACTTGATTTCCTACCAACCTCGCGTTGTTTTTATATAAATTCTTAATTGATTATGTAAGGTACTTTTCAAGATTGCTGAGAAAACATTTCATCCTTAGCTTAGCTTATTTTCATTTCACAAATCTTGCACAATTTAGTTCGACTTGAATTTGTTTTAACATGACACAATATTTATGTTTTTGATAATTTTCTGGAATTTTGTAAAGCAATTGCCCTGTTTTCCTCTATAGTTTCTATTGGAGGTTTTGAAATCAAAATTCTTTCCTATTTACATTTTGATTCTTTCTTTCGGCATATTTCATGACTTTTGATCATTCTTATTTGTTAGTGACTTGAACCATTCCTTCATATTCTTGTAAACCTTATGCTCCTTTGATATGGTTTTAGTTTATTTTGATCTAATTTATTACTACCCTGTTCTTGTACCTTTTAGAATTCCGAAATTAAATATTTTTTATTATGAAGCGAAATGACTCTTTCCAAAATGTTTTTTCATGCCTGTACATCATTGCTTAGTTGCAATCTCACACCTTCCAAATTTATGAGAAACATAATTTTGTCGCTTATTCTTCTCTTCCTGCGAATGGTATCTCTTTGAACGTACTTGTACTTATCTCAGTGTCACATGTAGTCCTTAGAGGTGAAAATCGATGTGTTAGCTTTTTAGGGGATGACTGATAGAAGAGAAAGTTTAAGTTTTCAGTAGCTCGATTGAAAGCTTGTTCGATGTCTTATGTCTAGTTAATCTTGTTTGAACTCCCTTGATCTAAGATCCTTTTTCATATGGCCTGATTTCTTTTTAAGTACGTCTTAATATTCTTGAATGTTCTTATATGACGGCAATTTCGTTTTGATATTAACTTTTAAAGCAAGTTTTGGATTCTCTTCTTAAGAAAGTTAAATCAATTTCTCTCGTTTAAATTGCATCCATAGCTATTCTTTAAATTGACAAAGTTATTTTGAGGTCGGCATGCACTGTTTTAAATAAAGTTTTGAAACCGACTTATAAGCAAATTTGTACTTTGGAATTTTTTTTTCTAAATAAAGTTTAATTTCTTCCTCTTCCATATTTGCTATAATTTTATACACGCTTGATTGAATATAAACCTTGAGAATTTTTAAACAAACGTTCGATTTTCTTATAACCTTGCCACGATTTCACTATATACTTGTATTTGACTAAAACCCTAAATATCTATTAAGACTTTCGGAAAATTATTTTGGCCTTAACCCAATTGACTGTTCCTTTTCAAACCTCACTTATTTTGTGTAAATTATTTTAACAGAAGGCAATTTGATTACCTTCCGAGTTTTATGCCTACTTTTGGTTAAGTGGTGCACCTAACTATTTTTCTCAAATATTTGAGGGAATATTTTTGTTTTAGCCAAATCGGTGTTCATTTTCTTTTGAAACTCTACATAATCTATTTCAACATGGAATTATATTAACATAATGCCACAAATATACTTTTGTTAATTCTTTTACAAAGTGTTTGATGCGCACTTCTTTAAAAAATGTGAAATAGTTTTTGAAATGTTTTTTCATTCTATGAGTGATTCATTTGAAAGTATTCTTAATTCTATTCGAGACTTATGAGCCTTGTCTTTGGTCTTAGACATTCTTTTTCTGTAAACCTCATATTCCTTGACTCGACTTAATTTTGCTTCAAACTACTCTACTACTTTTCCTTTTGTTATTCCTATCGGGTTTTGTTGATTCAAGAATCATTATTGAGATTGCCAAACTAATTTTCCGTCTGACACTCTTCATTCCTTATGTATTCCTGATTACTTGTGGTTTCAAGAATCCTCTCAGGCCCTGGCGAATTTTGTCGCTTATCTTTTTCTAAGGTCTTGTGTTTGAAATAAATTCGAGGATTGCCTTAGAATCACGTACGCCTTTTAAGGGTAGCAAACGAAACATTAAAATGCTATTCGTAAACGTAAAAGATGGGTTAGTAGGTGTGCAACGTTATGAAGAGTATAGTAGTTCGTACCCCGTAAGAGTTTGCGGATGTTAGGATTCTGACGGGTTATGGAATTGTGTAATGACTGATGGAGTTGGGAAGTTGAAGTTTTGAAATGGGTAAAAGATTTGTGAGCGAGCCTTATATCCGTTGCTTTATACCAGCCTGCTTTGTAGCCCTTTTGCTACACTTGCTACCGTTTGTTTTGTGAACGCCTATCTTAATTTGCACCCTATTCTGTACCTCCAAACTTTTATCAAGTTTTGAACATTTATATATGCATACTAAGATTTTATACTTTTCTATAAAGTGTTTAAAAAGTAGAGTACAAAGACTATGTATTACCTTATATATTACTTTAATTTTCGAGGACGAAAATTTTTATAAGGTAGGTAGGATGTAAGACCCAAGACTTTTAAAAAAGTTCTATTTTGAATCAGTCTCAAATTATATATTTATTTATGGTTTTAATTTCAGAAATTATTTTTATTGAAAATAATTAAAGGCAATTAATTAGACTTGAAATAAATTAAGGTTTTTATCCAAACTCTATACCTATAGATTATTTTCCTATTTATGATTTAAAGTTCTGGAAATTCAAAAAATAATGAGGTTTGGCTATTTAAATTATAAAATTGGTAGTTATGAAATAATAA
>NC_029781.3:82489205-82498070 GCF_000817695.3 Arachis duranensis | reverse complement strand
TGATGAGGATTGATTTGAAATATGATTTTTGAATGAATTTGGAAATGGGATATGGATTGATGAATGATGATGATATTGAGAATGGCTTAAATGTTGATGAATGATGAATGAATTATTTATATGGCTTATGAATTTGAAATATCTGAGATACGAGGTTCCCTGGATTAAGTGTCGTGGCTTGCCACCACGTGTACCAGGTTGAAAACTCGATACTCTGTTGACCCTACGACGTAAGTGTGACCGGGCACTATATAAATTCCCGGGAATGATACCCCCATTGAGTAATATTGATTATTTGAGAAAAAGCTATGCATAGACTCTTGGGGATGCACGTCGGGGGACAGTCTAAGTACAATTCAGACTTGTCGGGTTGGCTGGATAACCGACAGATGAGCCTCATCAGCCATAGGACAGGCATGCATCATATGCATTTGTATGCTTTGTTTGGGTTTGAACTTATTTTGGTTTGCCTAATTGCTAAACTGTTCTTAACTACTACTTGAACTATTTGCTGTAACTGCTACCTACTTGTGCTTTCCTTGTCTGTCTTGCTTGTGTTTGTTCTGGCGTGCTACATTTGAGATTGAACTTGGATGCTGAATTAATGATTGTGTTGTTTGATTGCGTGGTTGGTTTCTGATTGAGATTTGCTTATAAGAAAGGAAAGATTTTGGATTTCTTAAAATATTAAACATTGTTTATTTGAAAAGGTTTTGAACGATTAGCTATTGGATTTTAAAAAGGATTCATAAAGCAATGATAATCACTGAATTTGAAAACAGTTTCTTATTAAATATCTTCTTATAACAACTTTGAAACTCCGTGGTGAGACCGTGTGGTTAGGTTCTCACCCCCTACAGCTTTACCTTTTCAGGAACCGGATGAAGAATCATTAAGAAGAGATATACTGTGTTTGGTTTATAAGATGTTGTATTAATTAGATTATTTTCTTCCCTCGTCTTTGTTATTACGAGTTTGTAAGAGGGATAGGAATTGTATGTTTTATATGTAAATTATATTATGAGTTATTATGTAAGGAGTCTTGTATATGAATCTATGCCTGTTTGTATTTTTTTTCTTAAGATAAAGTGTTTAGTTTCGGTTTTTTCTAAGAAAGCGGCGATACAGTGTTGAGTCACAGGCTCCTATTTTAGTATTTAGTATGTAAAGTAGTCGTAATACTTCTTGCTATCAGAATAGTGCAGCCGAAAGCGTGACTTCTGATAGTGAGGGTGTTACACATTTGGGAATGCTGAAGTTTCTATTTCTATAAAAATGATACTTGTGGATGAAAATGTGTGTGCATGTTGTCTGATTTAATCAAACTGTGTTAAATTTTTATTCCCTACCTTCAAATTCTAAAATTTATTTCTCATTTTGTTTACTAAATTTATGGTGTCTTCCAACTTGTGTTCTAATTAGTTTTTTTAAGATGATTTTTAGATGTTTTAATCATTCTTTTTAATATTTTCAGTGTAGCAAAATCCAAGCAACTGTTAAAAAGCAATTGTTCAATAGGTTTAGAAATTAAATTATTGAAAGTCAAGTGTATGGGATGGCATACTTTAGTGTTGTTCCAAATTAGGGAGGTTATAGAGCAACTGAACATGAATTTAAGCTCATATTTCTTCACCGCACAACTGTTGTTGCTGTGTTTGATGTTCTCATTCCTATCAATTGCTTCACTATTTATCCATTTGAAAAACTTTTTAATATGAATGGAGATTATGATTATTTAGTGAGTATGTTCAAATTTTTTATATTTTCTTTTTTGAAATTATACTCAAATATAATGCAAATTACGTACACTCTTTTTCTCTCTTTTTTAAAGATGTCATTGGTCTCTTGATCTCTGTTTGAGAAAAAAAAAAGAGTATGCTAAGGAAGGAAAAATTGTTAAGATGATTGTGATTGAGTTAAGATCTAAAAAGTATGTTATCTATCTTTTGTATATATTTTTTTAAACAAATAAATGTTCTACCGGTTTAGTTTTTTATTACTTAATGGATATTTGGGTTGATTTTAATATTATATTATTTCTATATTCTATTTCAGTCCTACATTGCGTTGTGCATTGTTTGGGGAGTATGCTGATCAAATTAATTATTTTTTAGCATTTGGTTATGTGGAGCAACTTGTTGTGCTTGTGCAGCTAGCTAAAGTTAAATTTTTTTGGTGTTCATTTTCTAGTTTATTATAAGTTGGATCATCTTTATAGTTTTTGTTCTCTGTGTTATCACAAGTATTACATTATTTTGTAGGTCATGTTGGACTGCAAAATGTGATGCATGCAACCCGAATTTGTTTAATCCTAAAATTTTGGAGGTGGTTGATTTCAAAAAATGGTTTGTTATATGTATAATTAGATTTATTCTAGTTATCACTTATTAATTTGTTTTCATCTTATTTTGTATTCTCATCTCCTTTTGATTTCTCATTCTTAGTATGTTTAAGAAAGGAGTTAATGGTACATTATCTTTAATTATTGCCAATAAGGGTAAGATTTATCTCATTAGAGGATGACTTCATGCGATTGACAAGGAGATGCACTATTGAAGATTTAAAAGACAACAACGAGGTATATTTACTTGCATATTTTCTTTCATTATCTATATTTCTATGTAAAAGTTATAGAATCTTAAATGATGTTTGTTTCTTTTTTTTGTTGCTCTTTTACTGATTTTCCAAGTTTAAATTTATAGAAAGGCTCTTTTATTATCTTTAGTTTTATAACAGATATTGTTGAAGAAGGACCTTGGTGATATTCGGTTTGTGTCTGTGGCAAAGCTATTCAACCCCAAGATAGTGCTTATTATTGTGATTTTTGTGTCCATCATGTGACTAATGTTGCTCCTAGGTATGTTCATAAATATATTTTATTATTGATATGCATAGTTTATGCTGAAGCTGTTTGGTACAAATTTGTTTGCTTTTATCCAAGTTCTTGAAAAGTGTTATTTGTGTTCTTTAATGTATTAAATTTTAAATTAAGATATCAGTGAAAAATCAAACTGGAGATGATATCTTTGTTCTATTTGACCGTGAGGCTTCTTATTTATTGAAAAAATTTTGTGCTAAAATCTTTGCTGAAGTACAAAAACATGCAAGTGTAAGAGTATCTACTTGCTTCCTCATTGATATTTGTAGTTACTTGTGATTGTGCTAAATATAAATATACTTTGTTTATGTTTGATTCTCATTTTAATACATTATTTCATGGTTTAATTAGGTGACTTGTGGAGATACATATTCTATTATGTTCAAAGATCTTATTGGAAAGAAAGTTCTTCTAAAGGTTGATACTAAACCTATTGGGGTTGGTAAATACTTTGGTACCTTTCAAGTGAAGAGGGTCTGCGGTGATGTGGTTATAATTGCTATATTTGAGTTGCCCAACTATGATGCTAATGATGAAGCCACTCCTCATAAGGTATCATCTTATCTTTAAAAACGAGTCAACCTGTGTGTGCTTCTATTTTCTTATTGTATTCATTAAGTGTGCTCATTAATTTGTTTTATGGTTATTTTAAATGTTGTTTTATAGGAAAAACATGTTACCAAGTGTGATTCTATTGTTGGAAAGTGTTCTATTATTGAAGGTGTTTCATCTGTTGCTGTGCCAAATGATGTTGTTATTGATCCAGAATCTTCTGCTACTAAGAAAGAATCACCAGTGCTGATTAACTTTGTTGGTGACGAAGAATCTAAACTTCTTAGGTTAGATAATTTTAAATCTAATACTAATTCCATCAAGGAGTAAGTAGTGGGAAAACATCATGAGGATATACTGATTGAAGAATTATCTCCTGAGATAAATATCTTGCTCAACTCACCTATCCAAGAGACTCGGGTATTATTTAAACTAAATTTATTCTTAATTTAATGATGTTGAATTCCATAAATGTATTTTTTTTATTTCATACTAAATACCAGTTAAATTTGTTTGATAGTACTATATAATTTTTTATTTTGAGTTTATTTTTAACTAGAAGAGGTTTTTAATTTTCTCTTATTATTCTCAAGAGGTTTTATCCAATATTTTACATGGTTTTCTGAGCTAACTGAGATTCAAACCAGTCAAACTGTTTACAGAGTGTTCAAAGTCAAACAAAACCTCAATGCTAACTTCCAAAAGATTGCTGATGATGCGATTGCTCCTATGTCCAAGGTTCATAAAATCAGTTTTGCTTCATTTATCTGATATGTGGTCAACGCTGTTGTGGTTTAGTAATTAATATTCTCGCCAATATATAGAAAAGTGAAAGATGTAGTTCATATCAAGGGTTAAAAAGTGTTGTAGTCACGGTGTTTGATTATTATCCTTGCTTCATTCCCTTTTGAGATGTATCCAATAAATAGGATGCTCAAGTTATGGAATTGGTTTATTTGGTTTCTATATGTAATGAATGTTTCATATTCTTTTGTTACTGATTAATGCCATCCATGGATGGTAAATTAGGGAGTGTTTATTCATAGGTAGTCTGGAGGGTGGTTTATTTTGTAAATGTGAACATGCTAAGGATTGGACACAATGTCATCTTTATATCAAACATCATGGATATATGATTTAAATTTTAGGACCTCCATGAATGATAAGTAATATATTAATTTTCAGTTAATGAAATGCATCAGCTCCTTTTGTTTATCAACATACTTGTGTTTCGGTGTATCATAATTCCTTATTTCTATTACTTTTGTTAGTTAGATTTCTTTTTTTTATTAAGTAAATATTTATTTTATATTTATATTTTTTTATCTATTCTTTTCATACACGTCAACAATGTTGACACTAAAATTCATGTACTGTGTAAGCAAAATACTTTTACATTAATCATGAATAGAAATATATAATCATCATCCATATAAGTTTATGTAGTGAAAAAATAAGTTATACTCTTTCAATTTCAGTCATTCTCTTCAAATGGATTTATGGGAGTTCTTTGATTTCATTTTCTTTTTTGGTTATATATAATTGAAGTAGTGTTTAAAAAAAAGTATTACTTTCTTTAAAATACCATTATGGTGAATATTAGTTGGTTTTAAATTTCCTTAGCTTGGTTAAAATTTCATAAAAATGTCTTAATCTTATGTTACTGTAAGATTATATAGAAAAAATTATTTAAAGAAAAAGAGAAGACAACAAGTTGAATATAGAAGAGGACAGTATTAAGATATTCATTTTTAGATTTTTTTTTGAAAGAAATTAAAATTTACATCTTTTCATTACAAATGTTTATTAATATTATAAAATCGATGTTCAATTAATATTATTAGTTGAATTTCTATGCTTTATTGTTTGATGTTGTTTCTACTTCTAATATTTTTCTTCATTTTAAGTTCAAATATATTGGTATGTGGTATTTATTAACCTATCTATTTAATTTTTTTAATCTTCCCATAATTTTAATTTTACATTTAAAGTTCCTCTTTTTAGAGGGATCAATTGTTTTGCAAGATACTCTAATTATTAATGCCAATTACATATTATCAGTTATGACCTTATTGTTTCAAATTTTCTAATCTCTTCTTTAACTTAGAAAATATAGTTATTATTTATATTATTTTTTCAATTATTTTAAAATATAAAAAGTACTCTTTTCTAATCATTGTTATCATATTTATATTTTTTATCTATTTATTTTTGTTTTTATATTTTATTATTGAATTAATTTTTGTATATTTTATTTTTTTATGTTGTTTATTATGCATTTAGTTATTAATAAATTCATAATTCATGCTTGTTTGTTAAAATATTTCTTTGATGTGTATATCTTTGTATTTGATTTATTTATTGTAAGTTTTTTTTGTTTCATAATAAAAGCCCAAATCAAGATGACTTTGAAATATATGATCCTACTATAAATTCTTGGAATGAGCTTTGGTCTCTTGTTAATCATCCACTTTTTTCACAAAGTAAAATTCAAGGTATTTCAATATACTTATAATTGATTTATTTATGGAGTTTGCATTTTTCGTATTAATTTAGATATAATCTACCCGTTCAGTATATTTAGTCACGTTATGTTTGTAACACCCTGTTACCCTAAGCCACCTCTAGTCGTAAAGCGAAGGATAACAAAGCATCACAACAGTTCTAAGGCTCATACAGTAATAAATATAGAAGGAAATAGTAATATTGGAAGCCTGATGAAGGAATAAAAGCTCACAATCATATAAAATGGATTTACAAAATGCGAAGTGTTTACATTACAACAACTAAAAATGTAAAGGCACAAGATACAACATGAGATTTAATATAATAATAGTCAAGATAGATATATATAAGTATGGTAAACAAAAGAACTCTAGTCGTAGTCTGCGGAGTTTAGGCCGACTAGTTACATACAGAAAATACAGAGTTTTTGAATTAAAATAGCCTGTACAATTTATCTCTCAAAGTAAGTCTCTAAGGCAACATAGTTTAATAACAAAAGTGAGAGAACTACAACATAATAACCAAAATACAAAGATAATAAAAGATCATCCGCTCTGTCACCATCCGCAAACTCACCGAGGTGGGTTGCGACCTGAATCTAAAAAACAACAACAACATATGATATGAGAATCAGAGGTTCTCAATATGGTAACAGTGCCTAATATATAAGATATAAGATTCTCGGATGCCAGAGACAATCCTAGAATTTCACATCACAGATATTCAAGCTTATAAAAAATAAATAGCTTAAACCAAACACCATAAACAGGGTTATCTAAATGTAGGTGATTTGTAACTAATACCAATCACACTGTTGTATTCCACAACATTCACCAACCTACCCTCTATGCGATCTCATCGCCACCGCCTACCGAGCCTCCTCAAAACCAGAAGAAAACACAAGTAATGCAAACAAGTAAAGCATACTTAACCCAAGGATATAGTGGCTGATACACTTGCATACTTAAACCAAGGATATAGTGCCTGGCACACTCTTACAGTAGAAAAGATTATTAATCATCATTCAACCCAGGGATATAGTGCCTTACACGCTATCGTACTTAACCCAAGGATATAGTGCGTGGCATACTCTTACAGTAGAAAAGGTTATTAATCATCATTCAACCCAGGAATATAGTGCCCTACACGCTATCGTACTTAACCCAAGTTCATCATTCCTTCCTGAGTCCTCAACACATCATAACCATCATTAGTTTCCATTTTCTCAAATTTACCATCAACTATCATCACCTCTCAAGTCCTCTTAGTCATTCCTAATATAGTATTCTGCCCGCTCACCTATAACTTTAGAAACCTAAGTCTCCATCTTCTAAACTCATAACCAAAATACCCCTTTTAATTCACTTATTGTGTTCTCCCTTATTCAAAGTCTAAATACTAGCAAAAATATTTTAAACAAGTGTTACGAAAGTTTGCAAGCTTTCTAGAAAGGTAAAGCAGTTAAAAACAGAGTTTTAGATGAAAAACAAGGCTTGTGCGTACGCATAGGGTTGTGCGTACGCACGCACCAGAATAGTTTTCTCAACTTGTGCGTACGTATAGAGGTGTGCGTATGTACACAAAGTAAAATTTTTCATCTTGTGAGTACGCATGAATACGTGCAGACGCACTCAACAGAAGGCTCTTCCTAGCTTGTGCGTACGCATGATGTTGTGCGTATGCACGAGTCACAATACTCGTTCTGCTCGTAGCGTAGGTACAGATGTGTGTGTGCACACAAAATCCAGAACTCACAATTTTCTGCATCACAGAATTCAGATTTTTGACACCAACTTCCAATGATTATATCTTTTTCTACAAAATTCCAATTTCTACGAAATCCATACCATTTTAAATCTCTTTAAATTATCTTTTATTTGATACAAAATTTAATCAATTTCAAAACTGAATCTCAAGATATGATCCGTCAAAGTTGGCCCAAAATTCATTTTTACCAAAAAATTTAAAAACTCAAATTTACCAAATTCCTCAATTCACAACCAATTATTCGTAACTCCAGCAATACCAAAATCACTCAATAATTCATACCAAATAATACCCAACCTAATCAAGCATTCAATCATCTAAACATTTAATACTCACCTTATTTAACTCTAAATTCAACCTAAATTTACATTATAATTTCTCAATACCACCATTCAATATTTTCAACAATCATCAATGCTACATATATCAAATCTTTCACCCAATTAGTCCTATTATCATCAATCAATCCTTCTAATTCATCAAATCTCCTCACTTATTTATTTTCAACATGAACCACAATAACCAACAATAAAAAATCATCATCAACATCCATCTTCATACCTTAACACCCACCATCATAACTTTACCAAACTTATCATACCCATCAATAATCATCATCTACCAACATATATCATCACATTCAAACCCATTCAACCTCCATCCAAACCATCATCAAGCAAAATATTTATATACAATCACATTATTCAAACCTATCTTAAAGGCCACTAGCCTAAGTTTCACAAAACATTATATATTACATAAATACAACCGAAATCATACCTTGGCTGATTATCCTCCACACATAAAAGTACCTCACCACAAGCTTTTAAGCCTTCACTCAACACCAAACAACACGAAGAACACTCTATATCATAAAAAATAACACGAATCAAAGCTACGGATTATGACATACAACTAAACACAAGGGTTTAGTAATATCTTACCTTGTCCCATGAGTTTTGGGGTAAAATCCACTACTCACCCAAGCTAGATTACACCTAAACAACAAGAACACAAAAAAACTCAACAACCCAAAAGCCATTTTCAAAAATGACATAGAGAAGAAAATTTGAGAAAGGAAGAGTAATTTCCTTACCACTTTGTTTAGCTAGAAACAATGGGCTCGACAAGAGTTTCGCGTGACCGCAAATGACTCGTCGATC
>NC_029781.3:82446187-82489141 GCF_000817695.3 Arachis duranensis | reverse complement strand
GAGTGAATAGTATTCTTCTTCTTCCTCTCCTCTCTAAAAACCAGCGCCCTTTTTTGTGTGTGTGTCGGTGTTATGAGCTGAAAAAGGCTCATTAAAGGGTGTATATGTGTTGGGCTTGGGCCCAGGCCCAACTTGGGTCCAGTCCAACCGCGTAGGATTTTTGGTTCGTTTGGTTCGACTTTGGGTCAAAACCTTTAGAGTAAGTTTCTGATTTAATATTTCAAAAACTCTTCTAAGGTTTTCTACTGTTTTATTCTCTCTCACACAGTACTGGGCAGACTTAAGCCGGTACTGACTGCTAATCTATTGGTACGCATTTTTTACTCGAAAATTTTCAAAAGAACATATTTTCCCACTTAGAAAATTCCACTGAATCCAAATCTCTTCTTTATATTTAAAAAAACAACATTTTTTTTATTTTCAAACCTATTCTGGGCAAATTAATTTATTCTACTCTACTTAAGCGATTTTACATAAAAATACTGGTTCTTACAATGTTCATTTTGTAGTTTCAATATTATGGTCGTAATAAATTTTATGTGACATTTTTTTACCAAATATAATATGATAAAAATAGTATTCATTGATTTTAAATACTTTCAATATAAGTGTCTCAAATTTGGTTAGATTATTATTATTATTATTATTATTATTATTATTATTATTATTATTATTATTATTATGGTCAAATATCTATATTTTCAATTTGTAGAAAATGAATATCCAGTGAATAATTTCTGAATCTTTAATTTGTTTTACTGGTATATTTTTTAAGTAAAAAAAATTAAGAAGCGGTTAAGTCTTCCTTTAATATCATTTTTTACTTAGTTAAATCTTTAAAGATTTGTCTATTATTTAAATTTTTTATTCATTTTTGTAGGTTGCCTCGATATTGGTGACCCTGTGTATACTTGTCTATATTGTGATACATCATTCTTCAATGTGCTGACTATTCATGGAACGTGAGAAGCAGATGAATAATCATTTGCTTCCGGAAGAAATCGAAGAATTTCTTGGGAATCCTACAAGAGCCAATCGTTCTTTCTATATCTTTTTTAAAGCCCCTTACTTCTATAATCTTTTTTCATACAATTTGTAATACTCGAAGGGTCGATTTTTTTCGTCTTAGTTTTTACCTTTCCGAAGGAAAACACTTCGGGACGGAGTGGAAGAAGGAAGGGGGGAGATTCTCGAACGAAGAAAAGGATCCAATGACTTGGAAAGAATTGAACGAGGAGCCGTATGAGGTGAAAATCTCATGTACGGTTCTGTAGAGTGGCAGTAAGGGTTTGATTACTAGAGCGGGTTGAAAAACAGTCAAGAGTTAATAAACCTCTTTTTACACTTTGTTGTTTTCAAAAAAAATTCAATTGCCGTATCGTTAGAATGCTCCAGATTTATTATATAATTTGATTCATGGTCATGACAGTAAGTCTTTATAGTTTTAGAAGAATATTCGGTGTTATAATAGTATGTTTACTTTCACTTCTCTTGGTGGTAAAGTAATAGACTTAGTGAATGATGGAACTGGCCCACCACAATTCATCATAAGTGGCCAAAATTATCATAGAATTGGAAGTTTATTACCTCAAGCTGGTCAAGTTTCGAAATTTTTTCAATTATACATATATGACACAGAACATGAGTTAACGCATAGAGAAGGAATATTTGGGTAACGTCAACTCTTACAAAACTTTTGTTGTGATTGTTTGTAATTTTAATTTGTTTCTTTTATTTTCAATTTTATTTTTAGTTGGTAATATACTAATATGGATGTAATATTAATTATTATAATCAAAATATTCATATCTTATTGTTTAAATATTATTTTTAAGGTTTATTATAATTATAAAAAATGCACATTTCTTCATTTTAAGTAAAATTACTTAGTAATATTGTGCTACTATTTTCCCTTAATTATAGGCAAAGTTCATATATAGATAGACAGCTGATAATTGATTTGACCCAAATGATTGATCAACACAATCCCATAGCACAATCATTTAGAAGAGCGACGAAATTCAATGAGAATCACCTGTCTGAGGTGTTTTCTTTAAAATTATTTAGTCAAAGAGAACGTGATCGAAGAGTTTATAATTATCCTTCGTGTGATAAAGTTGCTGCTTTGATTGTTGGTGATTTTGATTCTTCTCATACTGGTCGTGATGTCATTGTTAAATCTGCAGCTGGCCAACTTCAAAGAATATATAAGACACATGCTTTATACTGGCCATTGCAATACCCTCTGCTTTTTCCTTACGGGGAAGATGGTTATCAGTTGGGTATTCTTTATCGAGATATTCAAGATATAAATGTTGCAGAGAGAAGGACTAGAGTATCCATGCGGAATTTATCTGTTTTTGTTTGCAAATGAGAGAGCATGAGGATAGTATTATTCACAAGTCTAGAAGATTGTTCCAAAAATTTGTTGTTGATTCATTCTCTATGATTGAGTCACAAAGGCTTTATGAAATCAGGAAAAAATAGAGCACAATTAGAGAAGAAGTCTTGCAAGGTATTGAAGAAGCTATGCGACGCGGTGATACTGAAGCATCATCAATTGGAATTCGAGTGATTTTGCCTTCTTCCTTCACTGGTGGTAAACGTTACATGTTTAATAATTTCCAAGATGCTATGGCTATTTGTAAGCATTTTGGGTATCCAGATCTATTTCTTACCTTTACTTGCAATCATAACTGGCCTAAGTTACAAAGATATACTAATTGTGATCAAGTTCCAATTGCTGATCGGCCAGACATTGCTTGCCGAGTCTTCCATACTAAGATGAAGTGTCTTCTTAATGATATTAAGAATGGTGTTTTTTTGGTACTCTTAATGTAGGTATATCGAATTCTATATTGAATTTATGCTTACTTATAAAATTTTTTATATCTTTAGACATTTTTTACTTTTTAAGTATGTATACAATTGAGTTTCAAATAAGAGGTTTGCCACATGCACATATTCTACTTTAGTTTGATGGAAGGAATAGATTGCAGAATATTAAAATTATTGATGAGTTAATTTGTGCGAAACTTCCTAATCCTATGAAGTTTCCACATTTGTATAGTATGATTAGTAAATACATGATTCATGGCCCTTGTGGTAGGGTAAGACCAATTTCTTCATGTATGAAAGATGGAAGATACTCCAAGTTTTATCCGAAGTAGTCTGTTAATCATACGAGTTTTGATGAAGATGGTTATCCTATTTACAAGCATCGAGATATTGGTGTTACAGTTAAAAGTCATGGTGTTGATCTTGATAATAGATTTGTTGTTCCATATAATCCATTATTGTTGATGAAGTACCAGGCTCATATCAATTTGAAATTTTGCAACAATGCAAGTCAAATGTTATAAAGTATCTTTTTAAGTGCATTAACAATGGACCAGATCATGTAACTGCAACTATTAGTCATTCAATTGAGACAACTCATTCTTTTGAAATGGTTGATGAGATCAAACAGTATTATGATTGTTAGTATCTTTCACCTTGTGAATTTATGTAGAGAATTTTTGCATATGAACTTCATCATAGATGGCCACCTGTGCAAAGACTCACATTTCATTTACCTAATCAGTAGCATGTTGTGTTTGATGATCATGATACTATTGGCTCTATTTTATTAAGAAATAGAGATTTGATGACAATGTTTACTGCTTGGATGATGGCTAATCAAACATATGTTGAAAGGAGAACACTAACATATGTTGAGTTCCCAAGTAAATTTGTTTATGATTTACAATCTCGATAGTGAAAACCAAGAAGAAGGAGATTTTCTACAAGAAGATTGAGTTTTGTTCATCCTTCAGCTAGTGAGCTGTTCTATATGCGTATGCTTCTTAATGTGTAAGGAGGATGCACCAATTTTCAAAGTATAAGGATTGTCAATTCTATTTTATATGATACATTCCAAGAGGCATATTCTGCTATGGGTTTTTTAATAGATGATAATGAGTTTGTCTTGGACATTAATAAAGCGGTTGAGTTATCTTATGGCGCCCAATTGAGAAAACTTTTTGTTTATTGTTAATATTTGGTTCTGTCTCTAGCCCGTTTTAGTTTGGAATCAAACTTGAAAATATTTATCTGATGATATCATTTATTACAGACGAAATGAGCTTTATTTTCCAAGTATTCACTTAATCTTTAGTTTATCTTTTTTATTTATAGAATTAAGAAAAACTCTTAATAATAACTAAATAGAAAATGATATGCACAAAGTTTATAATATATACATAGCATGATATGGAAAATTTTCAGACAATACAAATTTTTGATATCTCGATGAATTTACTAGCTGAAAAAATTATATATTGCAGAATTAACAATGGCTGTTGAAGAGTTACAAACATTTTGCCTAATAGAGATAGAGAAATTATTACAGACCAATAAAAAATTATTAAGAGATTTTGCTGGTATGCCTCTTCCTAATATTGATTTGGTCTCACAATTTAGTAATTCTATGGTGTTGCGTGAATTAGAATATGACATTTCTATTATGCTTCAAGAACACGATTCAAATTTTCCAAAGTTGAATGAAAAACAGAAGTCAATCTATAATGGGACTATACATTGTGTTACTAACAAGGAACATGGTTTATTTTTCATTTATGGGTTTGGTGGGACTGAAAAAACTTTTTTATATAGACTCTTATCTGCCAAACTGCGTTCTCAAAGAAGAATTGTTATTAAAGTTGCTTCAAGTGGAATTGCTTCATTATTGTTACCTGGTGGTAAGACAACTAATTCTATGTTTGGTACCCCACTTGAATTGAATGAAGATACTATTTGTAGAATTCCGAAAGATAGTCCTAAGGCTGATTTAATTCGGCGTGCTAAGCTGATTATTTGGGATGAAGTTTCAATGACAAACAAATTAGAATTTGAAACTTTAGACAGAAGTTTTTGAGACATAATGACTCCGATTTCAGTGTCTTACAAAGATCTACCTTTTGGAGGAAAAATCATTGTTCTTGGAGGTGATTTCTGATAGGTTTTGCCTGTTATTCATAAAGCTTCTCGTGTTGAGATTGTTATGGCATCAATCAATTCTTCAATTCTTTGGAAGCACTTTGAAATGTTGATGTTGACAAAAAATATGCGGTTAGAAAATGCTACAAATCAATCAAATCTGGAAGAATTGAAAAGGTTTTTCGATTGGATTCTTCAGATTGGAGAAGGGCGTATTGGAACAATAATTAACAAAAAGCTTTTTGTCAAATTCCAAATGAGTTTCTAATTCTTCGTTCTGATAATCCAGTTGATGATATTATAAATGCAATTTATCCTGACATAGTTAGAAACTTTGATGATACTGGTTTTTTCCAAGACAGAGCCATATTAACTCCAACAGTAGAGATTGGTGAAGTAATCAACGATCACATTGTTTAGTTGCTACCTGGGATGGAAAAAGAGTATCTAAGTGCTGATTCTATATGTGGTAGTGATGCTTATTGTGACGTTGATGTTGACTGTATAAATACTGAGTTTTTGAATCAAACAAAATGTTCAGGGTTACCGAATCACACTTATTGAAAGTGAAGAAAGGCGTGCCTATTATTTTGTTGAGAAATATTGATCTTATGCAATGGTACTCGCCTTATTATTAGAGATCTAGGGGACAAATGTGATTGGAGCTGAAATTGTCTTAGGGAGTCACATTGGAGATAAAGTTTTCATTCCTCGGATGAATTTAATTCCAAGTGATGTTGGGATGCCTTTCAAATTTCAACGGAGACAATTTCCTATAAATTTGTGTTTTGCAATGACTATCAATAAGAGCCAAGGTCAAACTCTATCCAACGTTGGACTGTTCTTGCGTCGACCGGTATTTTCTTATGGTAAACTCTATGTCACTATTTCTCGAGTGAAGAGCAAAGATGGTTTAAGAATTTTGGTATCTGGCGAGAAAAATGATGATTCTACTTTAACTCAGAATGTCAAATTTAAAGAAGTATTTTGATAAGATTTTATAATTTTTTTTGTTTTATTTTTCTATTAATGTTATTTTATGTGGTGGTTATTTTTTGTAATGATACTGCTTTATTGTATTAAATATAAAGATAAATTTAAATGTTAACCTATTTTATAAGATTTAGTTTCTTCAAGTACGTTTTAACAAATTATTCTTCTATTTACTAAATTGTATTTTTTTACAAAAATATCTTTAATTTTTTTAATTCGTAAATTATTTTTTCTTAATATACTCTTCAATAATTTTTTATTTATAAAATTCTAATTTTACCAAAGTTTTTCTTAACAATCATTTTTATATTTTACTATTAATTTCCTAATATCATTGCACTTTTTTTAACATTAAATAAAAAAATTCTTACCAATATTAATATATATAATAATTAATATTAATAATTAATAAATAATTAAAAAAACAAATTCCTTCAAATCAATAACCCACTAACCCTCAAACCTTAAACCCACTCTCACCTCTACATCAGAGAAAAGAGAGCAGCCATCCACCCCACCTTCTCCATTGCCGAACTACTTTCCGTGGACCGGAAGCTGTTGTTGCTGCCGTATTTCATAGAACCCTCATGTCACTGCCGGACTAACCTCACCCTAGATTTTCACTTCTCTACATCATCCAGTTCCACAGTTGCCAACATCGCTCACGATGGTAGTTGCCTCATCTTTGCTTGTGGTCAATGGCTCATGTCGCCGTTGCTACGTTATAATCCCGCAGTTGTCTTGTTTGCAGCAAGAATCTGAAGGTTTTCAATTTCATTCCTTATCATTCTTTGGACCCTTGCCTTTAAATTTATGTTTCTCCCTTCTTCTCTATCCCAACAAAAATTTCATTTATGTAATATGTAATGTACATAATCGCACCACATCTTCCTTTTGCAGCAATTTTTGTTCATTGATGGTTGCCTGGTTCTATGGAATTGAAAAAACTAGTACATTTACGGCTTCAACGTGTCACTTTAGATTTTGGAGTAATTGAAATTTAGACTAAATTTCAGGGGAAGGATGTGATTGTGGAGTTGTGGTCAATTTCTCTCTTTGATTAGTATTTGCATTTCCATCTTTTGAACATAGATAGCTACAAAGGTGACGTGAACTCCTCTAAATCTGATACTACAGTTAACTAAGTTATAAATTTTAATTGTCTTATTTTCATAGCTGATTATTGGGTTATTTTGATTGTTTTATTTTTATTTATTTTATAACTTATGCGCATTAATTTATTCTATCACTAGGATTTTATATATAAGAAAATTGTTTTAAATTAGAAAAAGATGAGTACAAAATAAAAAAAATGTATGTGAGTTATTCAATATTTTTCCCAAATTGATGAAATCTCTTTTGTCAGTTTGAATCGTTGGGGTCAATGTATCTCTTACTTGAGTAAGAAAAAAATCCATCATATTTCAAATTTATTATTTCAAAGTTTTTGTGTGTTGTCAATTTATTTAAATAATTAATGAAATGCCATCTATTGGTAAATTCTTCATCTATTATAGTAAGAGATTTTTTAAAATATCAAAAGTGATAGTAATTACTAAAGAGGTACATTTCAGTCTAGGTAGGTATGAAGAATAATCTTTTAATGTAAATAATCACCTGTCAATTCAGAGGTCATCAATTACTATTCATTTCAAACTAGGTGTATCAATAAAAAGAGTTAGTCAAAGTGGAGATTGCAATCATAACAGTTTTTAGATATGTGTTGTTTACGTTCCTTTCGTGTGTAAATTTTCTCTCTATATTGGTGTTGTATTTTTTCAATGAAGTTTAGTAACTATCATAGCTTCGCTAATTCTAATCATAGCATAAGTGACAAAAAGGTGGTATGTGTGAAACGTGCAAGACAAGTTCTTCCTTGGTTTATGTCATTTTCTCAACATGACGTCTCATATCTTATAATGCCTTACACTTTCTTCTCAATGCATGATATATAAGTTCTTACAGATGGTAGAATTGTTACTTGTCATCCCTTAATATGCTTCTATGATTATTTTTTCTTTCTCTATAAAAGTTTAGTTACTCTCATTAAATTTTTTTTGGCATCTCTTTCATTTTTTGTTTCCTCTATTGTCTTTGTACAACACATTAGAATATGAGTTCCATGGTTGATATAGTGATAAAGTTACACCATGAAAAGAGTCTTGAAAGTTGAGAGTTAAGGTCATCAATTTATGGTATGATTTTGATCCTGAGACAGAGGGTATTCAAAAGTTGCTATATATGGTGTTAATGGATGATAAGGTGATTTTATTCATAAGACATTTATTTTTCTATTAATGTTTGCAATCTTTTAATCCTGCTTTGTTAAATGTAAATAAGAATGGCATACCCGATAGATTTGATTGTAAGGCAATTTTTTGTTGTTGTTAGGTAGCTTAGCAAAATTCAAGCAACTATTAAAGATCATTTAATACCATATTTTGCTGCCGATCTCTCTGAAGGTAATATTTATATCATTTCAAATTTCACAGTGATACCAGATACTGGAGTAAAAAGACTGACAAAGCATTGATTTTGACTCATATTCCAGTTCAAAACTTCTGTTTCTTCTACTATGTTGTTTAATATAAGTAATTCAGGACTAAATTTCTCTTCAATACATGAAATCTTGTATAAGAAAACAAATGATGATTTTCTGATAGGTAAATAATTCTTCTCTAGTGTACTACCTTATATATATATATATAATTAGTTAATACAAAATCATTGATTGTTATAGAATTATTTAGAGTAACTAAAACACTTTTTATTGTGGTGTATAGATTTTATTGAAATCATTACTGGAGTTTGTAAAGAGGTTAAGATTGAATCATATGGAACAATGATCAAAGTCCTCATACTTGAAGTTTTTTCTGATCGGTATTTCTTAACAAATTTGAAAATTAACATCTGATATTAAGTTATTTAGTTTGTTACTTTACTTAGATTTCAAATTATACTTTACCTTCTTATTTTAAAAGGAGTTATCAGTATTTGTAGTGGTCTTCTATTTATTACTATAACTGCATTTAATTTTTTTAGAAATAAAATTCAGTGCAATGTATTAGAAAAGGATCCCGCTAGGGAAACAATGAGATATGTATACAATAGCTACAATGGGCTCTTTATTAGGCCCAAATTAAAATTAAACCAGAAAATTAATCCTAATCCTATTATGGTTGTTTACTTTAACACACTACCATATTTTTACTATTTACAATTTTTCCCCAAATCTCCAAATCCCTTTTGTTTCGCTGATTGTTTCCCCAAATCCCCAATCCCTTTTGTTTCGCTGGTTGTTTTCCCAAATACCCGTTCACCGTTTCTCCTCCCAATATTCAAACCCTCCTAAATCCTTGCAGAGACCCGTGAGAGCGTTAGAACACTGAGCCCCGCAACCTGCAAGCAAGGAAGGTCACAGGCAAGCCCAAGCGACCTGTTCCTTTCCCAACCAGCACGGCGCCGTCGCTGAACAACCGGCATTCGCTGCAACCCAGCTGCCGGGCGTGAAGCCGTCGATCAGAACAGCGGCGTGAGAGATCTCACCGCCGAACTAAACATCTTCCGAGTATTCCACCACCGGGCCCCATAGTCTCTGAGCAAAGAAGCAACCGACCTTCAAGAAATACCCGCCTGCTACTGAACGTGTCACCGGAAAGCGATCGAACATCTTGACCGGAAGAATCCTAACCATCCAAGGTAAGTGGGTGAGGTTGTTCAGTTTCTGATTAGTAATTGTGGTTGCATGTTTGATTAGGGATAGATTTTGTTGATGAAATACGTGATTAGCCATGGTGGAATAGCAGTAGGAGCCATTTTTGTAGTTAGTCTATGTTGTTGAAGTTCTTCATGATTTTATTTTAGCGCAGGAAAGGTTGGAAAAGTTTAGGATCGTGTTTATATATGAGTTAATTTTGAATATTTTTTGTCTTTTTCCGTGTGGACCATGTGCATGTAACGTGACGTATAGTGGCTGACCATCGTTGAATATTGGTTAATATTTGTTGGATGGTTACTTTAATAGGAATTTGGATGGTTAGTTTTGCAAATATTGAGGGATAAGAAACCCTTTTAATAGAAACCCTTTTATGCCTACCTGCTTCAACATCATCCCACCTTACCTGTAGGATAAGAACTTCTTGTTACCTTCTATTTTGATATAGAAAAAAGAAAAGTAATGACCACAACATAGACCTGACTAATAACTATGAATAGAAAATAAGGAATCTATTTTGATGTCAATGTGCTAACAAAGCAAACAAATTTATATTTATATAGGTACTCCAGCTGAAATTTCCTAATTAAACATGCAAACAGTCTAATCAGATGGATGATAACCAAAAACGAGTGATAAAGATGTCACTAGCAATAAGTAGACTACTCTACTGTTATTGGTTTTATTTCTCTCATGTGAAGCCAACAGATTAGGCTGTCATCATCATTGTGGATTTTGAAATTAAAATGATAGCTGACTTTTATGTTTTCTACCTTGGACTGCCATGGCTTATGGTTTAGGTACCTAGAATTTCAAAAGCATCTTTTGATCATGATTAAAGTTATTTTTATATATGAATGAGTGGAGATTACTGTAATGGTTTATTCCAATTTTATCAACTTTGACAACAATACCAATGAATGCTAATTTAAAATTTCAAAATGTGAAATTGTACTGGAGAGTGGCTTTGATAAAAGTAGTATTAGTATTGGGAAAATGCAATAAGAATAAAGCACGTATAATAAAAAATTAAAGGCTAGAAATTGTGAGTCGATCTAATTGCATTTTGCATGAAAAACATTTGTGATGAATAATAGAAATTGTTTCTACTTATTAGATGGTAGTGGTCTTCATATATTAGATAGTTTTGTTTTAATTGATTTAATCGGGAGTGTTTCCCTAATTTTTAATTTTGTGTTCGCTTGCAGATTAGTGAGTGCTATTGTCTTTCACATTGATTGATTATTATTGTTACAAAGAGCAGTTTTGTAATTGTTATGTTTTAGCTTCTACTCCAGGTTTCCCAGAATTGGTTGCCAATTTGTTAGTTGTAACCCACTTTGAGTATTGTGCCCTCTTTGTTCTTTATCTCGCTGAACTTTATCATTTTCTCTCTAGTTTCTAAATCAACCAAAAAATTGTGTGGCATATACTAGTCTTGTATCTAGAGAATCCAGCAATAGAGAATCATTCATTAGTGTTTTGTAGTTTTTGCTTTTCTTTTATTAAGGTTTTGTGAATTGTGAGTGCTATGTGACGAGGATAATTGTGGTTAAATGGGGTCTGATCAAGCACTATATACCAGAACTACCACTTTATGAGAGTCATTATTTGATCATGTGATTGACTCTTGAGAATTGTGTGGTGTATATGTGTAGTGTATACTTGCTCCTTCATATTACCTAATCTTATTCCTATGATCATTTTGTATGCTGTTGATCTTATTTATTTATTTATTTGTTTATTTATTTTTTTTCATATTCATTGGTCCTGGTTATTGGATAAAATTAATGTGGCTGACCTTGTTACTTACTTTGGATGAACACTCCGTGTGTGATCTTACATGGCCACTTTGGTATAATTTTTTCCACAGTGTGAATTCAGCACGACATAGCACTGCTAGATGCTGGCATATTAAATTACATTGCTTGCATTGTAAACAGAATTGTTTTCTTTTCTGCAATACGAAAAATTATATATGTATTTCTTATATAGTATTAACCATTTTTTTTATTATTAACTGCCCATGGAATTGATTTTGAAACCATCTTGGATTGTTGCTCGAATTGAGGGTAGAATGAGAGTCGAGTGTTAGAAGTGAGGGGATTTTGTTTTAATACTTTTCCTGTAAGTAATTAGTGATCGCAATAATGCAGCAAGTTGAAAACAGCAACTACAGCTGACCAAGCAAAAGACAAACCTATCTCTAAACCGGCCGAAGACAAAACCAGATGGGTAAAAAGGTATCCCGTTGATTACTAGATTAAATGAACATATATAGGTTTTTATTACCACCTTCTGCTGATCCATATTTGTTTTGCTCAACAGAAACTAGTGGAGACGCGTTGCTCACCTTGCTACATTAACAACTTATTTACCCACTTGGAACGACATAATGAGCAAGGTAAGTTAGCTGAGATTGAGGCCATTGGATTTGATTTCCTGCGCCGGGTTCCACAATGGCATGTGAAGCAGAGCATCATGCTCCAATTAGCAAGGGCCTATGACGTGGAGACAGATACTCTCAGGGTAGACGCCGGTGACATTCACATTACTGCAGAACTTATCGGCAATGTATTCGGCATACCTTCTAGAGGTTAGTGTAAATTATGTAAAGTGTAAAGCTTTTGCTGTGTGGTAAAGCTTATTCCAATGTTGACATGCAGTGATACTGGTAAAATATTTTGTTTCGCACAGGAGAGCCAATTCCCGAGCTGTAGAAAACAGATGAAGCACATTTGGCAATTAAGAGACAATTTCAGAAGAAAACCACAACCCAACTGCGGGACTTTGTATTTGCTTGTCCAATGGAGACTGAGCAACAGAGGATGACATTTAGAAGGTACTTCATCATGGTTGTTTTGAAGATGTTTCTGAATCCCACAAGCCAACAGACTATTTCTCCGTGGCACCTCCCTCCAATATTGGATGTCTCGAACCCTAGGAGGTTTCATTGGCCATATCACATATTACATTGGCTGCGAGAAGCAATAAGAAAATTCCAAGACGAGAACCGGGAAACATGTGGGGGGTGCATGTTTGTGTTGTTGGTAATGGCAATAAATTATTTAGATTTAAAACATATCTACGGCTTTAGGTTTATTTCCTAACATGTAAGATATTTCTTTATAGGTTTTGTACTTCCACCGATTAAAGCATGGTCCATTGCATGCATGTAGAGTACCCGAGCCTTGGATTGTTGAATGGACCACGAATGAACTTGATATGAAGGCCGACTATGTTATCTCACAGGTTCAAATTCTATTAATGTATTTTTTGATAATCCAGTTGATCAATAATGCAAATGGCTGTTCACCTTGATTTTTTTTCATGTCTATATTGCACAATGTTGAACACACAGGGCTGCATAATCAACAATGCAAGGAACCGGAGAAAAAAGAACAAGCATAGTTCGAGTGAATCAGTTAACGAGAGAGGACGGTGTAAAAGGACACGGACTGACACTGACCAATCACCATCAACCCAAGGGAAGACTTCACCTCATCCAAGCTACAAGAAGGCGAAAAAGGTGATTTGCTTTTTTTTTGATAGCTCGTGAGCTCATTTAATTGGTTCTTTACCTGTGTGGTAGGATGCTTGATCCTTATCATAGAATCTGCTATTACAAAATCCTTATGTGGCTGCATAGTCTGTTTTGATACATGGTGGTTATAAATGAACGCTTGGCAGAGCTGAATTCAATGCCCGTGAATGATGATTACATGCTCTTATGTTGAAAGCTTGTTTGAATACAGTTGCTGTGTCTTATTTTTAATAAGCGTTAAATTGAGTTGATTTTGTTAATTTAGAATACCTTAATTAGGTTATAATCTGAACTTGATAGATAACTTATGATTTCTTTATTTGGATGGTTTCTTATGTATGAAACATTTGCTTTATGGGGCTGCCTATTTGGTTGACTGTAATTGAGGATGTTCACTGTAATAGGGTTATTGATGTTCACTATATTATTACTTGAGATGGTTAATTTTGATGAACGAATATATGTTTGTTCAGTTTCCTTAGTGCGTTAAAGTTAAAATTATTTTTTCCATCTGTTTGTTGTCTCATGTTGAACACACAGGGTGGTCTAGTCAACAATCAAATGAAAGAGAAAAAATATAAGAAACAGTATTCGACTAAAGCAGTTAACGAGAAAGCAGGGTGTAAGATGCCTTGCAAGGACACTGACCAATCTCCGTCTATCCAATGCAAGACTACATCTCACCCAAGATATAAGGAATCAGATAAGGTGATATGCTTTCTTTATGATAGGTCATGTTATAAATTGAATTGGATGTTCACTTCATGATTTCTAATTAATTTTGGTTTAATATCTTCATGCATCCTTCTTAATATTTTCATGCATCCTACGTAATCTTCATTGGCTGGTGTGCAACATGCTGTGATCTGCATGTAGTTGTTTATCAGGATAACCTGCGTTATTATCGTGTTTGTTTATTTCTGCATTCAAATGACTAATATCTATGATGAAGAGTTTCAGTATTTTATATGCAAGTGACGATATACAATTGATTACCCCACAGGAATCCAAGAGAGGCACGAGGAAAAAGGTTCCTGTCCGCAAAAGCCTTTCTAGACGCGGCAGCAGAGAAGCAATTGAAAAAGAAAATTTAGCAGGAAGCAATGCTGCACCATTGGTAGTGCCAGATTCTGATGATGATGATGACGTGCCACTTGCTAGAAGGATACGGTTATTCCAACGGCAGCCTCCGCCACATGATGTGAAACAAGCAGATCCCGTCTTCAAGGGCAATCATAATAGTCCGCAGGAAGCAAAAACTGACCAAAACAATGGATCTCCACGCACACCTACAACAGCACTTGTCCAGCTCAGTGACTATGATTTTGACCGGTCAGTGGTTTCTAAATTACATTGCTGTATGCTTCTCTTCTTTATAATTCATACCCATGCCATGTGATTACCTGTCTAGCTAGGCATAACTTGTAATTTTAGCTAACTACATGTCGCATTCGTTTGTAGGGAGTTCGACATCTCGATCGTTCAGTGTCCTGAATTTGAGCAAGTACTCAATAGTGTTGAACAGGGGCCCGAAACAAATGCCATCATTATGCAGCCCTTGCAAACGCTCCTGCCAAACAAATCAAACTACCATACACCGAGTCCAGGGAGACCGAGCTTTTCACTCGGTTTAACACAGTTTCAGAAGACTCCTACCCCTTCCCCATTACATTCAATTCATCCAACCCTGAAAAATATAAAATTGGGGGAGACTAAGGAGGAACAAATCAGAACATGGATTGTTAGCTCGTCCTTGGACAAAGATCAAAATTTAGCTAAGTATGAAGGGCGGGAGTACATGTATTACAAAGGAAGGACTTCTGGACCTTGAAACCCCGCAGTTGGGTCGACAGCTGCGTAAGTACATTAACTTAATCATGAGTTTTTATTCACCATCTGTATATTAGGGTGCAGCTTTTACTAGCTAAATAAATTGTGTAGGTAATTCAATGGATGTGCTACTCTTTTAACGACACTGACTCATCTAGATCAAGCGAGACTTCTATTGCGTGTGTCCTGGAATATTGGTAACTACATTTTTCTGGTTACAGTTTCGAATAGATTTCATCGGGATTCTTACTATGTGTGTGAATTTGCAGGAATTCGTCACACGAGATGATAACCTTGCTTCATTTAATGACGGTGTGACACCAATTTATGCTGGTCTTAGTCCAAGCTTTGGTGAGGATAATAGGTTCTTTGACAAGACAGTGGCAGCAAAGAGAAATTAGGTGAGTTGCTGTTTTGCTTTGAACTGTTTGTATCCTCATTGAACCCGGTATTGGTTTATGCGGCTAGTTTATTAATTTCCCACGATTTATTTCCAATCCCTAACCCGGGTTTGCTAATTCATCTAAAACTTACATGTTTAAATTTGGAACGGGGGGTCACTGTGTCCAATTTTTCGATGTATTGGGTTGATTGACTTTAGCATACTATGCTGTTGGAATGAGGTTGTCAAATAATTCGAGCATGTTTGGTTATTGAATGCTGTTTGGATATGAATAAGTTTTTCTGGGGATTTCCTTTTCTCATTTGTACTGTTTGGTGTAGTGGTTATTTCCTTATTGTTGGAGGGGCCATTGGTGGGTATATGCATTTGAGGTGAATGCGAAGCGCATAGTTATACTCGACAGTTTACATTCTGCACCAGAAGATGACACACGGGATAAACTCGATGCATATGTGGTAAGAAACTGTACTTCTTTTATTCAAAATATAGCTATGTTATTTAATTCAATATGATGTTGTTCCACTATGTTCATTCCTTGGTTTTCAGGGGAGGCTGTGTGAGGATATGACAAGCATTGCTATACCTGGATTCGTTCGGACTCCGTACGGCCCAGCTCGTTCCTACGCTAGGGTTCCAAAGCAACCGAACAAGTGAGATGAAAATATAACCCAAATCTGAGGCTTCTTAAAATTTCTTTCAATAATTGAAAAAGTAATATTGTTTTCCTGTAACTTTGACTGTGGCATGTGTGTTATTAAGTTCATTGAAAGTTGGAAAGAAGATTGTGAACTTTACGAATGGGACGAGGTTTGTTAAATAAACACTTTCATAATTCTAATTATTCGTGCTGTACAAAAAAAACACGGTAACGATTCTTAACACTTCGTTGCCTGATAAACCTATGCACAGGATTCACTCAGTTCATACCGGATGGAGTTGATGCTAGACATAATTTGTGGCCCACACAATGCATTGGTTTATCAGCTTGTTTCATTATTGAGTGAAACGGTTAAACCCGTTCGTCGCAATGCACCACGGAACAAGAAGAAGAACGTTAGTTCACCATACACTGCACCTAGCACACGGTCATTGATTGAACGTGCGGAGGGATTACCGAAGGGGGCAATGCGCAAAGGCAGGAAGAAGTTGCTTACTTAGGATTAGTTGCAATGAAATGCACTACTTCTTCCTTACTTAGGATTAGTTGCAATGAAATGCACTACCACATTATACTGAGTTTACCTGCTACTGAGATGCTTAGGGATTTGTTTTTGTCAAATTAGAAAGACTTGATTCGAGGACATCTTTTGTTTTTCTACATTACAATGATTTATTGGTTATGTTACCTACAAATTATCTATCTTTTTCTATATTAGAATCCAGGATTTATCAAGACTGTTTGGTACAGTTGGCATAATTGTGGATGTTGAAATAGGTGACAACTAATCATCCACCAATATAGCTAAACTGAACATCCGATACCTTACTATATTGAACATCCAGTTTAACTAGATAAAATTCAAAACATAACAACCAAGTGCAACATAGATAAGTACTAACAGGTAACCATCCATGCTTAGATGAAAAATGAACATCTGATTACCTATGGAAATAAACATCCACTTTTAATCTATTTTATGAGAAAATTATATTATATTTAACATGTATATCATATATGAAATCAAGCACTGGACACTTAAGACACAAATTATTTTAGTTAGTTTGATAACTATTATTTATTTGTTATTTTAGTAAAATATTTTTGCTCCGTATTATTTACTGCTGTCAAGTAAAGTATATAGTTCATCTAAAGAAATTTTGTTTTTCCTAAATATTAGTCATTTAAATAATATTTTATTTGTTAACTATTATTTTAGACACAAATTATTATTTAAATATTAGACACAAATTATTTTAGTTAGTTTGATAACTATTATTTATTTGTTATAGATAACTATTATTTATTTGTTATTTTAGTAAAATATTTTTGCTCCGTATTATTTACTGCTGTCAAGTAAAGTATATAGTTCATCTAAAGAAATTTTGTTTTTTCCTAAATATTAGTCATTTAAATAATATTTTATTTTATTCTAATTGAATTTTGTTAGGTTTTCAACAGTTTTTTTTTTCAACGTATGTAGTTACTGTTCATAGAATGGATATAAAATATAATTATTTATTTGTTAAAAGATTTAATGTATTGGTCAACTGTTAGCCAAAAATTAGTAGTATAGTCCTCTGGAATATTTGTTAATTTTAAGTGTTTATAAGAAAAAACTTTGATTAAAAATAAATTTTTAAGTTAATAATAATGCAGTATTGTTAGCCAAAAATTAGTAGTATAGTCTTCTGGAAGCATGTAGAATTAAGGTACAACTTTATTAAACTATCTGGTATATTACGGAATAACCACCAAATATACGCATTATGCATTAAGTCTACACGAAATAAAAATAGTAAAATGGTTTGTTCTAACTAATGTAAAAAGGGTTCTTGCAAATAATAACATATGGACCTCTGCAACAGCTGCTTTAGAACCTTGAAACTAACATGAATCCTATAAATACAGAGTTGAAAAAATATACAATCTCACAACCTCGTCCAACTAATCCTACTTTTTGTTAAAGGAGCTTAACAAAGACAGGAAACCACCTGCTTGTTCGGGACCATTCAGGCCAGAAACAGCACACTGGTTTGTATCTTGAAGTGTGTGCAGACGAACCACCTGCCAAAAAAAAAGAAAAAGTCCAAATAGTTATGTTCTATGATAGTACTATACCAAATAAACAATGAAAGTTGAGATTAAGCCAAAGATATACCGGGGGTAAATTCTTTTGTTTTCTCCGTCTTGAATTCTTGATGGACTTCTCAAGGGCAGAGTCGAGCCTCTTACTCTTTGGCCTGCCCTTTGTGGTGACCTTCGATGGGCCTTGGATGTCATCAACACTGACATCGTTCAAACTCTGTGATCCAATGTTGGTCTGAGTTTCTGCCACGCTCTCGGACCTCTTTTTGGCACGGTGCGCAGCCAATTTGGCCCTTGTTTCTTCCAAAGCAACATGCAGCAATGCTGTTTCTTCATCGTCACCTACAAACTCTTGGGCAACATTGTAGAAGTGTGCACACAGTCCCCTGAATGCAACATGACTCTCATCCGACCGACTGACATCATGGCTACTTTTGACATATGTATGCTTGCGCTTTATCTTCTTGCTCCATCGAGGAAGAACATAACAAGAAGGTACTTTGTACACTTTATACGAATGGAACACTTCAAGGCAGTGACAGCACAACACACCTGAACTCCCAAAGAGATTACACTCACAACGAAGCTCCTGTGTGGAACGGTCAAAGTGAACATCGTACGGAACACATAGAATAGTATCGTTGACTAGTTTCTCCTTTTCCACCTTCACGCAGACCAATGGACCCTGTTTATCAATTGCAGAAACTCTACAGTTAACCTTCTTCACAAACTCAATCTGAACATCCCTAAAAATGCTCGTGGTATACTCTAGTTGAAACTGTTTCTCCATAGGCGAGGTCGTTGCACAAGGGATGACCCCCCTCGAGTCTGCAGTATCATCCGCCAGTTCCCTCTGCTCCTTGACTCCAAGCACATTGTCATATTCATGAACAAATTGAACTAAGCTAGTTTTATTGGATAAACCGTAGAATGCGTGCATGCTCTCACTCCTTTGCGTACTCCGCATTGATGCCCAAAATTCACCCTTGAAATATATTGGGACCCACAAGCGTCGGTCATCATACAAATCTACAAGAAATAAATAATCCCAAATTCAGTATAGAAAGCTTACACGAAACATATTACTGCACATGTTAAATGACCATCCACAATCACTGATATATTAAACATGTAAATGTTTGCTATAATGAACATCCAACTAATTGTCATCCAGAATTACTGATAAACTAAACATTCAAATGCCGACCAATTGCAATTAAAGCGTGAAAGGTAATCGTAAAGTAACAAACCTGACAGTCATGTGTTGTTATGTAAGTTGTACTCATCTATAAAATCAGTCCAGTCATCTTCAAATGACTCCTCCGTCCGAGAGTTCCACACAATGTCGTTTAGGTCACCGGACAAAGCTCCGTACCGGCGGTAACCCCCAAGCTTAGAAGGTAGCTTATTCATAATATGCCAGATACACCACCAGTGGCGTGTGTCAGGTAAAGTATTTTTGATCGCACGGTAAAGGGATCGACATTGATCAGTTATGATACTCTTTGGAGCAGTTCCCATGCACTTCACCCATTGGCTAAAAACCCACTCATAACTTCCGATTTCTTCATTCCCCAACAAAGCACAACCGAGGAGGGTCGACTTACCATGGTGGTTGACCCCAACGAACGACACAAACGGTAATCCATGCCTACCAAAAAACAAACCAGATGTAAGAAATGCAAATCACGATCGAATAACGTTTTATAAAGAGTAGGAAAAAACACCAACTTAACTACTACGTACCTATTTGTACTGTACGTGCTATCAACTGACACGACGTCTCCATAGTATTCATACGACGCCCTACACCTTGCATCAACCCATACTGCACTCTTAAATTTACACTCCTCGTCCAACTTCACCGCGTAAAAGAAGTTCGGATTGATGTCCTTCATTCTCATGAAGTAGCTCATCATCTCCCTGACATCGGCATTCACGTTGCTATTGCGGAGCCTTGCTGTTATATAGTTTCTTAAATCCTTCTCTGAGAATCCCAAGTTAGAGGGGCTACCAGCCTCATTTGACAAAGCAAGGAATGTCTTATTTGGACGAATCCCAGCCTCATCATTATCCTCGATCACGCACTTTGCATGCATGGTCAGCTGCCTATACTCATGGTAGTGCACTGCCTTTCTCGGTGAATAGTGGTGTGACTGCGTCAAGTCAACCTTGTACAAAACCCAGTCTTGCACGGCTTTATCAAACTTTACATATATCCTTGCCTTGCACCCAGCAGCTGAAATCGTATTCTTCCGCATTGGTGCTTTAACACGAGACTCACGGATCCCGTCGCGATTACAGTGTATAGCTTGATTAATGGGAGCCTTTGTGATCTTGTCAAATGTTGTCGTCCTTATCTTAGTTGCAAATCCAGCTTTTTTGCATAGGTCACATAAAAGTCATGCGCCATCTGTAACTGAGCAAACTGCATTCCAACTCTTGGTATCTCGTCTTCTTGTAGATTACCATAATCTGGTAACTGTATTTTATATTAATCCGAAAGAAATATTAATTACCATTAGTTATCAAATCAAACATGTATGACTACACAAAAGTAAGCTAGACTACAATACCTCATCACCAAGCTCCTTCTCTTCACTTTCAACATCTGTAACATCCGACAACTGCGTGGCCTAAAATTCCAAAACAAACAAAGTAATCAAAAGGAGGAAGATCCTTATCAAAACTCATTTCAATAAAATCTCTAAAACAATCACCGAAAACACATCAATAGCTATAAATCCAGATAAGAGAATTATTTTTTCATTTTATGTATTATTTAAATAATTTCCCCCTTCCCCCATTAAAATTTATTATTTTTTGTTATTATTTGTAGTTATCAATCTAAGAAGAATGTTAGAATCAATGTTTAAAACTTAAAAGTATGGAATAAATTATATTGTTAAATTATTATTAGATTAAACAGTTTAATTAATTTTTTTTAAAATAATTTAAATAATAAATATTTATATTAAATATTTTTTTTAATTCAGTGAAAATCATGAGTAATTATTTACTCCATTTGGCTATTATTTAAGGGCTTTAATCACCCTTTAGTGGCTTCTTTTTTCACTCCATAAACAAAATTATTTTCATGTATATTTACATACACACACTCTTTTCTTCAAATGCAGGAAGAACATAAGCACACCATTCATTATAAACCACTCAAATAACTTCATAATTGGTT
Organism: Arachis duranensis; assembly: GCF_000817695.3. Classification (NCBI taxonomy): domain Eukaryota; kingdom Viridiplantae; phylum Streptophyta; class Magnoliopsida; order Fabales; family Fabaceae; genus Arachis; species Arachis duranensis. Next base: position 82,467,740 of record NC_029781.3, on the reverse strand, counting down.
AATCTATGCAAATGTAGGATAAACATAACCATATAATCCCATAAGCATGAAAAATATTAAAATAACATGCAGGAAGCATATGAGCATATAACTAAAAAATATGCAGTGAGCATATAACCATATCATTACATGATTACAACACTCATATAAGCATTTCATGGTTAGCATGTTGCAAATATAAGTATCATTCACTTCAATTCAGTAAACAAATTTACCCACTGCATCACCCTATGGTTATTTATTTTATATACTTGCATGATCATCATGTAGGGATAGTATACGCACACCTTAGATAAAAATGAATTCATATAAGCATACCAAAAAATTAAATTATGATATCCCATCATCCATATAAGCACATAAGTCCCATATAGGATGATTAGCAAATAAAGATGCCATTTAATTTTTATTAGACAGCGAACATTCATATAAAAAACACGTAGGAAAATATGCTTCTTGGATATAATCATATAAACATGAAATAATTAATTAATTTCATCTAATCCTCAATGCATGTAATGATACCATTAAATATAAAACAAACATAAATTTCTTAGCATCTCAACTCATTGATTACACTTGCATGTTTCAATAACCATACAATTAAAGAACTCATTTACATTGTGACTAAATTAAAAAATTACACTCGAAATAAACATCCATGGCAGAATATGAGGATCCTAATTGCTCACCTTGTTCGACTTGTGATCGTGGCCTGCGACATAACCGGCTAAATTTTCTGGTTCGTCTGGTAAATTTTCTGAAACGTTAGAGGCTACACAAACTAACGGTTCAACTATATCGACCACCGTTAATGAATTTTGGCAAGGTGATGTGCATAAAGGAGGACCCTTGCTTGAAACATGTTCTTCTTGCGATTCTGCCATTCTGAAGAAGTCAAAACCGGGTGCGTTCTGTGCGAAGGAGAAAGCGGCGCTGGTTGTGGACTGTTCTATGGTAGACGAAGGAGGAAGCCGATCAAAGAGACGCAGTGCTGGGCAGTGGATTACTATGAGAGCTGGGAAGATACGTAAGGGGCAGCCGCTTGATCAAGAAGGAGATGGCGTGGGGAGAGAAATTCTCGTACTAACCTAATTATTTGATTTGTTTCTATAATTAAGAGTGATTCTATTATTTTCAAATTTCAAATAAGAAATAATAAAATTAATTAATAACCCATAATTTATTTTTAATTTCAATTAAACCCCCATTGTATGCATTGTAGAGTAAATCTATTGTTTCCTCATACTTTTCCATTAGAAAATTGCTATCACTAAGTTGATTTATATCCCTTAGAAAAATACCATAGACCTCCTGTTGTTATTCTTCAATCATTTAAAGTTAAAGTACTTGGAGGTTCATTTGATGGTTAAAGGAAAATTGTTGCCATATAATATTCTTTTTTAAGTGTTTGTTTTTATTTATAAGTATCTTCTAAAAAGTAGATTCATTGTAAATATTTTTTCCTAAATTATGTATGCTTGCAAAACGTGATTAACGTATCCTAAATCCTGACATTCATGAAAGTGTTCAATTTTTAAACAGGTTACTTATTACTTATTCATCATTTCTGGATTTATGTATATGGTTTTCCTTATTATTAAATTGAATTAATGAATGCTACCATTTCTTTATTTCTCTTTTCTTTTTTCTTTTAGGTTTTGAATTGCGTCTTATCAATTCTCAAGACTCAATTCAATTGAAAATGGTTCATTAGTTTCGAAAATTGATGATGAATGCTTTGATTGGAAAGCTATTAGAATGATTGACATCTAAAGAAAAATAGTGAGCTATCCTTAATGTTCTTTAATATTTTATTTAAATTATAAAATTCTTATAAATTCTTATGATTCTTAAAACATTTTTTAAACGTATCCTATATAATTGTATATAGTTTCTCATATTATTAGTGTTCTATTTGTACTCATTTTAATTTATTTTGTATAAAACCAGTTTTATATTTACTTATGTTAATTGGTCAGGTTGGTGTCTTCTATGTCATTGGTACAATTAAAGAGATTGTGGATGACTCAAACTGGTGGTATTATGTTTGTGTTGGTGGTCATGCTGTTGTTAAAAATGATGTGTATCATTGTCATGTATGCGGCTAATCTGTAAAACATATTGTTGTGAAGTAATATTCCTTCTTATCTCTTTTTATATTACCGAATTTCAAAAATATTGCATCTTTTCTTTTTAAGTACATCGTTTTAGTTTTCATTATTCTTATTGTTTGTCTTGTTCTTTTGATTTTCATTATGTAGATATAAGATTAAAATTATTATTGAAGATGGTACTTCTTTCGATATGTTTGTTTTGGTGAATAGTGCTGCCACGAAACTATTTTGAAAGACTTACTCTGAAGCTTTCTTGTAGACTGAAGAAGAGCTTTCTTTTGATTTTAATGTTGTTTTCCTGGTACATTTAACAAACTTAATGTTTTGATTGCAGTTTTTTCTCTTTTTACTTAGAATCAAATTCATTCTTTTTTTTATTATTTTATTTTAAATTGTTTTCCAGCAGCTTCATTGTCCATACATATCTCGATTGTTTTAAGATATCATTGGAAAAGAAAAGATGTTTAAAGTTGAAATAAGAAAAGTTTCCCATGAACATTGCTCCAGTGGGTTTTAAGTGGTTAACCTCTTGAGTGATGTACCTAGTAGATATCTGATTGATGATTCTATTAATGTATGTTTTAAAAGACCAAAATTATATGCAATATTCTATTGTTGAGGATTACAAGAGTTAGATATTTTCTTGAAAGGTATTCATTAAAAATTATTGTCTCTTATGCTTATGGAGATAATCTTTTTATTATTCGGGATCTTGAGGTTGCCTAGATGCTAAAGAATAAATATTCCGATTTACTTGAAGAAAAACCAAAATTTACACATGTCTTAATTTTGTTGTCAATTTTGGTTGTATAACTTATGTCATTTTTTAAATCTTTGTCATCTAAGTTTTGAGTCTACTTTTCATTTGGAATCTTATTATTTTAGGGTGTATATGAAAGAGGAGTGCCAGCCAGAATTAGTTCAGAAATCATGCACAAGAAACTTGTGTTTATGGTAGATCCTAGACCTATAGGATGTGAGCTTAATAGATCTGTGTATATTGTTCGATAAATTTGGGATGAGATTGGTGTTGTTGGACTATTTGAAGGGGTTGCCACAATGAATGAGCTAAAGATTTGCTGATTTTTCTTCCTATGTTTAAAATGTAATACAAAATTCATGGTTTACTATTAAATCTAGGAACAAATGAGTTTTGTTTCATTCCTGTTTATTATCTTTCATAATGATATAATTCTTTCTTTAACCTACTCTCATTAATTTATTTTACTATTTTGTTCAAATTAGGTTCAATATATTCAATTATGAAAAATCCAACTACTGAAAATGGTTACTAGTGTGTTGTTATTTCATCTCAACAATGTAGCTTACCTTCAAGCTCAATCCAACAACATGTAGCTACTTGTGAATCTTTTTGTCCTCCACGCAATTCAAAAGTTGAACTAATTTTACTGTTTCTCATTTTTTAACTTTGGGGGTTTAGTTAATGTCCTATGAAACCTTTAAATTATGTATTGTTATTTCTCGATGACTCATGTTTTATTTTTTTGTAAATATTTGATATATATTATTCCACTGAATGTCTGATTATGCAGATACTTTCAAATGTTGCCACTGGCTTTTCCTTATATTCATATCCATCTCATGGATACCACGATACTGTTTTACTGACTTAATTTATTTCAAATGGATAATATCTAATTGTTTTCATATGTTGTTAAATTGTTGGTTTTAATTTTTTTTCCTTTTGAAAAGTTCTTAATTTGTGAAAGTTTTCATTTTCAGGAATCTACTAATATGGTTCGTGATGATGCTAGCTGCTCAAATCATGTGCAAAATTCTAGGGGTAATTCTTCTGTTGTTGTTGTAGCAAAAGTTGAAGGACTTCCCAACCAGTCTGTGCAAGTAGACCTTCATGATGACGATATCACAAATCTTTTTGCAATATAATTAAACTAATTTAACAATTTAATGTGTAATGTAATTTTTATTTATGTGAATAAACTGTGTGAATTTAGATATCTTAAAATTCAGTTCTACGTATTTTAACTATTATAAGTTTCATAATTATTATGTGGACTTCAAATTACATTACAAACGATTATTATCAGTATTATTTATGAAACAGAATTCTTTTCCTTTCAGTTTAACAATGTTGTTTCATAAATGTTTGACACGCAAACTCAGAAATAGTTTATTTTATGTATTTGTCCATTTATTTTTTTCATTTATGGTGTTATATACATTAAGAATATTTTCTTATTCTTTGAATTATACGGTAAAAGTATGTGAAGTTGAATTATTTATATATCAATTTTTCAAAGGTTCCAATTGTCTTCCAAATTGGTTAAATAAGTTTATTTTTTTTTTGATTTTAAATTCATATTTTTTTCCTCATTCATTGGGATTTAATCTATTATTACCGTTTCAATTTTGATTCTCTCGTTTTATTTTTCATTTATATTTTTGTAGTAAATTGCTAAAAGAGAATTGAAAAACATTTTTAGAATGTTATAGTATAATGTATCCACAATAAAAAGATAATTATAAAAAATAGCAAATTAATGAGTTACATGCTCACATATAAATTTTTTCACACTTTTTTAAATTTGACCAAATTAAAAAATTAAATAATTTTTGAATTTATAAAAAAAAGTGATGAGATGTATATTACTAAACTTACACTTCACTGTTTTCTCATCCTTTTCTTTTAAATTTTTACCCTTCTTTTTTCTTCTTCTTTTTCTTTGTAATACCCTACCACACAGAGTTTTACACTTAGGATGTAAAATAGAGGTGGCGAGGCACTACGACCTCCAAAAATAAAAATTTAATATATAATATAGTAAAAAAGATTTATAACTATGAGCGTTTGAAGAAAGGGATAAAACAAAACCGTTGAATTGAAAAGCGTAACGCTCACGAAGCGATAAAGCAGACAGCTCAAGATAGAACAAGCTAAGAAGTTTATATACAAAGAGTTCCAAAATACATATAATAGAACTCAAGACTCGGCTCGCGAAGATAAACCGGCCCATATATAATAAGTGGAGATAATAAATATCTATACAAGTATAAATAACCCAAATAAACCCAAAAGGTAGAGATCTTCACAACATCAGAAGCTTCCAACATGCTTCAGCGAGGTGTCGCCTGTCCTGCATCTGAAAACCACAAAATCCGCATGGGTAAGAATTGGAGGTTCTCAGCATGGTAACAGTGGCCACATATCTAACATATAATGTCCTGGGAAAGCCGAAGGCATTCCTAGAACTTCCAACATATAATTAAAGCTTAAAACATTACTAAACCATGAAATTAAAATAGGCAACTAACTAAGGGTCTTCAGAGCTATCTAAAACTTCCCTTTCTAACTCCTCCAAACCTCCCAACCACCAACGGAACCGAATGCAACAAACACAATTATTACAAATAGAGAAATCACAAATAGGAATCAAATATAGCAGATAATCAAGTAGCATTTAGTTATGCAATCACTTAGGCAATCCAAACAAGACATATAGATGCATATAATGCATGCCTGTCCTAGGGGCTGATGAGTTTTGTCTGTCAGTTATAGAGCCAACCCGACAAGTCCTGGTAGCTAACCATTGGACGGTCCCTCTGTTGTGCATTCCCAACTCGAGTAATTCTCAATCATAAACATACTCATACTCATAATCATAATCATAATCATACAACACCCATCTTGGTGTTTATCCACGAGGGCGAGCTCATCCGGTCCTTTCACAGTGTCCGGCCACACTTACGACATAGGGTCAGCAGAGTATCGAGTCTCGACCTGGAGCACGTGGTGGCTAGTCACTGCTTTTACCCAGAGAAACTCGTGTCTCAGATAATCATTTCACATCCATCCATACACATTCCATAATCATTCCTTATAATTATATCATTACTCACCATAACCCGGGACAAGTGGGACGAAACCACAACCCTTGTGTCCACCCGGGGAGCCTCTATACTAACCGACCTGGAGCAAGTGGAGAGAAACCACAACCCTTGTATCTATCCAGGAGGTACGTTCTCATATACCTAGGAGGAACCAAGGAAGGGATCCTGACCTCTCACCATCTCGTGGGCGATTTTACAATACTAAGAGGAACAAGGAAGGGGATCCTCACCTTCCACCATCTCTCTGGGGTCGCACTTTCGAGAAAGGAGACTCAAGATAAAACAATCATTCACATTCACATTCACATTTTTATTTCCAACCATAAATCACAATTTACCATAGCCATCCGGCTTAAATCACAATTCATAATTAGCTATAGACCATCATCACACACAGCCATTTGGCTCATATCACACACAGCCATTCGGATCATATCATATACACAGTACTCCACCATCCTCGTCACAACTCATAACCTCATCATTAATCATAACTTCTCATTATATTCCATTTCTTCATCCACAAGTCCCCTCTTCCCTAGCTTCCTCTCAATCCTAGGCATTTTATATTGATCTAAGGTTTGAAGGATGAAATTGGGGGTTTATAAGCTTGAAAAAGTATCTCAGAAGGTTACGAGCTTGTTGGGAAGGTGAAAGACTTGAAAACAAGGTTTTTAAGTGAAAACAGGGTCGTGTGCATACGCACAGGGGTGTGCGTGCGCATGCCCAGAAGTGATTTCAGAAAGTGTGCGTACGTACAGAGGTGTGCACACGCACAGAAAGAAAATTTTCCAATGCTGAGTGCATGCACAAGGCGTGCCAACGCCATCAACAGAATGTCCTTCCCAACGTGTGCGTGCGCACAGCTGTGCGCGCGCACAGCTCGCAAAGCCTTATTGATTATGTGCGCACACAGGGCGTGCTAGCACTCCCAGCAGAAGCCCTTTTCCTGTGTGTGCGTACGCACAGGTTTGTGCATACGCACAGGTCTAGAATTCTATAGGGTGTGCGTCCGCACAGGGCTGTGCACGCGCACACAAACTAGGAATCACAAATTCTGCAGAGTCTGCAAAATTCAGATTTTAAGCCCAAACTTCCAACGATCATAGCTCTTTCTAAAAAATTCAGATTTCAACCAAATTTAAACCATTTTAAAGCTTGTGAAATTATCTTTCATTTGATATAAATATCATCAAATTCCAAAAACAATAGCTCAAGATATAATCCATTGAAGTTCATTAAAATTCTATTTTTACCAAAGCTCATAGACTCCCAATTTCCAAAACATGTACTTCCAAATTTATTTTTAAAACCAACCAAAACCTTAATATTTCAATCTCAACCACATTACAACTTCTATATTCATCCCACAACACATCAACATTATACTTCATAAATTTTAACTAAAAAATCCACAACATACATAATCTAATACCAATCTTCCATTTTCATCAAACTCCACCACCAAGGTCTCTAATTTCACAATGATCAACATACAAGACCAATTATCCATATCAAGCACAATTTCAACTTTAATTCAACCTTTATATATACCAAGTATCATCATCATACAAAACTCACATACATAATTAGTTAAGAGCTTCAATCATACACTTCAAAAACCAATAATCACATAATCATACAACTATTCCAACAACCAATCAACCATCACCACAAGTTCTTCAATTCCTATCCTATGGGTCACTAGCCTAAGTTTTCACAACCACATTATATTTTAGATACAGAAAACCGAAACTATACCTTGGCCAATTCCCCCCTTAACCCGGAACACTTCCAATTCAACTTTTTCTCAACTTTCAAGGCTCCAACACCTTTCAAATGGATCTTCCAGCACCAAATGCCCACTCCAAACCTTTCCAAGACTTCAATCAAGCTCCAATTTGACAATTTCAACTCTAATTCAATATAAACACAACTAGTTCATACACTTGAATAATTTTAATACTAGGGCACATGAAATTGGGCAACCACAAGGGTTTAGAGTTTTCTTACTTTTACCCACTGATCCTTGAGCAATACCCATAAGGAATCAAGTCTAGTGAACCCCTAAAACATAAAAATCATCAAGGAATTGAGTTCCTCAAACCTTAAACCCGAAATTAATATACCAGCAGAAATGGAGCTAGGAAAACACAATTTACTTATAGTTTTGTTTGAATAGAATTGAAGAGCTCGACGAGCCCGACGCGTGGTCGTAAATGACTCGTCAATCGGAGCTCTGGATCAAAAGTTATGGCAACTTGAACTTAGAATGAGGGTTTGGGAACTTCTCCTTCTTCCCCTTTCTAATTCAGCGTGTGTGTTTGTGTTTGGAGGGAGAGAGAGTGCTAAACTCTCAATATTAATGAGGTTTGGCTGGGCCTTGGGTCCAACTTGGGTCCGATTGACCCGATTTTCCCGTTCGGTCCAATCTTGGGCCGATTTCTTTAAAATTGGTGTCGAAATTATCGTTTTAAATTTCTCTATCACATTAAACAATAAAAACCTCATTCCTCACTTTCTAGAATATATTTTAATTTATGGTTAATTAGTCATTAATTAACTGGGTTTTACATTCTACCCACCTAATTGGAAATTTCGCCCACAAAATTCGAGTTCAGTTACTTGTAAATGGGTGAGGGTAGTCTGTCCCCATTTTTAATTCAAGTTCTCCAGTGTGCTCCTCCATTCTGACTTGATCTCCAAGTCACCTTCTCTAACGAGATTTCTTTTCCTCAGAGTTCTTTAATGTTTATGTAACAACCCAGACCACCCGCTAGCACGATATTGTCCGCTTTAGCACACAAGGCCTCACGGTTTTGCCTTTGACAATAGGGATGATAGCCGAAACCCCTCACATTCACTCGTCAAAACCGTCATACTAGGGAGAGGAATCCACACCCTTATAAGGCAGCTTCGTTCCCCTCCCTAATCGATGTGGGACCTTACAATCCACTCCCTAAGGGAGCCCAGTGCCCTTGCTGGCATATCGATCTGGGCTCCTTCTCTGATACCATCTATAACAGCCCAAACCACCCGCTAGTACGATATTGTCCGCTTTAGCACACACAAAGCCTCACGATTTTGCCTTTGAGGATAGGGATGATGGCCGAAATCCCCACACTCACTTGTCAAAACGCGTCATGCTAGGGAGAGGTATCCACACCCTTATAAAGCATGCTTCGTTTCCCTCCCCAACTGATGTGAAACCTTATAATCCACCCCCCTAAGAGACCCAAGCGTCCTTGCTGGCACATCGATCTGGGCTCCTGCTCTGATACTATCTGTAACAGTCTAGACCACCTGCTAGCACGATATTGTCTATTTTGGCACACAAGACCTCACGATTTTGCCCTTGACGATAGGGATGATAGCCGAAACTCCCATACTCACTTGTCAAAATGCGTCATGTTAAGGAGAGGTATCTACACCCTTATAAGGCATGCTTCGCTCCCCTCTATCTTCTTTATTTTCTTTAACATATCTTTCTTCTTCTTCTAAAAGCCAAAGAAAGAGTGGTAAAACAATGTCGTACAACTTTGAGCCAAGGAGATTGAGTGAAATAAAAAATTTCAGGAGTACGCCTACTCTTGCCGGTAGCGATGTCTCCCAGATCACCGATGATGATTTCAAGCTCAGCGAAGAGATTGCTCGGTGCTATAGCTACTCTCTCTATTTATCCTCTCTATTTTTTTTCATTCATCTGTTTCTATCCTAATTTTTTTCATAATCTCTGAATTTTAACATTCTTTGGAAACACTTTTTTTATGATTGTGTTATAATGGTCACAACTTTTTTTGTGAACAGTAAACTCTTTATTAATGATTTTTTTAGTTAACGAATTAGGTATATGGACTGAATTGGATTGAAATAGAAGCTATTTCTGAAATTGGTTATAGCCATAATTATAGTGTAGTCAAAAAGACTATTCTACTGACAGTTACCTACTACTTCATGACAAGTCTATCATATCACTTCCCTCTATGCTTGTTTCTAGGTTTCTTGGGCAAGTATCTAATTTAGTCATCCATAGAAGAAATCAGAATTCCAATTTTTAACTTCCCTTTTATTCCTAGCTGTTTTTATCATATTTAAATATATGTGAGTTATATCCAATTTGGTACTCTCCTTATTTTTATGTTTTCATTGTTCAACTTATACATTATTCTTATGGGTTTCTTTAGTACCTTGAGTAATGACAGAGTCAAAGATAATTTTGTTGGTCCCCAAGAAAACAGAGCTAAATCTTGCTAATATAAATTTTTGGTGTGAAAATTCTAGAATTAAGGTTCAAATCATCAGATTATAGACTGTCTCCAATCCAGTCTCTGAAGATGAAAAAGTTTTGTTCCTTCAAATGTTGCTGATGGATGAATTGATTAGTTATCTTGAATGCATTAGCTTGATGTTGTATATTATCAAATATTTAATCCAATTTCTATATTTTTACTCAAATGTGTCCAGAAAATACTTTTTTGTACAAATAGTATTTCATTTTTTAATGTTGAGAACATCTATTTTTTTCAGTTTCATAATATTCAATGTACTGTCAAGGAACATTTCATAGCTCAATTTGAAGGTATTCTCAAACAAGGCGATGTTTACTCTATATCTAAGTTCACACTGGTTCCAAATCTTAAAGTAGCCAAAGTTAGCAAGCATCGATACAAAATATTTTTGAAATTGATACAGAAGCTATTCTTTTACCTGGTCTCATATTCCCAAATATTCCTTATATTTTACATAATGTTGAACATGTGTCACGATTACAAAAAGAAGACCAATATTTGATAGGTTAGTCTATTTATTGTATAGATACTAATGGTTTTCTTTGCAATATCCTTTTATTCTCTGAATTTAACAATTAATCCATATATTAAGGTTTTTTACTTCGTTATCCATTTTGTTGTGTTAGATGTAATTGGCCTATTGATAAGTGTCCGTTAATATCCATATGTTCAAGATTCTTTTGAAAAGAAAGTAAAGTTAGTGGTCATACAACTTTATACAAATGGGTTAGGCATTCTTGATTCAAGCATTTCAAATACATGAACACCTTTACTATAGTTATTTTTCAATTTATTTATATTTAACATTAATTCGTTATTTGTAATGTGTTTTTCATATAATAAGTGAATATCTAATTCTTATACAGATTTTCACATCTTTCAGCTGCTATGTTCATTGTAACCTGTTTAGAGATTTTTTGGCAATGCACTCGAGCTTGATGAAATCTATTGTACAACCACCCATTGTTCTTCTTCAATCTATCATAGTTAAATTATTTAGAGGTTTCTTATACTCTGTGTTATGTTTTTTAGATATAATTTAAAATTTTTTTTATTCCATACTTATTATTTATATATTTTTAACTGTATCACATTATTTTGGTTTAGCCTATAAATACTCAATTTCTAATGAATATTTTTCAGGTTATATTAATCAATCTTGCTGAGTAAAGAAAAGTTGGCTTGTAAAATATCATAAATTGTGCAAATATCACTGTTAACCCTAAGATTCCTCAAGTTGTGGAGTTCATATATAGGTTAGATTTCTCAAATGTTATATATTTTCTCTTTAGTGTTATATTTTTTAAAAATACCTAACTAGAAATTGTTCCGTTGATCTTCATTATATATGCAGCCTGAATCCTTTCCAGCCTTGGTTCACCGAAATTCTGACTATTGGTGATGATTGCATTTTTGCTGATGTTGATGATGATTTTGCTAATTTATATAAGAATTGAACTATTCTTGAATTAAGGGAAGATGATGAGGTTACTTTTCTATTTTTAATTAGTGAAATCATAATTTTATATATGTCTTACTTCTATTATTTCTCAATGATGTACCATAATCACTTATTCCTTTAAATCTTTTTTATCTGTTGCAATATTTTTGTATTTAATTAGTCTACCATATTTGGTCGAATCTTTTTTTTTTAATATAGGAGGGCTATTTCAATGTGGTTGGAAAAATTAAAACTATTTGTAACCAATATAATTAGTGGTTTTATTCTTGTATTTGTGGACATCCTTTATAATTATCAGGAAAAGATTTTACTTGCTCTGAATGTGAAAAAGATATACAGAATCCACTTAAAAAGTTAATCCTCATAAACAATCGAACACTTTGTTTTGTAAGCTTTTTAGCTTCATTAATAGTAATCATACTTTTTTCCTAAGTACCTAATGAAATCTCTCATTTGGATCCTAAATTTAGACTTTTGTTACATGTTAAAGATAACACATGTAACACCCTAACTTTTAGCACCTCATGATCGTACTAAAAGTTCATGCCATATTTACCTCTAAACCTTTTTATTCTATACTATTTTTATTTAATATTGAGCCTTTGCGAATACGAACCGAAATTTTTAATTAAGAAAATGAAGATTATTTATTTTAAACCACTTAACTACCACGGTATGTATATTCACATAGCATTAAATAAATAGACTTATTTCACGATTCTCAAAAACAAATCCTATCCTTCTATGTAAGAACCGAAAATAATTAATGATTAATTAGCATAAACTAATAATTAATTAATGACCCAAAATAGGTTTCAAAAATTTAGAACATTAATTAAAAAATTTAAATATGATTTTTAGACTCAATAGATTTTTCTGAGTTGGAAAATATAATTTTCTTCAAAAAATTACGTAAAAATATGTACCAGTAAATTAACCAGCAGAACTGACTTAACTCTATCCGGTACTGTGTGTAAGAGCAGTAAAAATTATAGAAAAAGTTAAGAAAATGATTAAAAATTGAAAATCGGGCACTGATTTTAAAGGTTTGGATTGAAATTAGGCCAAACGGGATAAAAATGCCAACGGGTTGTACCGGGCTCAAGCCCAACATATATAACACTCCATTAGTGAACCCATCAACCATAAACACACACACGGGTGAGTGCCTGAAGTGAAGGGGAGAGGAAGCGAGAAAAGTTACTATTCACATACAACTTCAATCTATCATATCTTGAGCTACGGTGCTCTGATTCACGTGTCGTCAGTAGCTACACAAAGCTCTCGCTGAGCCTGTTACTTTTATCTAACTTTCATAGGTAAGATTTTGAATTTTTCCTTCCTTCCTGCAGCCCTAAGAATTTCGAATTTGGTGGGTTTTAGTTTTGAGTGAAATTTGTGTTTTGGTTGTTTAGGTACTAATCATTAGTGAGGGCTTGTTGGTTTCTATCCCAAATTTCAGTGGATAAGGTAAGATTTCTCAAGAAACCTTGTAAATTGATACATTGTGAATGTTAGGTTTTGATTTTTATGAAATATATGATGTTAGTTTGAATATTGGAGCTTGTTGGAATTACCTTGGATACTTGGGAGCATTTGGAGTTGGATTGGTGACTTGGTTGTGTTTGGAAGCTTAATTTGTACTCAATCTTGGGTTTTGGTACATATTAGAAATCGGTCAAGTTATGGTTTTGGTTTTCTCTATTTAATATATAATATTTTTTGACACTTAGGCTAGTGACCCATAGGATAGGTTGAATTGAAATGGCTTGTTGAATTTATTGCACGATGATGTATGATGTATTGATGACTTTGATGATTTGGGTGAGTAATGTTGTTGAGTTTAACAAATAGTGTTGAATATTGATATTGTGAATGGTTGAGGTTGATTATTATGATTGGTAGTGATAGAATAATGATTGATGAGTGTGTTGGTGGAGAAATGATTATAGTGTCATGTACTTGATAATTGAGGTTGATGATATTGTAATGTGAGTGGAAATTTGGTATGAATGGTGAATTGTGACACAAAGCGTAAGTTATGAGGTAATTTGGAGTTTGGTATGGTTTGTATTTGATTTTGGTTATGGATTTCAAGGATTTGAGAAATTAGTGAACTTTGGTAAAAATAGATTTTTAGTGAACTTTGATGAATCATAACTTGAGCCTCAAAGCTTAAAATTGAATGAAACTTATTTTAAGTTAAAGATGTCTTTGAGAGCTTTAAATTGATATAAAGTTTTTAGAAAACGAATTTTTGTAGAGAAAGTTATGACCGTTTAAAGTTTGGTGTCAAAACCTGAATTCTGTAATGTTGCATAATTTTATGGTTTCTGGTTTGTGTGCGCACGCACACTGCTGTGCGCGTGCTCTCATCAGTGGGTAATTTTGACTTGAGCGTATGCACGGCCTTGTGCGCACGCACACGCTGTGTATTTTTGAAAACGTGCGTACGCACACTCTTGTGCGCACGCACACACAAGGAGGTGCCTATTACTGGAAGCGCTAGCACACTCTTGTGCGCATCCACACACATGGAGGTGCCTACTGTTGGGAGCATTAGCACATTCTCATGTGCACACATACCCTGCAAAATTTGCAAGTTGTGCAAACGCACAGCCTCGTGCGCGCGCATATGCTAGACGGTGCATTCTATTAAGGGCGTTTGCACGTATCTGTGCATGTACGCAGATTGGAAATTTTTAGTTTCTGTGCGTACGTAGAATGGAAATTTTTACTCACTGTGCGTACGCACACCTCTATGCGTACACACACTTCTTGGAAGTCTTTCTGGGCGTGCGTACGCAAAACCCTATGCGTACACACACTACCCTTTTTTTTCAATAAACATATTGTTTTTTAACTGTTTTACCTTTTCGGCAAGCTTGCAAACTTCTGTAACACTTATTTATGTCTCTTTAGATTGTTTTTAGGTGTCAAAACATGGGGGATGCTTTAGGTAAGTTTAATTGGGTACTTTTCTTGCAAAAATGTTTAGAGAACGGAGATTTAGGTTTCTGGTGTATTGAGGATGGATTTGGTTGAGTGAGAAGGCGGGGTATTATATTGATGATTACTGACAAAAAATTATGGAAGTGGTGAATTACTGAGCATTGAATGAAATGATTTTGAAAACCACTGATGTAATGTTTTTAAACTGAGATTATTGAGACGCTATGCGCCTGGCAGGGACAGCAGTTAATCCCGCCTATCGAGGTCGCGGCGGCGGCGTAAGGGTGGTGGTTAGTCCCATTTACCTTGAGATGTGAGGTCCGTGGCAAGAGTATCCCGCTCGCATCCCTTTGGAATCACTATAGTGTGCAAGCATTGACATCCTGGACTGTCATCCGGGCACGATATCTCGGGGGTTCCCATTATGAGACCGAAGGGTGACATCTCCATGGAGGTGTGTCGGGTTGGCAGTTGAACTGACGATGTGATATCACAGTCAGATAGGATAGGCATTTATCATGTGCATCTTTTATTTGTTTGCTTGCTTTGTTGACTTGAATTGCCTGCCTAATTGCCTATTTGAATTACTTGATAAACATGCTTATACTTGTGCTTTACTTGCATTGTATTATTTGTGTTTTCTGCTGGGATTGAGGAGGTTTCGAAGACGGTGGCGATAGGATCGCGTGGAGGTTAGGCTGGCGAAGGCTGTGGGACAACAGAGAATTGTTAGTTAGAAATTCCTTAAGTTAGATTACCCCTTTTTCATTGTGGTTTTAAAGTTAATATTTTAAAATTTATTTATGTTTTAAGCTTGAATCTTGTGATGGATAAGAAGTTCTAGGATAGCCTCTAGCGTTCCGAAGTCTTATATCTTATATCACTGGGCACTGTTACCATACTGAGAACTTCCGGTTCTCATCCCATACTCTGTTGTTATTTTTCATATGCAGGTTGCAACCCACCTCGGTGAGTTGCTTGATGGTGACAGAGCGGAGGATCTTCACTATGTTTTGAAGCCTTTGATTATTTTTGCTTAGTTCTCTCACCTTTTGTATTTATATTTTCTTAGAGGCTTACTTTGAAAGAAAGTTTGTATAAGCTATTTTACTTTCTAAACTTTGTATATCTGTATATAAGACTAGCCGGCTTAAATTCCGCGAGCCGTGGCTAGACTCTTATGACTATGATACTTTGATATATCTATATATTGTCTTGATATCTGTATGTATATCTTGTGCCTTAAGTTGTAGCTCGTGTGAACGTTTTGCGCTTTTCAATTCTGTTTTTGAGCTTAATCCTTCATCGGGCTCCTAGAATATATTATTTCCTTCTATATAATTATGTATAAGCTTTAGAGTTGTCGTAACCTTTGATTAACCTTTGCTTTACGACGCGAGGTAAGGCTTAGGGTAATTAGGGTGTTACACTCTAAAAACTAAAAACAATAAACGACAAGGGAAAAATAAATTCTAATAACTCAACTCGTGAACTTAATCTTCTATGCTCCTGTAGCTCCGCATTAAACCTTTGCACTTGTAGCTGAAAGAGGTGAAAATAGGGGGTAAGAACTGGGGAGTTCTTAGTAGGGTCGAGGTGGACAGTTATGTTCATTATCCAAATTTAAAACTCATATTTTTATTATAAAAATTTTCCCAAAATAACATTTCCATACATTTTATTGCTTACTAAGAAACCATTTTAACCAAAACTTACCACTGATCCAACCAATCATGACCTCTGGCCCAAATCCAATCAACTCAGCCTCTGGCCCAAATTAAATCAAATCACCATCAAAACTCAATCACAAAATAGAATCAATCACAGGCATAAACAATGCAAGACAAACACAATCAGAAAGTAATTAGAGCAAGTACAACAAATAACAATTAGACAAAAATCATCAGATAGGAAAACCAAAACACTTAAGCACACCCAGACAAAGCAAACAAGTGCAATATGATGCATGCCTGTCCTACTGGCCATGAGCTCATGTGTCGATTACTTTGCCAGAACCCGACAAATCCGGTAGCTAACCTGGATATCATCCTCTTGAAAATCGGTGAGCAGTACAGCACCACGATCCTCACCTGGAGGGTGGTACACTACCACAAACCTCGCAAGATCTTCAATTGAAAAAACAACACACACATGGACGGTAAATAACCATGATCCCCACAAACACATTCACAACCCGTGGGTGGTAAACAACTACGATCCCCACGTCCATCGCGATACTGGACAAGTGGTACACCACCACGATCTTTGCCAGGTCATAACTCAAATTTAAAACCACAATTCTTTTTAAAACCTTGCATACTGCCCAGATTTTTCTAAATATCAAAATCTCTCTTTAAAAATAATTTGAATCCATTTCTCTTTCATCAAACTCTTTTTCTTGATAAACTCAAAACATAATCATTTCTTTAATAATTCAAAATTAGCTAATATAATTTTTAAAACTTTTGAAAATCTATTTTGACTCCCGAAATATTCAAAACACCCCCAATTGGTTGTTCATACATAGCGAATCAAAATCTCAAGCAAACAACAATAATTCAACAAAAATATAGCATAGACTTAATTAAATTCAAACAATAATCAATCAAACTAACATTCAGTTATCAAATTCACATTTAATTATTATAAAATTACCAAACCCTACCTCCGTGCAAATTCAAACAACGAAAACTTTGGAGAAGCTTTCTAACTGAACTGTTGTAGAAGAAAATATTAGAAATCGTATGTACCTCCTAAAACTTCAATTGGCCGAACTCAAAGAAAAAAGGAGTTATGTCACCATCAATTTCTATCAAATAAAAGTGACACCAACACGTAAAGAAGAAAGATACAAACACTTTTATCGAATTAGATTTTTTATTGAAGTTACAGATCGTAAAAGATTGAAGCTGAAAGCTCAGAGATTTCACGGTTCTCCTCACCCCATTCTCGGTCTCTCTCTTTCTTTCTTTTCTTTCTCAAGCTCAATTCGGTCATGAACGAAACAAATGAAGTAAGATGATGATAATGGAAATTAGTGAGATAAAGATAAGGCAAACTCATATAGAAACGAAAGAGAGATATATGAGGATTTATATTGATAATATTAATGTTCTCCTACAATATGAAATTAATGTGAATTAATGGTGGGGTCATGTTAATGTGGCTGTAAATATGAAAACATAATTTTATATATATATATAAGCCACGTTGTCTTTCTTTCTTTTTGTTTCTCTTAATGGCTTCGGCCAAAAAGAATGAAACCAAAGAAATGATATTAGATAGTGATGATTTAATGTTGTTGCTAATAAAAGTATTGCTCTTAAAAAAATATTTTTTTAAATTAAATAATAAATTATAAATAATTTATTATTTAATTTTTAAAAATTCAGATTATTATAACACAAGCAAATATGTTTTTGTTCTCTATGATCATTGTGCTGCCGTATTACTTAAAACCAAACAGTTTGATTTGCTCCAAAAGTTTGAATATAACTTTTAGGTACATTTTTCATTACTTAATCTTTTATTAATTTGTACCCATTTTCTGATATATTCAGAAATTTTTTGCATACTTATTGAATATATTTTTCAAATTTTAAATATAATTTTATAAGTTATGAATAGTTCCTCATATCCTTTATTATTTGATACTGTTGTGGGCAAAGAGGTGATTTTTAAAGTTAAACGTAAACGAGTGGCATATGCTCCATACACGAGTTCATTCAAAGTCATTAACTGCTCTCAAAAACCATATTGTTTCCAAATTTAAGATGGATCCAATTTTCACTGTTAGTTTGTTGAATTTTTTTTATTTTTGCCTATTACCATATTATCTTTCTCTTTAATCAAGATAATTATAAATCTCTATAATTTTTTTTACAATTGTCTCTGATTATTATTTTCTTCTGTTGTAGCGAATTATTCAAACACATATATTCTCACCACTTTATGAGGATAAATACAAAATCCTCATCCTCATGATCATTTACCATCTCTGGAAATTAGAGTATTTATTAATGTTGAAATTATGGAGACTATTGAGGTTGATCTGAATGGTTTGGCTGCTCAATACATTTCAAAAAAAATCTGTATTGTCTTTTATCATTGCAACTTTCACACTTCTATTTTAAATTCATTTTTTTGACTATATTGATTATTCATTATTTACATATTCAAGTATTTTTTCACACTTTCTTAATATATATTTTTCATCAAATGTAGGTTTCTCATGTTATTTTGATTGGAACCATTACAAATATCCCTACTTGTCATTAGTGGTGGTTCTCTATTTGTCTCTGTGATAAAAAATTGAACTGAATCAACAATCTTCATTCTATGAATTTTGTTTGACACATTGTTCAAATAGTCTTTCATGATCAACAATTAATGATACTCAATGTCTTGCTTTTATATATTCAATTGAAGATTTGTATTCTTTTTAAAACTCATACTAATTAGATATTTCAGTGTTAGTGACTTAATATTTACATGTTATGTAAATATGGAAGTTGCAATCTCTTTGTTTTACATGATGAAGTGGTTTCTTATCTTATGAATAGAAAATGTAGGCACTTATTAAAAGATGATCCTTCATTTTTTATGATGAGTTTGTTATTAACTCTTTCTCATATATCGTGTATTTATTTTTTCAGATAATAAATCCTACTTAAAATCCATAAAAAAGACTTCAGATACTATATGTACCAAGTTTTATTCAAACAATATGAATTTCATTTGTATTTTAATTAATTTTTCCCGTTAATTATGTTTTAAGTTTTTTAGTTCATACAATATAATTCTTATATATGTAAATTACCTGGTGTATTCTAATTCACAGAGTAATAACTTCTACTCAGATGGATCAATGATATTGTCTAAACTAATGGCTCAAAAGTTAGTTTTTACGGTTGATCCAAAACCCATCGATGATGACAGCGTATGTCCTGCATATAATGCCACACTCATCAAATTGTTTGTAGATGCTGAAAATTGTGCAATTGTCTCATTGGTTAGCCTTTTTTATTAGTGTAATTCATTTGTTGTTTATACATTTTATTATTCTAGCATCTTTTCTTGCTATATTTCATTTTCATAAGGATTTTTTAATCATTAATTTTGATGTTGTTAATAGCATGATATTTATTCTTCTTATGATACGACTTCATCTCAGAATAGAATTTTAGAATCTGTTAGTTCTTTCACAAACAAAGTAGGTTTTTCCCTTGCATATATAATATTTATAGAATTCAACTTGATATGTATTTAGATATCTGTTAGTTGTTGGCATATTTTTATATCCAATTTGCTAACAATTAATTTTTATTATCATTTTTTTTCTTTTTGTTCACTTATAAAAGCAATATGCTGCACATGAAAATAAATCAGATACAAATAACTGTTTCTAATCTATCTTTCTTACAAGATTTTATCCATATGCCTAATTGATTCACAAAATATATTTCTCTAAGTTTATTCAAAATTCTTATGTTTATTAATTATATGTGTAGGATATCTCTGTCAATATCCTGAGTCATAACTCCTACAACAAAAGATTATCGACTATCTATAATCATGTGTTATTGTCTATTAGAAAAAAATTAGAAGCAACATTTAACATTTTTATTCAGTAAGCTTGCATGTCTATTGATGAGAAAGAGAAGTTGAGTAATGTTACATACTTTAAATAAGGAGTGTTTGCTGTTATTTTTATTTTGCTTGGATGAATGGTTTAGAATTTTTTTGATTATCTATTGCTTATGATCCAATTAAGTTAAATATATTCATGGATTTAATATACAGATTTTAAGTTCTCGTGGAGAACATCTATTTTGCTTTAGTTAATATATAAAAATGTTCAAATGCGCGGGGCATC
Source organism: Arachis duranensis (assembly GCF_000817695.3). NCBI lineage: Eukaryota > Viridiplantae > Streptophyta > Magnoliopsida > Fabales > Fabaceae > Arachis > Arachis duranensis. Next base: position 82,447,175 of record NC_029781.3, on the reverse strand, counting down.
GACTACTCTGTAAGGAAATGAAGACTATTATGCTATATATACTAGATATTATATGATTTATGAAATGCTTACAAATTTATCATATATATTTCTATGTATGTCAATTTGTGTTGGATAAAATTGATAGTATTATTCTCTATCATGAAACTATATAAAATAATAAATATAGCATTAAAATGCTAGGAATATAAAATTATTATAAGTATAGCATCTTTATCAAAAAGTAGAAAATTAACTTTTTGATTAACTATTTTAAATTTAATTTATTGTAATGTAATAAGATTAGGTTTTTCTTCAAAAAGAAAATTAAGGTTAGGTTGTTAGGTGGGTTTTCACTTTTCAGTGTACTTTAGTTTAAAAATGAGGTTGCTTCTTCTTCTTGTTAAACTTTCATATCAGATCAGACCTCTTTCTCATCTTTCTTCTGTCTGATTGCGTTATTTGTACCCAGTCTCTATTTTTTTCTTATTTTGATGATTTCTTCGACTCAATCCTCTTTTATATTCATTATTTAAAAATAATATTTTTTCTCTTATAATTTTATTATATACACTTTTCTGGAATTTGAACTGAATTAATTCAGATATTTTTTTATTTAATACAAAAAGTGACTAAATGATACAAACTAGAACTCAGAAGGTTTTGTCGTAGAATTTTTACCGAATTTAAATTTTTCTTCCGAAAAAAAAGGTTAGGTTCTTAGGTTGGTTTTCACTTTTCAATGTACTTTAGTTTGAAAATAAGGTTACTTCTTCTTCTTGTTAAACTCACTCTCTCTCTCTATTTGGATTTCCCACGGTATCTCTCAACTCGACAGGTCAAGGACTAATCTGTCGCGGTACTGAGCTCCATTTAAGGGTTTGCTGCTGGCCAATGGATTGCTGCATGCACAAGATGGGATTCGAACCCCCAACACTTGCTTAAGTGGACTAATGAGCTAACCACTAAACCAACCTAACTTGGTTTTTTTTTTTTTGTGTAGTTTAGT
>NC_029781.3:82442663-82446050 GCF_000817695.3 Arachis duranensis | reverse complement strand
GTGTAGTTTAGTACAGTATAATTAAAACTTTTTTTTTTTTGAAGAAGAAGAAACACAAGACCATGAGCATGGATTTTATAACTGCTTCACCAAAAAGGAAAGTGGGATGCTAGTCCAGCTAGCTAGATTACATACAGTTGGGTCACCGTATGAGTTTAATAGAGGCCCAATAAACTGTTCATGGATGTAGCCCAATTAAGTTAGATGAAATACTTATGGGCCTAATTGAATCCCTTGCCAATAACAGAATTAATTAATCGGCCTTACTCCCAAATACAAACAACGGAAACGTTAGTCCACACTCCACAACCCTTTTTCCTTCTAAGATGATAAAGTATTTAAAAAAAAAAAGTGAAAAGGAGAATAGAGTGCTTCTCATATGGGACCTACGGCAATCATGCTCAATCCCTTTTAGGGTATACACAAGATTTGATTTCTCTACAATTAGTTATTTCACATCATCATTTGTAACACATTTTCAAACAAAGTTTGTAGCACTAAGCATTTTTAAATTTATTTGTAAGGGTTGCAACTTGGCAAGGTATTGATTGTGACTTAGGTAGCAGTTGTTTTCTTGGTATTCATATTTCTAAAGGGCTAATTAGTCATTTTCCATTGCTTGCAATTTGCAAGAGACATTATTATCATTATTATGAGTCTGACCACTAACTAAGTGGCTGAGGTTGAAGCATCATTCTTAATTAGCAGCTTCGACGTGGTCTCCTATCAATGTGTAAGAATGTTTGATGTTGAAGTGGAACTAAAGCTGGGCAAGGTGGATTTATAATTAAAATCAAAGCAACCTCATTCCTCATAATGCTTGAATATAAACCTTTTTTAAAACTTTTTTCCTTAAACAAATTTAGTTCCATTGGTGAGTCCGTAAAATTGTGTATTGGCATGCGTTGACTCTATATTTGCGTCACTTTTAAAATTTCAAACAATCCTACGTGTTCAATAAATATTATTATTTTAAATTAATATTTAACTAATAATAATTTATAATCACATTTATAAGAATTTTTATATATAAAATATATAATTTATATTTATATTTATATTTATTAAAATTAAAGTTAGTATACATAAATTAATAAATTTATACTCATTTATTAAAAGTTATATATATAAGATCTATTAAAAATAATTTAATATTTATAAAACTATCGGTCCCAAAATTTTCTATTTGTAAAATATGTCGCTAATTTTAATATTAAGTAAGAAAACTCTAGAGTTGCTTCTTGCTTTTTGTAGAAGATACGATGTCAATCTAAATATAACACATCAATGTTTATTTTATTTAGTATCATTTAATTTATAGGAGTATATCAATATAATTTATTTATTTATTTTTATCTGATCCTTATATTTCAACCTTTTTCCTAGGTGGCAAAGGTGAAACATTAATGGACAAGTGACCCAACATCAGGAGTGGCCCTTTCAATGAGAAGCATGTGAGGAAAATTTTTCTTCACCTTGACATTGAAATTAAATACCCGATTCAAATAAATAGTTTCATAATTCCATTACGAAAATATCAATTTTTTAAAATTATATTAATTTTGTTCTGATATTATAAATTATAGTACAAAAAATTTATAAAATTAAACTATTTTTTATAAAAAGATTATAGAAAACAAAAATTTTCGTTGACTAAAAAGATCAGAATCTCTGTAGATAAAAAATTAAATAATAAAATTTTTAATTATTATTTTCGTATAAAAAAGTTTAATTTATTATTAATAATTAATTTTAATATTCATTATTTAAAATTTGAAACTATTTAACTTGTATACTTTTGATTAGGTATTAAGTCTGTTGCATAAATAGAAATAAGGGCAATTTTTCTAAATAAATAAAATGCCCCTGAAATTTACCTGATTACACAATTTCACAATGCAGACGCAATTGCATTTTTTTGACGAATCTATAGAAACCGCTACTGCCAGTATTTTTATTTGAATTATATTATTTTGTTAATTTTATTTTTTGTAGAACAAAAAAATAAAAAAAATAGAGAATGAGAGAAAAGAGAGAAAGATAAAGATGAAAACTGAGAGAGGGAGTTTGTTAATTTAAAAAAAATATTTTAATTTTAATAAAAAATATCGCGTGATGTAAGACCCGGTTAATTAACGGCTAATTAACCCATAAATGAGAATTTATTCTAGAAAGCTCAAAATGTGATTTTTATGGCTAAATGTGATAGAGGAGGTTGAGACGAGAATTTCGGTACCAATTTTATAGAATTCGGACCTAGATTGGACCGAACGGGCCAAACCGAGCCAACCGAACCCAAAGTGGGCCCTTGGCCCAACTAAACTAAACCAAAACTCTAGTTTTCAGCACTCTCTCTCCTCATTTGTTACACACACACGCGCTGAAATGGAGTGAGGGAGGAGAAGAATACTCTCTCAAACTTCTATCTCTCACTTGATCTTCAAACCACCATAACTTTTGATCTAAAGCTCCGATTGCCGCACCGTTTGCAGCCACGCGTTCACCGCGGAGAGCTCTACAAAACCCATACAATTAATCTTGAGGTAAGTCACGTTTTGCTCTTCGAATTTCTAGCATTGATTTCGAGTTTCATGAGCAAAAATGTTGAGATTTTGGGCTCTTTGATGTTATAGGACCCAACTCTCTTGAAGGAGAAGGTTAATCTTGTCTCCTTGGACCTTGGGTGTGGTAAGATTCTCAACCCTAGTGTATTTTGTGGTTCTATGATGTTTGGGTTTTGAGATGTTGTGTATGGGTATGATGGTTGTGGCTTAAGTTGTGTATATGTGGATGTTGAAGCTTGATTGGTGATATTGAAAAGCTTGAAAAGGGCTTTGGTGGTGAAAAATCTGTTCTTGGAGGTGTTGAGGCCTTGAGAGCTTGTGGATAAGTGATTTGGAAGTGCTCCGGTTGAGCTTGGGAAATCGGCTAAGGTATGGTTTTGTTTTCCCGTATCTAATATGTAATGTGGTAGGAAATACTTAGGCTAGAGACCCTAAGATAGGCATTGAATTGTTGGTGTTGTTGAATGGTTGAGATATATGATGTGGTCATATATGTGATGATGATTATTGATGCCTTGATAGTATGATGTATGAGAAATATGCATGTTGTGATATATGCTTGATGATTGGTTATGGTTGAATTGTGGGTTGAACCATGTATGTTGATGGTGAATATGATATTGATTATGTATAATGATGGTTAATTAGAATTGGTGTTGTTGAAAATTGGCATAAGGAAGAGTATATGATATGTCAATGTGTTTGGGTTTGAGCCACTTGGGTGAAGTGGGCTAGAATGATGGGATAGTGATTTTGTAAATTGTGGTAATGTGTCAATGTGTGAGTTGAGGAGGCTTGATGTTGAATTTGATATATATTGATT
>NC_029781.3:82422702-82441153 GCF_000817695.3 Arachis duranensis | reverse complement strand
GTCTTCTAGATTTGCGAAGATCCTTTGTTCTCGAGACTATGTTTTGGGTTATATGTTTTGCTTAGATACTTTTATCTCTATTAAATAATACAAAATGTGATGACTCCTCTTATGAGAGATTTTGGAGAATAGGTTTCTGTATTTGTGTCCCTTTGGGTTTCCTTTGGGGTTTTCCTTATTTTATCATATGTATATATTGCTATGCTCGGACCGGTTATCTTCGCAGCCGGATTTTGAGTCTTGATATTCCTGTTTTTGACACTCTTTTGTATATATATAATCTCGCGTTGGTTTATCCTTGTTCGTTACGTTATCGATCGGAGCGTTGCGCTTTTGAGTTGCGGTTTTTGTTTACCCCTTTTTCTACAAAGGCTCCTAGTTATAATCAATCATTCATACTACTATACGTACTAATTTTTTTATTTTAGGGGTCGTAATACCTTGCCATCTCTGAATTATGACTTAAGCATAAGACTCTGTATGGTAGGGTGTTACATGTGACATATTTTGATTTGTCAAATTATTAATAGAAAATATAAATTATAAATTATATGTATAGTGGGAAGGATAGAGAGAAATAGAAAAAGGGAGAGAGATAGATGAAAGAATTTAGGAAGGGAGTTTATTAATTTTGGAGAAAAATATTTCCTCTTAATTTTAATAAAAGACTATCATGTGACATATTTAGTTATTAAATTAGATAGTAATACATAAATATATAATAAATTATATATGGAGTGAAAATGGTAGAGAGAAAAAAAAAAGAAAAAGAGATAGCTAGATGAGAGAATTTAGAAAGAGAGTTTATTAATTTTGAAAGAAAATATTTTCTCTCAAATTTAATAAGAGTATCATGTGACATATTTTGTTATTAAATTAGATACTAATATATAATATAATATAATATAGTTATATTTCAATTTTAATTTCAATTGCGCATACCTTGCAACAAACCTCCGATAGTACCCAGTGAGGCCGAGAAAGCCCCGCAGCTGTTTCAAGTTCACTGGCTTGGGCCATTCAACAATTGCCTTAATTTTGGAGTTGTCAACCTGCACTCCTTCCTTGCCCACCACATGGCCTAGGTATTCAACTTCTTGTTGGCAAAATGTACATTTAGAGAGCTTGGCCACAAATTGATGTTGTTGTAGGACTGCAAGTGCTGTTCTTAAATGTGCAATGTGTTCTTCCTTGGATTTGCTATAAATAAGTATATCATCAAAAAACACCGCAATAAATTTCCGGAGGTACGGCCGAAACACCTTATTCATGGTTGCCTGAAATGTCGAAGGGGCATTGGTAAGACCGAAAGGCATCACCACAAATTCGTAATGGCCAAGTTGTGTGCGGAAGGCGGTCTTTGGAATGTCCTCATCCCGAACTCGAATCTGGTGGTAACCCGAACGCAAGTCAATTTTGGAGAAATAAGCAGCACCAAATAGTTCATCAAGAATTTCATCAATAGTGGGGATGGGAAACTTATCTTTAATGGTAATGGCATTAAGGGCTCGGTAGTCAACACAAAACCGCCAACTGCCATCTTTCTTGCGTACAAGCAGCACAGGACTAGAGAAGGCGCTGTGACTTTCACGGATTACCCCAGACTGTAACATTTCCTCTACCAGCCTCTCAATCTCTTCTTTCTGATAATGTGGGTAGCGATACGGTCGCACATTGACAGGGTCAGCGCCCGGTTGTAAGTGAATCTGATGCTCAATTTCTCTTGGAGGTGGCAAAGTTTCTGGTTCTTTGAAAACTTCTTGATATTCAGATAACAACAATTGGACAGCTTCATCCTGTCCAGTTTGTGGCCTTGTAATTGAGGGATCAATGACTCGCAAGTGCAAGAAGGAAGCAATGACGTCAGTCGATACCATTTTATTCAAAGCCCGATTGCCCACTGCCCCAGGTTGGAATAGCCTTTCACCCTGCAGCTTAACCGTGAGATCACCCACCTTAAATTCCATGGTCAAGTGCATATAGTTCATTGTCACGTCACCCAATTGCATCAACCATTGTGCGCCCAGCACCACATCCGCTCCTTTAATATCCAAGATAAAGGTTTCCAAATGAAATCCGTACCCTTGCATGCGCAATGGGACATCATTGCACTTTGAAGCACACCCGATGCACTCACCATTGCCCACATAGACATTCAGCTGATGCACCGGAGTCAAAGGTAACTTCAATCTCTTGGCAGTGGACTCCTTCATGAAGTTATGTGTGCTGCCGCCATCAACGAGCACCATAACCGGCAACCCTTCACACGTTCCTGCCACTCGGATAGTCTCCGGGTGGTAAGCTCCAACCATAGCATTGAAACTAATTTCCACCACCTCATCATCAGAGAGTTCAGGGGAAGAATGGAGTGGGTCATGGTCCGAGAGTGGAAAGTCACTTGGTCTGTCTCTTGTTAGCTCTTCTAGCTCCTCGCTACCCACGAGCAGCAAGTAAGAAGACTTGCATTTATGGCCCGTAGAGTATTTCTCATCGCAATAGTAACACAACCCTTTATCCCTTCTTTGTTTGATCTCGGCCGCCGATAAGCGACGATGGTTGGCGGTCGCTGCAGTGGCTGTGTTGCTGGCCTTACCCGGAGATGTCACGTGGGTGGGTGGGTTTCTTGTAGTGCCAAATTGAGAGGGTGAGACTCCTGCCGCTGCTCGGCCACCGTGCGGTCTCAAATTCAGTACACCCGCTTGATTCTTCTGCTCATGTAGCTTTGCAAGAGCCACGGCCTCAACATATGACCGCGGTTTAGCCAGCATCAACTCACATTTCAGCATCTCTGTCAGCCCAGCTACAAACAAGGATGTCAGCCACTCTTCACTTAGCCCCGTTACCTGGTTGGAGAGTTCCTCGAATTGATGTTGGTAAGCCGAAACGGTAGTCACCTGCTTGAGTTCTTTCAAAGCCGCCTTGGGATCGTGGAAAATGCTGTGGCCGAAACGAACACGGAGTGCTTCCAAAAAACTCTCCCAAGTATGGTTGATAGAGTTGTTGATGCACCATCGATACCAAGTGTATGCTGGTCCCGTCATGTGGAAGGAGAGCATACGAACTCTCCATGTCTCCGGCACCGAATAGAGCTCAAAATATTCTCGTGCACGGAACGTCCACTCCTCTACCTTTTCACCATCAAACATAGGTAGCTCTGTTTTCATTCCCTTCGGCCAGTTCGGAAGTCGCGATTCCGCTGTGTACTCGGATAAATCGCCGGGACCACCACGATCGGTAACAACCTGCTTCAGCTTCAAGGAATCTCGAAGCATTTTCTCAATGTTCTTCACTGACGTCTCGACGGAACCGATACGCTCATGGGTACCATTGAGCTGAGCCATGGTCTCAATCTGGCCCCGTTGCAGTGCTGCGATCTCCGAGCGGTTCTGCTCGCATACATCCTCCAAACGGAAGAGGGGAGTTCCTGGTTCCATGATAGAACCTTCTCAACGAAAGCACTAGTTGTTAGAGCACAATGAAATTTCACAATTATCAACGAAGTCAGTGAATCATCAGCAGAATTGGAATAAAATGGAAATGGAATTGTTGAACCAAAAACTATAACAGAAATTCACTCTCCCTCTTCGAGTCAGGGACGACTCCCACACTAACTGACTAGATTCTTCCTCCCTTTCTCTCTCCTTTTCTTTTCCTTAAATCCCTATCAGATCCTAACAACTTTGTCTATTATTACCATGCTCTCTCATTCATTTACCCATTACATAGTCCCTAGCCCAATATGGCATCTTTCGCTCTCTTTTGTTAACAATTGGGCCAGTGTCGCTACTCTCTTCTTCTTCCCTTGTTGGATTTAGCTGCTGAGATGGGCTTGGAGTAGTGACTGTATCAGATGCTAACAACTAACAACTTCTAAGACTGGTCCACACTGTATATTTATTTTTAAGTTTTACAAAAAAATTACAAATATATAAAAAAAACTAGTTATGATATATATTAATAAAAAGAGGTGATAAATGAGGCTAAAATTTTTAGATACAAAAACTCAGTAAAAAATACAATAATATTTAATTATTTTTGTGTTTTATACTGTTATGATAATAGTACAAAATATTATTAATATTTTATAAATAATATTGTTTTAATTATATAAAAACATAAAATGATATTATTTTAATTATATATAGACAAAATATCACTAATGTTTTGTAAACATCTATAATAATATATAATACATAATTTTAATAATCTTTAAAAAATTCACCACTCATAATCCAATATACAAAAGTAAAAATTCGCTAAATGACAGGATGAATTATTTTCATTTCTAATGTGGCATTGTTTTAATGGAAGCCTGAAGCCTGAAGCCTGCACACTACTATTTGGGATACTGATAGAGACTCTATAATTACTAGTGCATTAGTGTTAGTCCCTATGTATTTTTATTAATTAAATATATATAATAACAAATGTAAAATTAATCTAAATAATAAATATTTTAAAGTTAATCAAAAGATTTTTCGATCAAGTTAGACTAATCCAGCTTAGCACCCAGTTAATTCTTTCGTAATATCTGTCGTTTTACTTAATTTTTGTTCAATTTTAAAGCAGAAGTCAATCAAATTTATATTAAAAATCTTAATTCAAAGAGCAAATATAATTCCTAAATATTAAAATTTTGTAAGTAATGGACAAATATTGAAACTTGTATTGTTAATACAAACAGATGTTTAGTGAGAACAAGAATTAAAATAAAATCAAATACTACTTAATATATTTTTGAGTCTGGAAACTGAGCCTTATATTATCATGCGACTCTATTTTATTGGACCAATTATTTTTATATATTTTTCTTTTGTAATGTGTTGAATTTGTATGTGGTAGAAATAAGGTTAAAAATTAAGATAAAAACTATGTGAATTTCTCATGAACCTTACCTACGACATGATGTCATTCAATATCTATATATTCATAAACTTACAGTAACTTAAGTATTAAAATAATTGGTTATGAATGGGAGAGTAAAGAGGGTGATGGTGGGGGCGGTTCAAAGATGGCACTAGGAATTAGGTTGGAAGGAAGGAAGCATTAAGCAAGGCATTGAATTGGTACACAACGGAGGAATGTGACACAAAAATAATGAATATGGGGAATATGGATTGGAAGGTACTACTTGAAAATGATGTAGTGCCCAATTGACCCTAGCTGCCTCTGGCTATCAATCTTTTCAATTAATTCGAATTGGAATATATATACTATAGCATTTTATACATCCTACAAAACTACAAATGCTTTCGTCAACCATCAAATTTTCTCCTACATACTAGTACCCTATATCAATGTAGAAACACCGCAATTTCACATTGACTTTTTTTTGCTCTCCTTCTCTCTTTTTAACCTTCACTAATTGATTTCCCCCTTTCTGCTGTAAATTATAATAGTTTCATTCTGATTCATTTCATTCACTCCGGAGGAATATCTTTCTTCTTCATTACAAATATATAATGATTATATAAGAAAAATTTAATTTTAATATAATATTAATATAAAATAATTTTAACTTTTATATATGTATATTTAATTAATATTTTATTTGGATTTTGCTTTTTCCACCATAACATGAGTTAGAAGTAGAAATAAGTCAGATAACTTGTCAAAAGTCTGCAACCTGGTGTGTATTCGATCAATAATTTCATATTCAAGTTAATTTAAAAGTATAATTCTATTGATAGAGTAGAGTAGATTTATAAAATAGCCTAATAAAACTGATAGGCCTGTTAAACCTATTAAAATATAAATAAATACAAAAATAATATTTTTTAATTAAAATAATTATTAAAAAATTTAAATTTATTATATTTTATTGTAAATATTTTTTATATTTTAAATACTTTAAAAATTTAGATATTATTATAAAGATCGAATAGCTTCAAGTTAGGCTAGGTTTAATAGTTTAAAATAAAGTTTATAATAAATTACAAGTTAAATTCTGTTCTGTTAAGGGAAAAAATTTGGCCTGTTCTTACTTCTAATAGCAGATTTTAATCAAATTTGTATCAAAATCTCAATTTAAGGAGCAGATATAGATAAAAAGCAAAAAAATAAGAAATTAAAGAAGTGTTAAAAAAATCATTAACCAAGAAGTAAGAAAGAATAAGTACAAAAAATAAAAAACTAAAAATTACAAGACTTATATTAAAATGCATAGAAATAGACAAGTATTTGAATAAAAATGACTAAATTTAAATAACAAAAAGGAAAACATAGAATTGAAAATAACTAAAAAAATGGAATCTCCCAATACTTACATGGACTCTTAACTTTTGTTTCTGTGCGTCAGTGTGACTAAAATTATTTAGAGTGAATGAGTGTATAAATGAATAGAAGCTCCCATAACTTATTAAAATTAATCCTATAGAAAAAAAATTCTAAACTAATTGATATAACATTAGACTTGTAACACCCTACGATACAGAGTCTTATGCTTAAGTCATAATTCAGAGATGGCAAGGTATTACGACCTCTAAAATAAAAATTTAGTACGTATAGTAGTATGAATGATTGATTATAACTAGGAGCCTTTGTAGAAAAAGGGGTAAACAAAAATCGCAACTCGAAAGCGCAACACTCCGATCGATAACGTAACGAACAAGGATAACCAACACGAGATTATATATATACAAAGGAGTGTCAAAAACAGGAATATCAAGACTCAAAATCTGGCTGCGAAGATAACCGGTTCGAGCATAACAATATATACATATGATAAACTAAGGAAAACCCCAAATGAAACCCAAAGGGACACAAATAAAAAAAAAAACCTATTCTCCAAAATCTCCTATAAGAGGAGTCATCACAGTTTGTATTATTTAATGGAGATAAAAGTATCTAAGCAAAACATATAAACCAAAACATAGCCCCGAGAACAGAGGTTCTTTCGCAAATCTATAAGCCTCCAGCATGCCTCAGCGGGAAACCGTACGTCCTGCATCTGAAAACCACAAAATCCGCATGGGTGAGAACCAGAGGTCCCCAGCATGGTAACAGCTTCCACATATATAATACATAATAATAGAGGAAAGCCGAAGGCAATCCTAGAACTTCCTTTAGATAATATCAAAGCTTATAAACAAGCTAAACCATATGTGGCGACTGACTAAAGATTCTTCAGTCTAACTAATACTTCCCTTTTCAATTCCTTCACACCTCCCAACCACCAGCAGGAGTTTAATGTAGCAAACACAGTTATATCAAACAAGAAATATACAAATAGGAACAATTAAGGCATTTAGACAATTAGCAAGTAATATGCAGTCAAATAGGCAATCTCAAACAATTCATATAGTATGCATATGATGAATGCCTGTCCCTAGTGGCTGATGATATCATCTGTCAGTTATAGAGCCAATCCGACAAGTCCTGGTAGTTAACCATTGGATTGTCCCTCTGTCGTGTCTCCCCAACTCGAGTTATACTCAATATAAACTTGATCATAATCATGATCCATATCCATCACCCTCACTGGTGAATATTTACGGGGGCGAGCTCATCCGGGTCTTTCACAGTGCCCGGCCAAATTTACGACATAGGGTCAACAGAGTATCAAGTCTCAATCAAAAGAGTTTCAAGTCTCAACCTGGAGCACGTGGTGGCTAGCCACTGCTTTCTCCCAGGGAAACTCGTCAACAGCATATATATGCATTTATTCTTAGCCATAATCATGGCTCCGCTGTAACACGGCAATAATCCAGCCATCCGGCGCACGGTTAAATCCATAACCAGCCATCTGGCTCACGGTTAAATCCATAACCAATCATCTGGCTCACGGTTAAATCCATAACCAGCCATTTCATTAACAATTACGGCCTTTCGGCCCATGGCATAACAAGCACTTCCACCGCCATCCTCCGCCTCTCACATAATCAGCTTTGATCCTTATTGATCATTCATTTTTCCCTTGCTTCACTCGCAAGTTACCACATCCCCTAGCTCCTTTTCTAATTGCTAGGCATACCATAATGATTTAAGACATAAGTAGTGAGATCGGAGGCTTAGAAGTATGAGATTTGGCTTTTAAAACTCAAAAATCAACTTTGGGATGAAAACAGGGCCACGCGTACGCGCACTCCACGCGCACGCGTGGATGGCCACAAAACTCATCGACGCGTAAGCGTCATGCACGCTAACGCGTGGATTGAAAAATACCAAGCGACGCGCACGCGTCAGCCACGCGTACGCGTGGGTACTCTCGTACCCCAGGCACAAATCTGGCACAGTTTTGGCACAACTTTCTGGAAAATGGCTGGGCATTGGATGCAGCACATCGGCGTGCCCGTACACACCACGCGCACGCATGGATGGCGCTTTCTGGAAGAACGGCGCGTACGCGCCAAGTGCGCCTACGCGCGAGGGGTCATTCTGCTAAAAATTTTCTAAGTTAAAAGCTGCAGAATTCACAGATTCAACCCCCAATCTTCCAACGGACATAACTTTTTCATTTTAAATCGTTTTTCACCCGTTCTTCGAACGGCATGGACATCCCGGATCCAATTTCATTTCTAAACAGATTTTGCACAAAACAGAGATCCGTAGTCCAAGTTATGTTCCGTCAAAGTATGCCCAAAAACCATATTTTTCATACAAAACCACAAAGTGCAATTTTCAAAACAAGCTATTTTCAACTCTTTTCAAAATCAATCAAAACATGCCAATTTCATCCCTTTTCTTTGAAATCAATCAAAATATATCAAAGTCAACATCAAGTCTCCTCAACTCACACATTGACACTTTACCACAATTCACAAAAATCACTATCCCATCATTTTAACCCACTTCACCCAAGTGGCTCAAACCCAAACACATTGACATATCATATACTCTTCATCATGCCAATTTTCAACAACACCAATTCCAATAAATCATCATTATACACAATCAATATCATACTCACCATCAACATGGTTCAATCCACAATTCAACCATAACCAATCATCAAGCATATATCACAACATGCATATTTCTCATACATCATACCATCAAGGCATCAATAATCATCATCACATATATGACCACATCATATATTTCAACCATCCAACAACATCAACAATTCAATGCCTATCTTAGGGCCTCTAGCCTAAGTATTTCCTACCACATTACATGTTAGATACGGGAAACCGAGACCATACCTTAGCCGATTTCCCAAGCTCAACCGGAGCACTTCCAAATCACTTATCCACAAGCTCTCAAGGTCTCAACACCTCCAAGAACAGATTTTTCACCACCAAATTTCTTTTCAAGCTTTTCAATATCACCAATCAAGCTCCAATATTCACATATACACAACCTAAGCCACAATCACCACACCCAAACACAACATCTCAAAACCAAAACATCATAGAACCACAAATTACACTAGGGTTGAGAATCTTACCACACCCAAGGTCCAAGGAGACAAGATTAACCTTCTCCTTCAAGAGAGTTGGATCCTATAACATCAAAAAGCCCAAAATCTCAACATTTTTGCTCATGAAACTCGAAAATAAGGCTGGATTTTTGAAGAGCAAAACATGGCTTACCTCAAGATTAATTGAATGGGTTTTGTAGAGCTCTCCACAGTGAACGCGTGGCCGCAAACGGTGCGGCAATCGGAGCTCTAGATCAAAAGTTATGGTGGTTTGAAGATCAAGCAAGGGAGAGAACTTGAGAGAGTGTTCTTCCCTTCCTCTCCACCATTTCAGCGTGTGTGAGAGTGTTGTGAAGAGAGAGAGTGCTGAAAACTAGGGTTTTAGTTTAGTTATGTTAGGCCAAGGGTCCACTTTGGGTCCGGTTGGCCCGGTTTGACCCGTTCGGTCCAATCTTAGTCCGAATTCTATAAAATTGGTATCGAAATTCTCGTCTCAATCTCCTCTATCACATTTAGCCATAAAAATCACATTTTGGGCTTTCTAGAATAAATTCTCATTTATGGGTTAATTAGCCGTTAATTAACCGGGTTTTACATTTTTCGTGGATTGTAAGGCCCACATCGGTTAGGGAGGAGAACGAAGCATGCCTTATAAGGGTGTGGATACCTCTCCCTAGCATGACGCGTTTTGACGAGTGAGTGTGGGGGGCTTCGGCTAGCATATCTATCGTCAAAGGCAAAACCGTGAGGCCTTGTGTGCCAAAGCGGACAATATCGTGCTAGCGGGTGGTCTGGGCTGTTACAGATGGTATCAGAGCCAGAACCCGAATCGATGTGCCGGCGATGGCGCTGGGCTCCCTTAGGGGGGTGGATTGTAAGGCCCACATCGGTTGGGGAGGAGAACGAAGCATGCCTTATAAGGTGTGGATACCTCTCCCTAGCATGACGCGTTTTGACGAGTGAGTGTGGGGGGTTTCGGCTAGCATCCCTATCGTCAAAGGCAAAACCGTGAGGCCTTGTGTGCCAAAGCGGACAATATCGTACTAGCAGGTGGTCTGGATTGTTACAAGACTTTAAGTAATTTTGTACTTTAAATAGTCTTAGTCTCTTGGATCTCAAATAAACTTAAACTTCAAGTAATTTTGAATCTCAAATAGTTTTAACCTAAGTAATTTTAGACACCATACAATCATAAAATAACTTAACCATCAAACCTAATTCATTCTTATTTTCTTCGACCATAATATCCTTCGAACATATGTGGACTTTGATTTTAACTATTGAATTTTTTCGGTCAACTATTTATACCAAATTTTTGGTATAACAATTATATAATATTATATTAATAAAAATAATTATTTTTTATGTTAATTATATAAATATTATTAAAAAAATAATATAATTCAACAATTATATAAAATATTTTATTGGCTCATTGAATTAATATTAAACTCATATGAATCCACAA
This sequence comes from Arachis duranensis, assembly GCF_000817695.3. NCBI lineage: Eukaryota > Viridiplantae > Streptophyta > Magnoliopsida > Fabales > Fabaceae > Arachis > Arachis duranensis. Next base: position 82,430,324 of record NC_029781.3, on the reverse strand, counting down.
GTTCACGTAAGTGTGTCCATGAATGTCTAAAAAGCCGTACATAATTCTATTTCATCACAATAATTTAATTTCTGAAAAATTAAGCAAGCCAATGAATGGAAGGGCATCATAATAGAAAAAAATTGAAAGTCATAATTTATTATACTCTAACTAATTACTAAATAAAAATTTTAAATTTTTTATTTTTGATGTTTTCAAAAAATTATATATATTTACTCATTTAAATATGAAAAAAATTAAGAACATAAATTAGATATTCTCAATCTTACTCATGGCAATATTATTTCTTTTGTTGTTCGTATATAGTGAAAGCAAACAATATTCAATAACAGTGAATAGATAAGGTATTGGAAGAATCTGACATGATGCCAGTGTTCTTTCACAAGCTTGAATTGTCAAATTTATGCTCCAATATTAGAGACCCTTCATTTTAACTATTGCAATGAACAATAAATAAGAGACTAATAACTTTTACTCTTCTACTCTCTTTCTCTCTAAAATGTATTATAATATATATCTCTCCATATGTTTACACATATAAAGCATAATCCTGAAATGTTTATTGTAAGGACCATATCCTACAAAAATTTACAGAGAGATAGAAGAGAGAGGAGATTGGTGTGACAAGACAACATTATGAAATTAAGAATTACACAAACACAAAATACACGAGCATCAAAATTGCTATTTGGGTTCAGAAATCAGACCCAAAGAAGAGAAGCAGAGAATAAAATTAGAAAAGGAAGCTAAGAAAAAATTATAACAATAATAATAATGAAAACAAGAAGTGAGACGCATATGCATATGCCTGTGATGTTCTGAAATGAATGCATGCATGCTTGCTCGTATGTGCACTCTTTTGATGCTCTTAGTTTCTTTTTACCTCATCTATCATATCACCTACAATCCCCTTGGTGGGGACACTTGTTCACGTTTCTTCTTTTATATGCTCACCTTATTACATATATATAGTAACTTTTAACGACAGTTCCACTTCTATTGTTGTGATATTTTCAAATATAACCAAAGTTATTCAGCAACACCTATTAGCTAGTTGAGGTTACTCTATAGTATTTCTGGTCTTCAATTATTATTGTTTCCTATTAATTAATTATCTAACAATAATCCCTTCATATATATTAGCTAAATCGGTTCACACTTCTACAAGAATATTTACTATCAATTTTGATATATTTATCTTACTATAGGTGCTTAATCCTAAGGAGAAGGTGAATCAATTTAAAATATAATGCAAAATAAGGTGATGTCATGAAACTATTTTTTAAAATTTAATTTAATAGGAAAAGAAATATAAATAATTATATTTTTAATATATTTTTTACGTAAGAGCTTTTTTTTAATTTATATGAAATTTTTGTATAGATCTTCTTTTTCTTTTAATTACTTTCGAATTCTGAATTTTTAAATCATAAAAATTCTAATACCATGTTATAAAATTACTTTTTTCTTAAAGTTTAAAGTGATAAAAAAAAAGAATATTAATGTTTATATCTCTATTAGGTGATTACTCACGTAAAAATATTTTCATGTAAAAATTATAATTATAAGTCACTAGATAATTTGAAATATTTAACTAAATTATTTATATTATATTTATTAATATATTAACTATCATCTTTATACTTAGATATTTTCATATGAATAGTTATGATAAAATGTATCTGTTGTATTAGGCGATCAAAGAAGGCAATATAATAGAAGAAAAAGTGGGAGCTAGCTAGCTAAGGCAAGATGCCGGGGTTGAAAGAAGAGTAATGGAAGTGGTCCTGAAAGGAAACAGTGCTTAATTGTAAGTGGTTTTGTGGTCCTGGAGTTGAGGAAAGCCTAATTTGGAGGCAAGTGAAGGGAGACAAAGGAACATGAAGGAGGGAGAGAAAGGGGGGGCCTTAACTCAATTCCATGTAAGCCACACCACAACCGTAGGATATAAATAAATAAATAAAAATACTAGATAGATAAATAGAAAAAATAGCTCTTAATATATAATTATCATCAATGTTTCAAACCTTACCTTATCCTGTATATCCTTTCAACTTCCTTCATCACACCCCAAATAGAAAATGTGCTCTCATCTGATTTGAATTGAAATGACAACTTAATTTACTCTCCGGGAAAAAAGGAACATTATTAAAATAATACTATTATATTATCCTTAGCTTGGAGATTTTTCACCGAGATGGATGTGCAAGCTAAGGCATATATAGAGAAGCATCTTGCGAATCAATGCAACTTCTTAAATAAACTTAATTGGTCTTCTAGCTATAGGAATAAGAACAAAATGCTTGCACCTCCTTTTAAACTCATTATTTAATTTGCGTGCCACTTGTGCTAAATTCCTTCGTTGTTCCATTTAGATATAATTGTGTTATGCCCTTGTAAGGATTTCGCTAAAATATATATTCGATATTTCTTTAATTTGTATAATCATTTTCCGCGCTAAAGTGAAAAAGTGTATACCAAAAATGGGGGTAAAACCCAAATTACAACAAAAAGATGTACGCAAGAAAATGCATTGGAAGCTAACATTAATTTAATTAATAAATTTTAAAATAAGTCAATAATTTAATATTAAAAAAATCCAAAATTTTAGGATTTGATATTTAAGATGTAGAGTTTAAAATATAAAATTTAGAAATTAAAATTAAAATTTAAGATTTAAAATTTAGAAGTGAAGATTTTGTATTGAGTTTTGGTATGAACAGAGAAAGATCATTCAATAGACTTGATTATGCAGAATCAACACACAGAGAAATAGAACTCTAAACTTGTAGAGAAGGCTGATATCATAGTGTGTCATACTTTTACAATGAGCAAGTCCCGCACATAGAAAAGAGCAAAAACAGAACAAATCTCTAGTCTAAAGAGTACCAATTAAAAACCATCAAACTAACTACTCTTAACAACCCCCTCCCCCTCAAACTTAAGTGGGATTTTGAAATTACTTTAAGTTTGTCTTTGAACTTGCTGAATAAGTGTAAAGACAAAAGTTTAGTCAAAACATCAGCTACTTGGTTTAATGCGGGTATGTGAACAACATGAAGTCCTTTACTGTTGACCATATCTCTGATGCAATGCAAATCGATTTCTAGATTCTTGCATCTATTGTGTAAAACAGGATTGGCAGCAAGGAGGTAAGCACTTTAATTGTCGCAGGAAATAGCAGGGGCTATAGATTGAATAATATATAGTTCATTTAGTAATTGTTGGATAGACACAAGCTCACTTTGAGCAGCAGCCAGCAATAGGATTTGGATCCTCTAAATTTTGAATTTTACTTTAAAGTGTAAAGTGTAATCTCTCATCATTTATTTCATAAGTGGGACTAAGAGAAAATATGAGAGAGAAATCATTCAAGGGTGAGAGATCATACTTTACCCTCTAAAGTGAAAATTCAAAATTTAGAGGATCCAAATTCCAAGTATTCTGCTTCAGTGTTGTTTCTACTAACCTTGGATTGCTTATTGCTCTTCTAAGAAACAAGATTGTCTCCAAAGTAGATGTAGTAACCTGTGATGGACCACCTATCATCAATATCACCTGCCCAATTTGCATTAGAAATGGCCAATAAACGAAAGTTAGAGCTCTTATAAAAAACAACTCCATGGTTCCCTTCAAGTATCTAAGTATGCATTTGACTTCCTTCTAGTGATGTAATCGTAGATCATGCATGAATTGGGACGCTTTATTCACAGAATATGCTAGATCAGGTCTAGTTATTGTAAAATATTGAAGTGAACATATAATAGATCTATACAATTTTGGATTTTTAAAATGGTCAAACTCATGAGCACTCAATTTCAGATCAGATACCATTGGTGTAGGCATAGCATGCCAATCAGACATGTTAGCACGACTTAGAACATCAACAGCATATTTATGCTGATTTAATAATAGACATGTATTAGAAGCATAATGAGCCTCAAAGTCCTAGAAAATGGTAAAAATGACCCAAGTCTTTGAGAGAAAAAATATTGTTAAGATATGTGATTAATTTGTCAATTTCAACACTATTGCTTCTTGTTACAACAATGTCATCAACATAAACAAGGAGAAAGATAACAGAATTATTATTTTGTTTAACAAACTGTAACTAGTCAGATGTGGTGTGCTTGAATCCAAACTGCATTAAGGTATGATTTAGAGTATTGAACCAGGCTCGTGGGGCTTGTTTGAGGCCATAAATGGCCTTGTGTAGTTTGCACACAAGATTAGCATTTTCATTGGAGTAATGCTAACGCTGAGGCATATAAACTTGTTCTTCTAGCTTTCTATTAAGGAAAATATTGTCAAAGTCAAATTGCCTCAGCGGCCAACCAAGAGACAAAGCAATGCTAATAACAATTCTAACTGTACTAAGATGAATTACAGGACTGAAAACATGCTCATAATCAATTTCTTCTTTTTTATGGTACCCCTGGGATACTAAACGAGCTTTATATCGAAGGATAGTTCTCTGGGGTCTCTTTTGATTGCAAAAACCCAACGAGATCCAACTATAGTGAAATTGGAAGGAGGGATAGCTAAGTCCCATATTTGACATCTCAGTAAGGCTCTATATTCAGTATCCATCGCTTGTTTCCAGTGAGGACACTGAAGAGCTTGATAAATATTTTTTAGGATATTGTGAACAAGGTCTTGTGTCATTTGAATTTCAGTGCTAAGAGCAGTTAGGTAAAGCAATTTTGATTTTGATCTAGTAGTCATACTGTGAGTATTACAGGTAGTATTTGTGGCAGAATGAAGGGGTAGGAAGATCTCAATTTCAGAAATGGGAAATGGAGTATTGGTAGGCAAAGCATTATTGATAGATTCAAAAATAAAAATATCTAAAGATGGATTAGTATCTTGTGTAGGAACAGCAAGAGGAGAATCATTATCAGAAATATGAATAAAATTATGTATAGTAGTGGGAACATAAAAAGTAAAGACAAGAAAATCAGAAGTAGGAGAATTACCTAGAGCCATACCAGAATTTACCTTTGCTTCAAACAATTGTGAATAAGGGAATAATTTTTCATCAAATTGAACATGCCTAGACATGTAAACTTTGCCTTCTTTATTCATGCACTTGTCATTTAAACTGTGAATCATATTTCAGAAAAGGCATAGTTTTGACTTATAATCAAACTTAATTTTGTTAAAAGGTCACAAATAAGGATAACAACCACAAAAAAATTTTAAAGATAGAGTAACCAAGAGGTTTACTACATAATGTTTCACAGGGTGATATATTAGGAAGAACATTAGTAGGAACTCCATTTATAATAAATACAGCTGTACTAAATGCATCTTCCCATAATTTTTAGAGGCAAAGATGCAGTAGCTATCAAGGAAATGCTTACCTCCGTGATATGTCTATGTTTTCGTTCAACAATCCCTTGTTGATGTGTGTAAGCACAAGACAGTCTGTGTCTTAAACTATTTTCGAAAAGAAATTCAAGAAAAGTTGTTAACAAAATTTTTTTACCTTGATCTATTTGAAGAGCTTTAATTTTGCAATTTGTTTGATTTTCCATAAGATTTTTAAAGGTTTGAAAAGCTAGTAACGCCTGAGACTTGTTGATAAGAAAGTAAATACATGTGAACCTAGAATATGCATCAACAAAGCTTATATAATATTTATATCTACTTTGAGATATTATTGAGGCTGGACCCATATATTAGCAAACACTAATTCTAAAGGAGCATTATAAGTTGTAGTAGACTTATGAAAGAGAATCTGATGCATCTTAGCCATGCTGCAATGTTCACTTATATGCATAGATTCAGCCATTCAGGATCAAAATGAACAGGTAAAGAACATTGTTTTAAAATAGTAAGCACATTAGGAATAGCAGTATGTCCAAACTTTTTATGCCAGAATTCAATCATTTTATTATTATTGTGTTGAGCAAGAAATGCAGTAGGTGAACACAATTGAGTCTGTATACTAAAGACAAATTTACACAAAGGATACTTAGAAATATTGCAAGAATTTAAATTTGATCTATGAACTTGCAAATTATCAAAGTTATAGATTCCATTTTTAGCCATGCCTTGGAGAAGTAGCTCTCGAGAATCCTGGTCACGTACCAAACAAAAATGAGCCAAAAACTCAAAAAAGACATGATTATCAATTGCAAACTTGAAAACACTAAAAAGATTCTGTGTTATAGGAGGTACATCTAATAAACTAGTCAACAGAAAACAAAGTTTACTATTTTTATCTATCAAGTAAGAAGAACCTGAAGCAGAGATAGAAGTACCTTGTCTATTACCTACATATAGAGTATTAGAATCTTGCATATTGGTGTCACAGTAAGTAGATTGGACGAATCTGGGGTTACATGGTGGCTTGCTCTTGAATTGGGGTACCAGGATGACTCACTTGTAATGGACGGTATTGAAAGGTAAGCACGGGGTTGATGGAAGGAAGATGGAGGTGGTGGTGGGTACATGGTTGAGTAAAGAACTTGTTGTGATGCCTATGTAAAAGTCGAACCCACATTCTGAAAGTTTGGATCAAAATCATGAAAGTAATTTTGAACAACATGGCCCTGCCTTCTACATAGTTGGCATTGTGGTCTGGGAGAAAAATAATTGAATCTGCCACCTCCACAGCCATTTCTTCCACCACAACCTCTTCTAAAATTATTGCCTCTATCTTATTTAAAACCATATGATGCTGGAGCTTGAGCAAGATTAGCTATAGGAAGGATTCCTTGAGGTTTCTTATACCTTTCAATCATATCATCAAATGCTTTAAGGAATCATTCAACCTCTGGAACCTTGTATGAGGACAATTCAGACATGATCCAATATCGATGTATTAAAAATTGTATACTCTTCTGGAAGACCATCAAGAATAGCTGAGATATGATCATTGATGAGCGGATAATTTATACGCTTCTTGGCATTGTTTTTAGGTAGTTTTTAGTATGATCTAGTTACTTTTAGGGATGTTTTCATTAGTTTTTATGTTAAATTCATATTTCTGAACTTTACTATGAGTTTGTGTGTTTTTCTGTGATTTCAGATATTTTCTGGCTGAAATTGAGGGACCTGAGCAAAACTCTGATAGGAGGCTGACAAAGGATTGTTGATGCTGTTGGAATCTGACCTCCCTGCACTCGAAATGGATTTTCTGGAGCTACAAAACTTCAAATGGCGCGATCTTAACGGTCTTGGAAAGAAGACATCCAGAGCTTTCCAGCAATATATAATAGTCTATACTTTATTCGTAATTAGATGACGTAAACTGGCGCTCAACGCCAGTTCCATGCTGCATTCTGGAGTCAAACGCCAGAAACACGTCACGAACCAGAGTTGAACGCCCAAAACACGTTACAACTTGGTGTTCAAATCCAATAAAAGCCTCTGCACGTGTAACATTCAAGCTCAGCCCAAGCACACACCAAGTGGGCCCCGGAAGTGGATTTCTGCATCAATTACTTACTTTTGTAAATCCTAAGTAGCTAGTTTATTATAAATAGGACATTTTACTATTGTATTTTCATCCTGGATCATGGATTGTATTTTGGATCCTGTGATCACATTTTGGGGGCTGGCCATTCGGCCATGCTTGGACCTTCATCACTTATGTATTTTCAACGGTGGAGTTT
>NC_029781.3:82394730-82422671 GCF_000817695.3 Arachis duranensis | reverse complement strand
GATCCGTGACACTCATCATCATTCTCACCTATGAACACGTGACTGACAACTACTTCCGTTCTACCTTAGACCGGGCGCATATCTCTTGGATTCCTTAATCAGAATCTTCGTGGTATAAGCTAGAATTGATGGCAGAATTCATGGGAATCCGGAAAGTCTAACCTTGTCTGTGGTATTCCGAGTAGGATTCCGGGATTGAATGACTGTGACGAGCTTCAAACTCGCGATTGCTGGGCGTGATGATAAATGCAAAAGAATCAAGGGATTCTATTCCAACATGATCAAGAACCGACAGATGATTAGTCGTGCTGTGACAGAGCATTTGGACCATTTTCACTGAGAGGATGGAATGTAGCCATTGACAACGGTGATGCCCTACATACAGCTTGCCATAGAAAGGAGTGACAAAGATTGGATAAAAGCAGTAGGAAAACAGAGATTCAGAAGGAACACAGCATCTCCATGCACCTATCTGAAATTCCCACCATTGAATTATATGAGTAACTATTTTCTATTTATTTATCATTTATTATTATTATTTGAAAATCCAATAACCCTTTATTATCCGCCTGACTGAGATTTACAAGATGACCATAGCTTGCTTCATACCAACAATCTCTGTGGGATCGACCCTTACTCACGTAAGATTTATTACTTGGACGACCCAGTACACTTGCTGGTTAGTTGAGCGAAATTGTGGAAAGAAAGTGCTGAGTTAATGGATGCACATACCAAAGTGCCATTGTTGATGATCACAATTTTGTCCACCAAGTTTTTGGCGCCGTTGCCGGGGATTGTTCGAGTATGGAGAACTGACGATTCATCTTGTTGCTCAGATTAGGTAATTTTCTTTTCAAAAACTTTTCAAAAATCTTTCAAAAAAATTTTTATTCCTGTTTTCAAATTTTTTTTTTAAAATAAATCATTCTATGGATTCAAAACATTTAAGAATGGATTCCAGAGTTTCATGAAGCATGTTGAATCCTGGCTGGCTGCAAAGCCATATTCAAACTCCTTTGGAATCGGTCTTCAACTAATCACCACAATGCATGTAATTCCATCCTAAAGCTGACTGGCTATTAAGCCATGTCCAACCCTTTGATTGGAGCTTTAGGCTAATATTGAAAGATTCCTGGAATTCTTCTTAAAGATTCTAAATTTCTTATTTTCTTTTTCCTATATGTTTTTCGAAAAAATAAAATAAAATACAAAAAAATTAGAAAAAAAATCAAAAATATTTTGTGTTTCTTGTTTGAGTCTTGAGTCAATTTTTAAGTTTGGTGTCAATTGCATATTCATATTGATCTTGCATTTTTTCGAAAAATTCATGCATTCATGGTATTCTTCATGATCTTCAAGTTGTTCTTGGTAAGTCTTCTTGTTTGATCTTGATGTATTCTTGTTTTGTATATTTTCTTGTTTTTCATATGCATTTTTCGTTTGTTAGAGTCCAAGCATTAAAGATTTCTAAGTTTGGTGTCTTGCAGGTTTTCTTTGCATCAAAAATTTTTCAAAAATATGTTCTTGATGTTCATCATGATCTTCAAAGTGTTCTTGGTGTTCATCTTGACATTCATAGTATTCTTGCATGCATCATGAGTTTTGATTCATAATTTTTATGTTGTGAGTCATTTTTGTTGTTTTTCTCTCTCATCATTAAAAATTTTAAAAAAATAAAAAAATATCTTTTCCTTTTTTCTCTCAAAATTTAAAAAATTTGGGTTAACTTAGTCAAAAATTTTTAAAATTAGTTGTTTCTTATAAGTCAAGTCAAATTTTCAATTTTAAAAAAAATCCTATCTTTTCAAAATCTTTTTCAAAAATCATATCCTTTTCATTTTTTCAATTTTTTGAAAATTTTGAAAATTATTTTTCAAAATATCTTTTTCTTAATTTTATTTCAAAATTTTTGAAAATGTGCTAACAATTAATGTGATTAATTCAAAAATTTAAAGTTTGTTACTTTCTTGTTAAGAAAGGTTCAATCTTTAAATTCTAGAATCTTATCTTGTAGTTTCTTGTTAGTAAAGTAATCAAATTTAATTTTAAAATTTAAATCTTTTTTAAACCATATCTTTTCTATCTTATCTTCTTATCATATCTTTTTATCATATCTTTTATATCATATCTTTTTCAAAAATTGTCTTATCTAAAAATTTGATTTCAAAATATCTTTTTATCTTTTCAAAATTGATTTTCAAATCTCTTTCAATCAACTAACTAACTTTTTGTTGGTTTCTTATCTTTTTCAAAACCACCTAACTACTTTTCTATCTCTAATTTTTGAAAATATCTCCTTCTTTTTCAAAAATTCTTTTTAATTAATTAATTGTTTCAAATTTTAATTTTAATTTTAATTTCTTATCTTAATTTTCGAAAATCATTAACTCCTTTTAAAAAATATTTTCAAAAATCTCTCTCTCATCTTCTTCTATTTAATTATTTATTTACTAACACTTCTCTTCACCTCTCTTCATCTCAATTCACTACCCCTATCCTCACCTTTCTGTTTGGAGTCTCCTTTCTTTATCCCCTTTCTTCTTTTACTAATAATAAGGAACCTCTTTACTGTGACATAGAGGATTCCTCTTCTTTTCTTGTCTTTTTCTCTTTCATATGAGCATGAACAAGGAAAAAGGCATTCTTGTTGAAGCTGATCCAGAACCTGAAAGGACTCTGAAGAGGAAACTAAGAGAAGCTAAATTACAACAATCCAGAGACAACCTTACTGAAGTTTTTGAACAAGAAAAAGACATGGTAGCCGAACCTAACAACAATAATGCAAGGAGGATGCTTGGTGATTATACTACACCTACTTCCAAGTTTGATGGAAGAAGCATCTCAATTCCCACCATTGGAGCAAACAATTTTGAGCTGAAACCTCAACTAGTTGCTCTAATGCAACAAAACTGCAAGTTTCATGGACTTCCATCAGAAGATCTCTATCAGTTTTTAACTGAGTTCTTGCAGATCTGTAAGACTGTAAAGACGAATGGAGTAGATCCTGAAGTCTACAGGCTCATGCTTTTCCCTTTTGCTGTAAGAGACAGAGCTAGAACATGGTTGGATTCACAACCTAAAGATAGCATGGACTCATGGGATAAGCTGGTCACGACCTTCTTGGCTAAATTCTTTCCTCCTCAAAAGCTGAGCAAGCTTAGATTGGATGTTCAGACATTCAAACAAAAAGATGGTGAATCCCTCTATGAAGCTTGGGAAAGATACAAGCAGCTGACCAAAAGGTGTCCTTCTGACATGCTTTCAGAATGGACTATTCTGGATATATTCTATTATGGTCTATCTGAATTCTCTAAGATGTCACTGGACCATTCTGCAGGTGGATCCATTCACCTAAAGAAAATGCCTACAAAAGCTCAAGAACTTATTGACATGGTTGCAAATAACCAGTTCATGTACACTTCTGAGAGGAATTTCGTGAATAATGGGATGCCTCAGAGGAAGGGAGTTCTTGAGATTGATGCTCTGAATGCCATATTGACTCAGAACAAAGTGTTGACTCAGCAAGTCAACATGATTTCCCAAAGTCTGAATGGATGGCAAAATGCATCCAACAGTACTAAAGAGGCATCTTCTGAAGAAGAAGCTTATGATCTTGAGAACCCTGCAATGGCAAAGGTAAATTACATGGGTAAACCTTATAGAAACACCTATAATTTATCATGGAGAATCACCCAAATTTCTCATAGAAGGATCAACAAAAGCCTCAACAAGGCTTTAACAATGGTGGACGAAATAGGCTGAGCAATAGCAAGCCTTTTCCATCATCTTCTCAGCAACAGACAGAGAATTCTGAGCAAAGTACCTCTAACTTAGCCAATTTAGTTTCTGATCTATCTAAGGCCACTTTAAGTTTCATGATTGAAACAAGGTCCTCCATCAGAAATTTGGAGGCACAAGTGGGCCAGCTGAGTAAGAAAGTCACTGAAATTCCTCCTAGTACTCTCCCAAGCAATACAGAAGAGAATCCAAAGAGAGAGTGCAAGGCCATTGATATAGTCAATATGGCCGAATGCAAGGAGGAAGGGGAGGACGTGAATCCCAATGAGGAAGACCTCATGGGACGTCTCCCAACCAAGAAGGAGTTCCCTATTGAGGACCCAAAGAAATCTGAGGCTCATATAGAGACCATAGAGATTCCATTAAACCTCCGTCTGCCATTCATGAGCTCAAAAGACTATTCTTCCTCTGAAGAGGATGAAGATGTAACTGGAGAGCAATTTGCTCAATATCTAGGAGCCATCATGAAGCTAAATGCCAAGTTATTTGGTAATGAGAGGAAGCATGAACAGCTTCTCTCAATGTAGAGTCAAATAGTGCCCCCCACAGTCAAACTCTAAGTTTGGTGTTGGGAGGTCACAACCAAACTCTAAGTTTGGTGTTGAACCTCCACATTCAAACTCTAAGTTTGGTGTTGGGAGGTCCCAACAATGCTCTGAACATCTGTGAAGCTCCATAAGAGCTCACTGTCAAGCTATTGACATTAAAGAAGCGCTTATTGGGAGGTAACCCAATTTTTATTTACCTAATTTTATTTTTCTTTTTATTGTTCTTTTATGTTCTATTAGGTTCATGATCATGTGGAGTCACAAAAAAAATATTAAAATTAAAGACAGAATCAAAAATAGCAGAAGAAAAATCACACCCTGGAGGAAGGACCTACTAGCATTTAAACGCCAGTAAGGAGCATCTGGCTGGTGTTCAACGCCATAACAGAGCATGGAGCTGGCGCTGAACGCCAGGAAGAAGCATGGAACTGGTGTTCAACGCCAGAAACATACTGCAATTGGGCGTTGAACGCCCAAAATGAGCATCACTTCGGCGTTTAAACACCAGAATTGTATGCTAAGGCATTATACATGCCTAATGGGTGCAGGGATGTAAATCCTTGACACCCCAGGATCTGTGGATCCAACAGGATCACCTCAGAATCTGTGGACCCCACAGGATCTCCACCCACCTCAACTCACCTTCTCTCTTCTTCACCAATCACCTCAATCTCTCTTCCCCATCACCCCTTCACCACTCACATCCATCCATCTCTTCCCCACCCAATCCCACCCATATGGCCGAAACATACACATCTCTCCCTCTCCTCCATATCTTCTTTTTCTTCTTCTATTCTTTTTTCTTTTGCTCGAGGGCGAGCAACATTCTAAGTTTGGTGTGGTAAAAGCATATCTTTTTGCTTTTCCATAACCATTGATGGAACCTAAGGCCAGAGAAACCTCAAAAAAAAAAAAGAAGAAGAAAAAGCGAAGACAATTGCTTCCACCTCTGAGTCATGGAAGATGGAGAGATTCATGTCAAGGATCCATAGCTCAGTAATAAAACATTTGACTACAAATCAAGAGATCCCTGAGATACCTCAGGGGATAAATTTTCCTCCACACAATTATTGGAAGCAACTAAGGATAGGAATACCAAAATCACTAGGGATCATGCAACAGAAGCAAGGAAGAGACATAAAGGAGCTCAAAAAGCACCATTGGTCCTTCAAAAGGTGCCACCCTCACTAAGGTGGACTCATTCCTTAACTTCCTTGTCCTTATCTCTCTGTTTTTCGATTTTTATGCTATATGTGTGTTTATATTTTGTGTCTCTACCTCATGATCATTAGTATTGAGTAACTATGTCTTAAGGCTATGAATAATTCCACAAATCCTTCACCTTTCTTAAATGAAACATGTTTTTAATACAAAAGAACAAGAAGTACATGAATTTCGAAATTATCCTTGAATTTAGTTTAATTATATTGATGTGGTGATAATACTTTTTGTTTTCTGAATGAATGCTTGAACAATGCATATTTTTTATCTTGTTGTTTATGAATGTTAAAATTGTTGGCTCTTGAAAGAATGATGAACAAAAAGAAATGTTATTGACAATCTGAAAAATCATGAAAATTGATTCTTGAAGTAAGAAAAAGCAGTAAAAAAGAAAAAGCTTGCGAAAAAAGAAAAAAAGTGGCGAAAAACAAATAGAAAGAAAAAGAAAAAGCAAGCAGAAAAAGCCAATAGCCCTTAAAACCAAAAGGCAAGGGTAAAAAGGATCCAAGGCTTTGAGCATTAATGGATAGGAGGGCCCAAGAAAATAAATCCAGGCCTAAGCGACTAAATCAAGCTGTCCCTAACCATGTGCTTGTGGCATGCAGGTCCAAGTGAAAAGTTTGAGACTGAGTGGTTAAAGTCGTGATCCAAAGCAAAAAGAGTGTTCTTAAGAGCTCTGGACACCTCTAACTGGGGACTCTAGCAAAGCTGAGTCACAATCTGAAAAGGTTCACCCAGTCATATGTCTGTGGTATTTATGTATCCGGTGGTAATACTGGAAAACAAAATGCTTAGGGCCACAGCCAAGACTCATAATAGTAGCTGTGTTCAAGAATCAACAAACTTAACTAGGAGAATTAATAACACTATCTGAAATTCTAAGTTCCTATAGATGCCAATCATTCTAAACTTCAAAGGAGAAAGTGAGATGCCAAAACTGTTCAGAAGCAAAAAGCTACAGGTCCCACTCATCTAATTAGAATTAATATTCATTGATATTTTAGAATTTATAGTATATTCTCTTCTTTTTATCCTAATTGATTTTTAGTTGCTTGGGGACAAGCAACAATTTAAGTTTGGTGTTGTGATAAGCGGATAATTTATACGCTTTTTGGCATTATTTTTAGGTAGTTTTTAGTATGATCTAGTTACTTTTAGGGATGTTTTCATTAGTTTTTATGCTAAATTCACATTTCTGGACTTTACTATGAGTTTGTGTGTTTTTCTGTGATTTCAGGTATTTTCTGGCTGAAATTGAGGGATCTGAGCAAAAGTCTGATAGGAGGCTGACAAAGGACTACTGATGCTGTTGGAATTTGACCTCCCTACTCTTGAAATAGATTTTCTGGAGCTACAGAACTCCAAATGGCGCGCTCTCAACGGAGTTGGAAAGTAGACATTCAGAGCTTTCCAGCAATATATAATAGTTCATACTTTATTCGTAATTAGACGATGTAAACTGGCGCTCAACGCCAGTTCCATGCTGCATTCTGGAGTCAAACGCCAGAAACACATCACGAACCAGAGTTGAACGCCCAAAACACGATACAACTTGGCGTTCAACTCCAATAAAAGCCTCTGCACGTGTAACATTCAAGCTCAGCCCAAGCACACACCAAGTGGGCCCCAGAAGTGGATTTCTGCATCAATTACTTACTTCTGTAAACCCTAAGTAGCTAGTTTATTATAATAGGACATTTTACTATTGTATTTTCATCCTGGATCATGGATTGTATTTTGGATCCTGTGATCACGTTTTGGGGGCTGGCCATTCGGCCATGCCTGGACCTTCATCACTTATGTATTTTCAACGGTGGAGTTTCTACACACCATAGATTAAGGGTGTGGAGCTCTGCTGTACCTCAAGTTTCAATGCAATTACTACTATTTTCTATTCAATTCGACTTATTCTTATTCTAAGATATTCGTTGCACTTCAACATGATGAATGTGATGATCCGTGACACTCATCATCATTCTCACCTATGAACGCGTGACTGACAACCACTTCCGTTCTACCTTAGACCGGGCACATATCTCTTGGATTCCTTAATGAAAATCTTCATGGTATAAGCTAGAATTGATGGCGGCATTCATGGGAATCCGGAAAGTCTAACCTTGTCTGTGGTATTCCGAATAGGATTCCGGGATTGAATGACTGTGACGAGCTTCAAACTCGCGATTGCTGGGCGTGATGACAAACGCAAAAGAATCAAGTGATTCTATTCCAACATGATCGAGAACCGACAGATGATTAGCCGTGAGGATGGGATGTAGCCATTGACAACGGTGATGCCCTACATACAGCTTGCCATAGAAAGGAGTGACAAAGATTGGATAAAAGCAGTAGGAAAGCAGAGATTCAGAAGGAACACAGCATCTCCATGCACCTATCTGAAATTCCCACCATTGAATTATATGAGTAACTATTTTCTATTTATTTATCATTTATTATTATTATTATTCAAAAATCCAATAACCCTTTATTATCCGCCTGACTGAGACTTACAAGATGACCATAGCTTGCTTCATACCAACAATCTCTGTGGGATCGACCCTTACTCACGTAAGGTTTATTACTTGGACGACCCAGTACACTTGCTGGTTAGTTGAGCGAAATTGTGGAAAGAAAGTGCTGAGTTAATGGATGCACATACCAAAGTGCCATTATTGATGATCACAATTTCGTCCACCAATCATCTTCTTAAATCTTGTACCCAACAGCATATAGAGAATCTACTAATTGTTGATTTTTGTTAAGATATTCAGGAATGATGCCAATTTTTTTTACAGACTTCAGTTGTGCCTTTAGACTTTGTATTCTGGTCGCTGATGATTCTACAAAGTAGTCATTAAGTGTATTCTATACCTCATAAAAATTTTAACAGTGAAGGATCTTATTCTTGAATGGCGTTGTAACTGAGGTAAGAATCTATGTAGACAGTGTGAGATCATTGAGTCTCAATTCTTGAATTCAGTGGTTTTAACCTTTGTTTTCTTGGCAGTTTAACACCCTACCATTTATTACCTTATACTTATGTCATAATTCAATTATAGTTTAGTGCTATGATATGAGGTTAAGATATAAATAAATAAACACACACACACACACACACACACACACACACACACAGAAAGGAATATTATACTAGAAGCCTATAAAAGGATTTAAAACTCAAGAAAAAGATAATTCACCGATCACTCACACTCGATAATGTATATATATAAGCGCGTCAGAAGAAAGGTAGATAATTACATGTGCAAAGAAAGGTAGATAATTAATGTATATAAATTCTTGATGTTTAGGGATCTGATGCTTTTGGGCGAAGTTAGGGCATAATGCTTGTAGAAATGGTAATAAATAATGAGAATTGTTGATTGGTATGAGTTAGAAACTTAGGGGGTCGGATTTGGTTAGTGAAAATCAAGAATCCTTGCTGCAGAAATTTTTAAACAGATTGGACAGCAACTTAAAATAAAAACTGGGAGAAAGTTGATAATTTCATATTGAATGGGCCTTGTGCCAAATTGCTAAAACAGAAATGCCCGCCTAACTGATAGCCTGAGATTGCTAATGCGGGAATGTTAGCCTAATTGATAACCTATCTCTTACCGTGATGCCAAGATATCCTCATTGACATGGGTTCACCCATGATGATAATTATGCCTAACTGACATGGTAAAGAGACCATATTTGAGATTTGTCCCGAGTAACGTCAGGTTGCGGGTAGACAACCGATGGATGAGCTCATGGCCTACGTTAGGAATAGGCATGCATCATCTTGTTTATGCATATAAACTTCCTGTGAATTATCTATTGCCCTTTTCCTAATTGTCTGTACTGTTTACTTGTTGTATGTATGTTTGTGCCCTGTGTTCTGTGTTTATTCTTTTTTCTGTTTCACGACAACTTAGAGACAAAGACCTTAGGTTTTCCTTTTACCTTATTGAGAACTCTAGGTTCTCACCCTTCTTCACTTTCTTTCTACCCCTCCCCAGATGGGATCAGCAGAGGAGTCCGTTGAGTTTCGGATTTTGGTACATCGCCCATGTTTCGATCCTGGGATGCCGTACGTGTTTGCTCTAGCTACAGACCATTCTGGAGATTGACCTAGCTGACTTTTTACTCCTTTTAATGATCAGTAGTATTACTTTCCCCTCGCTTTTGTAGTACTTTTAGAGGGGTAGGACCTTTTAGTAGTTTGGTTCCAGTTTTGGAAACCCGTGTGAGGGTTGGGACTGACTTCCTCTTTTCTATCTATATATATAACTTGGTGTAGTACTCGACTTTTGGATAGATGACATGTATCCCTAAAGTTAACTATTGTATATATTTGTATATATGTATGTATGATATTCTTTGCTACCATGTGGTTATCTGTGACATAGCTTTAAGAACTAACCTTGCGAGCAACTAAATGATATTTCATGATTAATAGTTTAGTCATGCTAAACTGATAAAGGCTTTTATTAATATTTGCTTATAAAATCCAAATCTAGAGCCAAGTAGGTCCTTACGACAAGTAACACCTAAACGATTGACATTGGTCATGACATGTCAAAAGTTGAGGTGTTACAGGTTGGTATCAGAGCAGTTCATCCTTTGAGCTTTGGGATGGACTGTCTATACTTTCTTGCGTACTCTTAATTTTTTTATACCATGCAGTTAGGATATTTAGTAATATATTCTGTATGAAGGTCTGTGAATATCCATTGTAGTAATATTAATACTTGATTTTCATATATTAAGACTGATCACCTTAATATTGATTGTTGGGTATTAATAGGACTCAAATGGCTGTGAATAGGCGAGGATGCTATCGACTGGAGGGAACAAGCAAGGGAACTATCCTCAATGCAGCGGCTATTCTTGAATCTGTAAACGCCATGGCCGCTGCTATACGTGACTCAGTAGCTGCTACCAACTGAGTAGCTAAATGTCTTGACCGCTACAATGGAGCTAAAAGTAACCATGTGCCTATACAAGGAAATGGAAATGGCGACGAAGGCGAAGGTGGACTATGTAATGATAATTGACCAATGACCTTAGCCTCTTTCTTAAAAATCAATCTGCTGTAGTTCAATGGAAACACTAGTGCTACACGAGCTGACGACTGGTTTAAGGAAATAGGATGGTCACTGCGAGAACAACAAGTCCCCGAAGCACAACGTGTAGAGTTTGCTGCCTACATGCTAAGGAACGACGCGCAACATTGGTGGCAGGGGGTGCTTCAACTGCTTGGAAGAGAAGCTGATAACATCACTTTGGAGGAATTTTCAACTGAATTCTATAAAAAATATTTTTCTCAGTGTTTCTGTATTGCTATAGAATTAGAGTTGCTTCAATTGAGACAAGAAAACATGATAGTCACTGAGTATACTTGCAAGTTTGAAGAGTTATGTCGATTTTCAAACGTTTGTCAAGGAGCACTAGCTGCATTCGAAAAGTGAAAGTGCATCAAGTTCGAAGGAGGACTTAGGGAAGAACTATTAGATCATGTGGGCCGAATGGAAATGGAAAATTTTGAAGAACTAGTTAACAAGAGCCAACTAACAGAGGAATGTGTAAAGAAATTGGTGGCAGCGCAAACTAACCACAGGAATCTTCTAACAAGGGATTTCAATCGTAACCTCGCTCTTCAAGGAAGAAACTTCAAAGTAACTCGGCAGCCAGACTTAGGCAAACAGCCGCAGCTAACTCAACCAAAATTGACATGCACTGTGTGTGGAAAGAATCATGGAGGAAAACCCTATTTGTTGAAATATAGGGTTTGCTATAATTGTGGGAAGCCCGTACATGTAACCAAAGAATGCATACGACGAAGGCCTGAATTTTTTTCCCCTGGGCAGCAACAGCCAGGAAGGCTGTTTGTTTTAAATGCAGGAAATACTACCAAAACCGATCCCCTCACTCGAGGTAACGAAATTTTGAGGACAAATTTTTTTTAGGTGGGTAGAATGTAACCGCCCTACCCCACGAGGCTTGTGATTCCTCATTAATTATAACGTTCACTGACGCACATAGGTTATATAGCATAGATAACAAATTAAAATTAAAACACGTAGTGCTAAAATTTTTTTAGTGGTTCTGAGTGACGAATCTTAGTAATTAGATATTTATCGCTATAGTTAATTACTTCCTTTAAAATTAACTCCCTCTTACTAACTCATAAGTAATGAATTAGTAGAGAAATTATCTTAAATGCATTACCAACTATTAACTTGGTTTTTCCTTCCTCCCTTTCAAAGTCACGGTTTTCTTTTCCTTCTCCTGGTTCAATCGGACCAAGCTTTCCTTAATCAAACCCAACCCTAATCACTTTTTCTCTCAGCACTGTTTGGAACTCTGGTTACACATCCTCAAATGTGCGTTAATGCTGTGTTGAAGTGAGCAGAAGACTTGAAGCCTCTGTACCACCTCACGCCACTTTCTTTTCTTCCACCTAATAAATCTAATGCTCCTCATTCTCTTCAAACCGAAGACACACACAAAATAAAGGAGAAGAACAGAGAGGAGAAGCAAAACGAAGTTGAAGAAGAAGGAAGAAACCATCCGCATCAAGAAGAAAGGTGCCCCACCTCTCATCACTCTGAATCTTCAAAGCATCCTTGCTGGGTGAGAACCAACAACTTTCCTTTTTCCTCGTCTTTAAATTCAAAGAAAGAAATTCTGTTCCTCTCCTTGTTCCATCACTGCTATTCTAATTTCAATTCTTGCTAGAACAGTAGTAACCGTAAACAAGAACTCTTCTATTACTCAAGCTGAGGTCGGCTGTTTGTCCTTGGAGAAGAGGCCGAAGCTCCAATTCTGTGTGGCTAGGGTTTTGATTCAGGGAAGAAGGAGAAATAGAATTTTTAACTTCAAAAGGAGGTAAGGGTTAGAAATGTAAATTAATGATGGGTAATTGTTAGATGTAATCTTGATTGATGATGACGAGTTAACATGATTGATGCTGCTGAAAATTTTGTTAAGTGGCTGAATTATTATTGTTGAATGTAGTGCAGATTTTTAATGTTGTGAAAATGTTATCATGTTATGTTAATCGTATAAATTCTTGATGTTTATGGATCTGATGCTCTTGGCAAAATTAGGGCATAATTCTTATAGAAATGGTAATGAATAATGAGAATTATTGATTGGTATGAGTTAGGAGCTTAGGGGGTCGGATTTGGTTAGTGAAAATCAAGAAGCCTTGCTGTAGAAATTTTTAAATAGATTGGATAGCAACTTAAAATATAAACTGGTAGCAATCTAGACATGATTTTCGAATCATCCTATTTTTCTATCAAATTTTAAGAAGTCAATATTTGTCCATAAAAATTTCAGGGAATTTGGTCAAGTGGTTTGGAAGATATGAATTTTTGAATTTTAGTGGTTGCTGCAGAATTTTCTGGTTTTCTAGTTTTGAAGTACCAAATTCCAGCTGCTATAACTTTTGATTTATCTGGAATTTTGAGTTGCTTCAAAAATGATTTTAAAGATCTATATGTCTATTTTAAGGGAGTAGAAATTTCATATCTGTTGATATTTTGCATAGTTAGTAATGTCTCTTGGAATTTGGGCTGTTCACAGGAAATTCAGAACCAATTTAAAAAAACAAGGCAGCACTTTCAACTGACATTTAATTAACCAAACGAGGTGCTATGGATCTGAAACTTATTTGTCCTAAAACTTGGAGATGTTAAGTATATTCTCACCAAAATCTGGAAGTATCGGATTAGAATTGGATTTATCATAAATTTTTTAAAAATAGGGCTGCCTGTTGTATTTTTCTGAATCTTCTTAGGGCAACAACAGATTTTCATTAAGTTTTCCACCAAATCCAATTAAAATCCAAATACGATAAGACTTTAATTTCAATCTAAAAGAGAATGTCCAGATTTGGCAGCATACATGTCCTTAGTTAAAGGAAAAGGAAAGGATAGGTTTTATATTAAAAGAGTTGATGTTAAATGGTGATACGGAGGGTTGTGTAATTGAATGGTGATGCAGAGGTACGTATGATAAAACGGTAAAGCGGAGGTACGTGTAAGTAAATGGTGATGTGGAGGCATAAAGAAAAGAAAAGAAAATGAGAAACAACGAATGAAACAAAAGTTGAAAATTGTATATTGAATGGGCCTTGTGCTAAATTGCTAAAGCAGAAATGCCCGCCTAACTGATAGCCTGAGATTGCTAATGCGGGAATGTTTGCCTAATTGATAGCCTGTCTTTTACCGTGATATTAAGATATCCTCATTGACATGGGTTCACCCATGATAATAATTGTGCCTAACTGACATAGTAAAGAGACCATATTTGGGGTTCACCCCGAGTAACGTCGGGTTGTGGATAAACAACCGACGCATGAGTTCATGGCTTGCGCCTCGAATAGGCATGCATCATCTTGTTTGTGCATATAAACTTCTTGTGAATTATTTATTGCCCTTTTCATAATTTTCTATACTATTTGTTTATGTCCTGTGTTCTGTGTTTGTTCTTTTTCTATTTCACGACAACTTAGAGACAGAGACCTTAGGTTCTCCTTTTACCTTATTGAGGACTCTAGGTTCTCACCCTTCTTCTCTTTCTTTCTCCCCCTCCCCAGATGGGATCGGCAGAGGAGTCCGTTGAGTTTCGAGTTTTGGTACATCGCCCATTTTTCGATCCCGGCATGCCGTACGTGTTCGCTCTAGCTGCAGACCATTCCGAAGATTGACCTAGCTGACTTTTTACTCATTTTGATTATCAGTAGTATTACTTTCCCCTTGATGTTGTAGTACTTTTAGAGGGGTAGGACTTCTTAGTAGTTTGATTCCAGTTTAGAAAACCCGTGTGAGGGTTGGGATTGACTTCCTTATTTGTATCTGTATATATAATTTGGTGTAGTACTCGACTTTTGGATAGATGACATGTATTCCTAAACTTAACTCCTGTATATATTTGTATATATGTATGTATGATAGTCTCTGCTACCATATGGTTATCTGTGACATAGCTTTAAGAACTAACCTTGCGAGCAACTAAATGATATTTCATGATTAATAGTTTAGTCACGCTAAACCGATAAAGGCTTTTATTAATATTTTCTTATAAAATCTGAGTCTAGAGCCAAGTAGGTCCTTACGATAAGTAACACCTAAACGATTGACATTGGTCATGACCTGTCAAAAGTTGGGGTGTTACATAACCTATCTCTCCAAAATACATCATAATCCTCTAAAGGCAAGTCTTCAAAACAAGTGCATAATATAAGAGTATCCAAAAGAATGAGAGAGTCTAAAATTAGAGCAGAATAAAAGGTCTTTTTTATTGTCCTTCCAGTTAAACCTCCCGCTCACTGAGAAGCGCCGGAACCTGCATCTGAAATGTAATAATTCCTGAAATGGGTAAAAACAACATCCTTTACAGGGTTCTCAACAGGGAAATAATTCCAAATAGAGATTATGTAAAATCACATGAACCCGCTAGACAATCCTAATCTCCAATCACACAAAATTCATGCCTAAGATTCTTACTAATTTGATTCAAGGTAGATAAACTAAATCTCAATTATATTAGTGATCTTTAAATCTCAATTTTCTCTTATAAAAATCATCACCCCTCTCAATATCATAGATTTCCAACTCATTTAATAATTCATTATTAAGATTTACTTTTAATATTATCAATTCATTCTCAGTCTTTTCATTAATTCTCAATCATTACATATCACCAGGAACAACCTTCAGCGTAACCACGTTAGCATAAGAGATCTTTCAGTTGTGCAAACAGATACAAGATAATACAAAAAATAGATAAATAGAGAGTACAATTAGAACAATTAGATCAAATTGTAGATAGATACAATTATTCAGATAGGCAAACCAAATACAGGTTGCACATCCAAACAAATACACACAAATACAAATGATGTATGCCTGTCCTACTGGTCATGAGCTCACGTGTCGGTTAATCTGTCAGAACTTGACACATCCAGTAGCTAACCCGTATATTATCTCTCTACTGCGCATCTCCAGGAGGTTTATAATCGGAGAGTGTGTCCTACCACCTTCTCCTGGAGACAAACATCAGGGGGATCTTATCGGGGGATTAGTTTCCTACCCTTTTTTCCTGGTGAGGTCGTGCCATACAGATCAGGGGATTAGTGCCCTATCACCTTATAGATAGAAAGAGAATGTGGGGAAAAACATCGAGAGAATTAGTGCTCTATCACTTTCAAACATCAGAGGAATTAGTGTCGTACTACCTTCTCCACATCCTTCAAAACACAATTAATGAGAATGTAGGAGAATAATCGAGGGATGAGTGTCCTATCACCTTTCCCACATTCCTCAAAACACAATAGAGAAAATCCTTCATCCTCAACTTGTCTCTCCGAGAGCGAGATGAAACCACCATCCTCACCTCCAACAAAGAAACTCAAATATTAACCGGGAGTAAGCAGGATAAAACCAAAATCCTTGCACCCATCCCGAAAGCTTAAATACCAACTGGGAGAAAGCAAGACAAGATCACAATCCTTACATCTGTCCCAAAAGCTCAAACATCGATCAAACTCATTCCCATCATCCAATCATATCAACTCATTCTCATCATATAATCATATCAGCTCATTCTCATCATTCAATCATATCAACTCATTCTCATCATTCAAATATTGTAACTCATTCTCTTTATTCACTAATATGAGCTCAATCTCATCATTCAATCATATCATCTCATTCTCATTATCCAATATACTCATTATAGAATTTATAGAAGTTTGAAACGTTAAGAAAACGGTTTAGAGGAATAAGATTCGTTCTAAAGTTTTCGGATCTCAAATAAAGGTTACAAAAGTAAAAGAGCATAGTGGAATAGGAAAACAGTTAAAAATTACATTTTCAGCAAGATAGGACATTTATGCATACACATGCCTCATGCATATGTGCGAGTTCCCTTATGTGTGTGCGCATGGTACGCGCACAAAAAACATTCAGTTCTGAAAATGCGAGTTGTGCGTACGCGTAATCTGTTTTTGTGCATATACATGAAACTCACACGAAATCATTTCACTTCCGTTTCACCTATCATGCATACGCATGACCTCAATTTTCTACATTTTTGCAAAATTTAGTTTTGAAACCAGATTTTCAAACGTTCATAACTTTTTTTTTTTAAAATCGTCTTTTATCTGTTCTTCAAATATCATAAAATAGACCAACCCAATTTTCATTTAAAATAAGTTTCGCAGAATTTAGAGGTCCAAGGGCCAAGCTATGGCCCATCAAATTTTGTCAAAAATTCATTTATACCCAAAAATTTCTGCATAACCATTTTCAGCAATTCCAATTCTAATTCCAATTCAATTCAAAAATATTCCAATACTACTTCCAAGATCCCTCGACATACTTTTATTGATTTTCTACCCTTTCTAATCATTCA
This sequence comes from Arachis duranensis, assembly GCF_000817695.3. Taxonomy (NCBI): domain Eukaryota; kingdom Viridiplantae; phylum Streptophyta; class Magnoliopsida; order Fabales; family Fabaceae; genus Arachis; species Arachis duranensis. The sequence continues at coordinate 82,405,698 of NC_029781.3, read as the reverse complement.
ACACTCATATAAAATCTAAAACGTTCAATCAATTTTTTTCAAAATAACCTCGACATATACACTCATACAAACAAAATCCACAACCAATCATCATCAAATATCTCATACTCATTCAACATTTCACACCACTTACCTCAACTTATTGCATAGGAAATTTTTCTCACCCTATCATGGCCTCCGACCTAATCTTTACAAATCACAATATTCATACATCTAGTTCTCAATTAAAACTTCAACAAGCATATTCATTTTCATGCATCATAGGACTAACATATATCACAGTATTCAATTGCCACAATATCACGTAGCACTTATCAATTCATCAAAAACTTATTATTTCCACTCTCAATTTCATGTCAAAATACATCAACCAACTCAATACTCATACTAATCATTATTAAAGCATATAATCAATCAATTTCTCCATTCAACTTATCATAGGGGCAAGTAATCTAGATTTTTATAAAACCTTACATAATGGCTATTCAAAACTATCACCCGTATCTTAATGTCGCAATTACAAGCTTCCAAACTTTTCTTTCCAAAATTCCACCAAGCCAAGCTCCCAATTACTCAATCTAACACCATATTATACAAGTTGGCACTATATTAAAAACTAGATTTTTCATAAATTGATGAACCAAGAGAGGACAAGGGTTTTTTACTTTTACCCACCGAAATTAGTGATAGATTCCACCAAGAACATAAGCTAGAAAATCCTTATGACATCAAAATCACCAAAAATCTTTAATACTAAACCAAAAATACGATTTCATCTTTGAATAAAAAATTGAGTATGGGATTTCAAGTCACTAAACTATTTAAATAGAATTGAAGAGGAAGAGACAAGTTTCGTATGTTCGCAAACGACTCGTCAATCGGAGTTCCATAACAAAGTTATGATGGATTAAAGGTAAAGGTGGCTAGGATTTTCTCACCTTTCAATTTTAAATCTCTCTCATAAAATGGAGGAGAAAATTTTGAAATGCATGTTAAGTGTGGGTATATATATGAGGGCTTGGGCCAACTTGGACCCAGTTCACTTGTTTTAACCCGTTTTGGGCCAAAACTTTTAAGATAAGCATTTTAATTCACACCCTAATTACTTTTATTTCTTCAAATTATAAATATTAAATTCTTAATTTTTTTTCTCTCTCAATTAATTTATTTATTTGTTAATTATTTATTAGTATTTTGTGAAATTTTACCGGCAACATCTTCTTCAAATTGCGTTGGAACCTTGGATTGATACAAATGATCTTCAAGGCTGAGACTTTGAATTGTGAGAAGAACCTGGTATTTTCAGGTCATGAAATTATTATCCACCAATTTATCAAAAATTGATAAAATTGAGCATTTGGTGATAGATGAATTTGATAAGGTGATTAACATGGTAATGGAGGAAAAAAGAGAAGAAAAAGAGAAAGAATAGAGAATTACTCAAGAGTTTGTGCTAAAAAATGAGGATAAAAAAACTGATTCATACAAGTGAGTGGTTTTAGATACCATGAAGGGTTTGTATTGAGCTTTGGTATGATCAGAGGAAGATCATGCACTAAATTTAATTATACAGAACTAGAATAAAGAGAAATGGAACCCTAGACTTGTAGAGAAGGCTGATATTATTGATTAATAATGTGTCATATCTTTACAATGAGCAATCTCTGCACACAGAAAAGAGAAAAAACAGAACAAATCTCTAATCCAAAGAGTACCAATTAGAAACCATCAAACTAACTACTCTTAACAGGAAGTTAGAATTTAAGATTTAGGGTTTAGAGTTATAATAGGTTACAGCTATGACGGTCGGTAGTTGAATTGCAGTAGTGTAATAGGAGATTGGTGATGGTGTTGAAATTATAATATTGTGAGAAAAGAGAAAAGAGTAAGAATGAATAAAAGAGTAATTTCAAAAAAAAAAGATAGTGAATGATTGAATTTGTTTAGTTATTAACTAAAGTTGACTACTTTTTGTTCGCTTTCTTGTGAGATTGAATAAAATATTATTTAAATAAGTAAATTACTTTAGTTTTAGTTATCAATTAGTCAAGAAAATTTTAAAAAAAATTACAAGGATTAGAGTCAATTTTTTTATAGCCAATTTCAATTAATTTTTTAAATAATTTTTTTATTTACATTCTTTTTCACTCAAACTTATTAAGATGTGATTTTAATTCTAAAATTATATTACTTATACTTTTCATGATTTTCAACAAAACAATCATTGATTTTAGATATTTTATTTACTTTTAGAGGTTTTTTTTAGTAATTTTAGATTTTTTTATATATAATTTTGGATATTTATTTAAAACTATTATGAATTAAAAATAAAATTTTAAAAAGAATTTCTGATATTTGTTGATATATAATTGATTTCTTAATTGTACTTTCAAACAAAAAAGAGAGAAGGACATAATTTCTTGAATTTCTATTAGAAAAAGTTAATTTTTAATTTTTTTTCTCAATAAAACTTATTGACAAGTTTAATTACCAGTCATAATCGAGATAAGGCGATCATGTGGATATTGTTGTGTTGTGCCATATATTGTTATACTAATATATATTGTTTCTTTTTTCCCCATTAAAAGAGGAAAGCGTAAATTACTATCAGTTTTTAGATATTTAATTTTAGGATAAAGTATTTTTTTATTTTAAAAATTTATTAAAATTTTTTAAATATTTTTAAATTTTATTTTATTTTAATTTTGTCTCAAAAATTTTTTATTTGTATTAAATATATCTCTGACAACTAAATATTTAAAAAATTTAGGACTAATCCAATAATAATTGATAACAACTATTTCTTATTTACCTGTATTGTTGGTTGTTCTTATAAAATTGTTACTGAATTGATCCTAAATTTTTTAAAAAATTAGTCATCAAGAATATATTTGATGTAAATAAAAATTAAAAAATAAATAAAATTTAAGAATATTTTTAAAATTTTTAACAAACTTAAAGAACAAAAATATACTTTATCCTTAATTTTACAATTATTATATGGCAACCCAAAAAGTTTGAAAGCTAAACCTAGTCTATATGTCAAGGAGTTAAATTTATAAGTAATTGTAAGCATCTCACTTAATACTTCATTTTTTCAGAAATTGTAAATTTAATTGTACACATATATAGTCCAATAATAAATATCTAGCAGAGTTTAATTTAGGTTTCTCATTAGAAAATAAAGTTTAGAGACTACTCCGATAATAAGTAGTGATACTTTATCGTAGTTTACATCGATCCAATATATAATCCCTTAAGTTAAGCTTTAAAGTGATATCTAAAATTACACTCGAAACTCAAAGTAGTCCCTGAAATTAATAATTACCTATATTCATTCCTGAAATTATACTCTGAAATCTAGAGTCGTCTTTCAAGAATTTTTCGTCAAATAAGCATCATTGAAAAACTGATGTAGACTCCTCTCTGACACGCGGGCCAGGTAACGACTAGCTAACGTGGATTAGTAAATTTTTTTATAGCAAATTTCAAAACCCTAATCCCCTAATTTGAATATCACTCTCTACAGTCCCCCTATCTTCTCTTTTCTTCTATTCTCTTACCTTCTCTTTTCCATCTTCAAAGATAGGATCATCATCAGGATTAAGCTAAGGTATAACACCAATAGTCATAATAGACCCAAGATTACTCTTTAGCAATGTCAACCCATAATTCCTCACTATTCCATATTGAGCAACAACATCTCCATACGCAATGGCCCTAACATCTCCTAAAGCCCTTGTTAGTGAGGACTTGTTCAGACATAAATCACCCTTGTTAGCTTTTTTTTACCAATTTGCAAACTAGCCATTTTCTATTAGCTAGTCTATTGCTTAATCTCTCTTGCGCATGTGTGGTCATCCATAAAAATCTTGATTTGTCAGCAATTGTCTTCACTGTTCCTAGATGCATACACAACCCAACCACAACCCTCACCCTTAATTACACACAACTCTAATCCTTATACTATCATTCTTCTTAAACCAGATCCTCCTATCTTATTGAATCAATATTCATGCACAACCTTTTTGAACTCTATCTTTGTATTAAATGTCATTCAAACCTCAAGTTTAAACACTCCAAAACTCCCTCCTTCTCTGAACATAGGGAATACCTCATCTAAATCACCCTCTTCCAAGCCATCCTTAGAATTCGGAGGAGTCTATATTTTCTCCGAGAGCCATAAATCTCCACCATCAAATTCCTCATAAACTCCATCCCGAACCTCATAAAATGGTGCTATATCACCAAATTCAGGAACTAGTCCAAAAAATAGTTCATCATTCACAGTGCCAGAGTCTGCACACACCATTTTATCATTCTTTGTCATAGTTGATCTCTTTTGTCTAATTAGCTTGATAGCTACTGTATTTCTCAATTTAACATCATTCTTTTGCATGTCTTATTGATTTGTTGACAATTACTCCTTTTTTTCACTGGAGTCTTCCTCATAACCACGCATGTATGATTCATCCTCTACACTAACATAACTGTCATGACGACTGCTCGATGATTCATCTGAACTAGACAACATCACTGTCATAACTTGGGCCTCTTTACCCTTACTAGATTATCTTTTTAGAGTATCATTAGCAGCTACTCTTATTAAGTGCCTCATAGCATTTGTTGCTATACTTTTTTTAGAGGTATCTCTTTTGTGGACTAGACTTATTGGACCTTTTTAGGTTGGGCTATTAATAAGTTTTGTAGTGGTTGAACCTTTGTCTTTAGTGGAGGGTTGGGTCTTTGATTTTGCTGGTGGGTTTGATGCACAAACAGGTTTTACAGTGGGTTGGATCTTTGGTTTAGGTCTTGGACTGAATTTACTATTAGATTTTGTTGTGGGAATTGTTTTTGGGGTGGAGCTAACATCTTCAAAATTTACTGGATTTGGGGTGGGGCTAGTTGTGTGGGTTGGTTCTGGATTTGACTTTGTCGTGGGAATTGGTTTTGGGGTGGCGCTATTCTGGTTTAGATTAGGAGTTAGTTCTAAGATCAACTCTTTTTCTTTAGACATTGGTTCTTCTTCTTCATTAAAAATAGGTTCAGAGATTCCATACTTATAGTACATATGGACAACTCCTTTGCTCCTTTGAGCATGAAACACATCTCTTTATCCCGTATGATAGTTCGGAGACCAATCTTCAAAGGCCTATTAGGAACTAACCACCAGCATTTAGTCACCATGTCATAACCAATGTGTTTGTGGTAGTCCAGAACTGAGAAGACATTTAGTGTGTCTACATCAAGTCTAAACAACTTAAAAATTTGTCCACCAATGTAAGACACACTTTCATCTAATTCTGTGTTAAATGTCCCTCTATGGTGATATATGATGGTAATGAGAGGATTATCCATCTACAAATTGAACAAAAGTGAATGATAACGCTTAGTATTATCAACAACATTATTAAAACCACAAGCAAAACATAAATCGATCCAGTTAACAGTAAATGTATTCAACCCTAGACCACATTACCACTAACACATCAAACTCAAACTATAAGAATATTGAACATCAATTAGACATAACAAACAACCTCTAATCAAAGAATTAATTTTACCCTAGCCACCAAAAAATCTAGTTCCCATCAAACTCTACCGCAAACTACAGAATAACAACATGCAAATCCACAGAAAAAATCATAAATAACCATATTTAATTGCGAAAATAAATACATTAACAACATTAACAAAAAAAACAGAGCATCTCCTATGCCTTCCTCTTTTCAATTTTGCTTACCTCTGTTAATGACTTTCATCTCTAACACACCCTGTCAATGTTAACGACGATATAGTTGACTGTGGAGATTAGTCGTTTTCGAAGGGAGTCACTGCAGTGACAACACTCAGTACAACGCCATTGAAGAATAACAAGGAGAAGAAATGTCTTTGATTCTAATGTGGGGGGGATGGGAGAAAAAAGGTTTGATCAACATTTGAGGGAAGGGTTAATGTAAATTTTTGAAGAAAATGATGTGGTTTGGCACAATTTAGGCACCAAATCGAATACTACGTCGTTTAGGACTTATTAGCATGTTAGAAAGGAGTCCACATCAACTTTTCAATGGTACCTATTTGACAAAAAATGCTTGAAGGATGATTTTGAATTTTGAAGTGTAACTTCACGGATGAATATGAGTAATTATTTACTTCAGAGACTATTTTAATTCTCGAGTGTAATTTCAAAAAGAGTAAAGTGTTGTTTTTGTCCCCAATGTTTGGGGTAAGTCCTGACATTGTCCCTAACGTTTCGTTCGTCCTATTTTTGTCCCCAACGTTCCAAAATTGATTCAATGTTACCCCACCGTTAATTCCACTCACGGAACACTAACGGAGATGCCTATGTGGATGCCTTTGTCCACTCTGGCAAGCTTTCCCCCTGGTGACCGTTACTGAGAATTTGGAAAAAAATAAAAATTTAATTTAAAAGGATGATGAAACCCTAATTTCATCATGCGCCTCATGTAGCTTCTCCTTCTCACCATCGCCGTCTCTGTTGCAGTTGATTGCTGAGTCATGGCTTTGCAGGGCTCCTAGGTGGTGAGTAGTAGCTTTGCTTCAGGTCGAAACAGCAGCCAAGGTCGTCGACGGAGAACAATTTGTTACTGTGGAGAGAGGCCAGTGCTTGCGACTTCATCAATGGCAAAAAATCCGGGACGGAGGTTTTGGGGTTGTGTTAACTATGGGGTAAGTGGAAAACTTTGCATCTGGATATGGCTGTTATTTGGTTTTCTGATTGGGATTCTCTTTTGGTTTTTGCCTAGATTGGAGAACAGTGTGGGTACTTTGTGTGGACAGAGTCGGAGCAAGAGCCACAAGTTGCTCGATTGAAAATAAGAATCATAGGCTTGAAGGGTAAAGTGACAACAGTTGATAGGATGTTGAGAATGGCAGTAGCAGTTGGTCTGGTTGGATGGACATGTGTTATAATTTTACTGTGTGAAAAATTTTCATCAACAAGAAATGGGAGGTTTTTTTTGCATTAAGGCTGTAGAACATAGTGGCTAGTGTAATGTGTTGGCAATGTGTTGTCTGTATTTTGGTGTGTAATGTAACCTGTTGATTGAATGAATTTGAATGAAAATTTGTTGTTATCCACTTTTATATGTTCAGTTTACATTCTCATGGTACAAACAGGGAGGTAACTATCAGCAGAAATCATTAAATGAAACAGTGAAACAGAGCCAATATAAAGCATTAACCTCAACCATATGGCATAGATAGGCAATAGTCAGAAACTTAAGATACATACATTCCTAAGTAGATGTCTTAGAACTGAAAATATAAGTCAACATAGATGCTAAACAGTTTGTTTGTAGTAGCAGCAGCAAAACCAAATTGAAATTAGTGAAACCAACAACCATAGTTCTTAGGCTGATACAAAAGATAAAATACAAAAGTTGTAACAAGTAAAACAAAGTCATTCCACATTCTTCCATACTCTTGGTGGTGTCCTGGCCATGAACTTGAGCTGAGACTGGGTCACCCTCTTCACTGGGCTTGGCAGAACCCTTGGAGTTGTTATTGATACTTGTAATTAAGTATCAACCAAAATAAAACACATGCACCTTCTATTGGTCAGACATGAAGGTGCAGGTCTTGATTTTGTCAAGTCCCAGGTCATCACATAGGTGCTGTAGAAACCATGTCCATGAGTCCTTAGTTTCAGCTTTCACAACTGTATATGCTATTGGCAGGATTTGATCGTTTGGGTCCCAACACATTGCAGTCAGGAGCCAACCTCCATAAGGTGTTTTCAGAAAACACCTGTCCAACCCAATCATTGGCCTACAAGCCATAAAACTCCTCCTACAAGCATCCAACATCACATAGATCCTCTCAAACCTGGGTCTTAAATCTACCCCTGACACTGGTCTCTCAGAAGCAAACTCAGGAGGCCTCTGAACTTTCAGATGCACTGATGACCCAGGGTTGGTCCTCAGTATCTCATGACAGTAGTCGTACAATCTTCTGTACTGCTCCACATATGTGCCCTCCAACTCATCCAGAGCAAACTGTCTGACCCTAGAGGCCTTAGATTTGGTCAACTCCACATTCCATTTTGTGTATGCTTTCCTCATTAATGTGGTTAACTTAATCTTGGGGTTCTCAGCAATTTTGTTCAAGAAAACCTTACTTAGCCACTTTGCATGCATGATTCTAATCTTCAATTCCCTAGAGCAATTGTGCTTGTTGTTGCAACTCTTCAACTGCCAACTTCGCTCATGCTTCATCTTTTCACACTATGCGTACCACTCACATCCCTCCACGCACTCCACTTTAACCCTTTTCAGATCACCTTTGTGAATCTCAAACCCCTGCTACTACTGACAGCATATGCAGTGGCACAGTCTTTGAACTCCTCCCTTGACACATACAAAGTTTCCACCTCCCAAGTGTATTCACTCATGTTCTTCAACTGCCTGTGTATGGTATACCTCTTTTCCGTGTCATCCTCATCATCACTAAATGGAGTATCTAGGAACTCCTCACTGTTATAACCTGTATCCTCATCACCAAATCCCCCTACAATTTTTTCCTTACCAAGATTTCGTGTAGCTGGTTGTGATGATTGACCATGAGACTGATTGGGTGTAGACTGTTTTTCCCCTCTTCTGTGATGTTCACATCTACTAAGCCTTCAGCTCCCTCCCTGTCATCATCACTGTCACCAAAATCAAGACTACCAAGGCTGTGAGTTGATGCATTCCTAGCAATCGAATCAAAAGTCCATGAGCTTTCACTTTCCCTGGGTTCATAGTCATCATCTTCAGATGTCTCACTCCCCTCCTCCTCTTTTTCAACAGCATCATCACTTCAATAGGCCCATCAGTAGGTCCATCAGTAGGCCCATCAATAGCTGCCTTTGACCTAACACCAGGGCCATCATACACAATAATTGGGCCAGCCCAGCTTGATCACCTTCTTCAACAGGAGCAGTAATTTGCCCAGGTTGCACAACTTCTCCCACCTCACTTGTCTTGTGCACAACATAAACCTCAACCATGTCATCCTTTACCCCAATTCTTGCCATATCCATTGCATCTTTGTTGGTTTTAAGCATGGTCAATCCTTCCTCTAACCCAGCATTCACACCTTTATACCACATCACAGCAATATCCTTCTTCAAATACCCATGTCTACTCACTATTTCATACACCTCAATCAAACTCCATTCATCCTCATCACAGTAGTCTATAATGGACGTCTCCCCACCCAAATACCTAACAGTACCTCCTTCAAGCCAAAACATCCACTGGTGATAAATTTTAACACTAAAATGACTCATCTCTTCCGCTACTATTCCTATTACACAAACCATAAAACAACGATAATCAATGTTCTTGCTACATAGGTTCAAAAGATTCTACTTAAATCAAAAACCCCAAACCCTAAAAACAGTAACATTGCAATCGCAGAAATCCTATGCATTAACATCTTTACTTGCATGAACTATTCCAGTCAAACGAAAATCAAACATACATTACACATACCTTTTCGCTCTGTGCCATTTCAAAGTTTTCAGTACCACCAAGATGGGGCAAAGCTCTCGTCTGTAGGGAGCACCAAACCACCAACTCCCTTCAATCCGTCTTCTTCCTTTGTTCTCGAGCACGAAGAACAGATGAGAAATAATCGATAGGGTTCAGTAGGTGTGGGTGGACTGTGAAGTGTTTCGTTTTTCTTATGCAAGCGTTTCGTATGGTAAAAGAAAACATTACGCGCAAAGTGAACCCCCATTCAATACACAAGTTTGGGGTGACTAACGTCACGCGTCCACGTAGGTATCTCCGTTAGTGTTCCGTGAGTGGAATTAACGGTGGGGTAATATTGAATCAATTTTGAAACGTTGGGGACAAAAATAGGACAAATAAAACGTTAGGGACAATTTTAAGATTTACCCCAAATGTTGGGGACAAAAACAACACTTTACTCTTTCAAAAGTCACTTTGAGACTTAATTAGCTCATAATCCCTTGGTATTATGAAACAAGTTTCCACATCAGGAATGTGACTCCTTGCAATGGTAGAAGAACACCAACTATTTTTTTTATCATGGCAATTTTTCCGATAGGTGAATTTTAGTATTTTTATTTTTATGGCAGTTATTGTAACTATGTAAATATTGTTAAACTTAAAATGATATGTTTTTATATTTTGATAAATTTAAAATATAAGATATTAATTAAATATTAATAAAAATAATAAATTTTATTAATCATATAATATTATCCTATATATACTCTTGTCTTATTTATTTATTTGGAACGGAATAAGGGAATGGCCTATTACGTTACTTAAGATTAAAAAAATACAATAATAGGTTATGCCTCAAAATTCTTATAGAAGATTTGACACTGGTTGCCTACTTGTCTGGGGATGGTTAATCATAACAATAAGGTGAAAACGAAATTCGGTACTTAAAACTTAATTATGGATTGGACGTACAAAACAAATAAATATAATAATAATAGGGAATGCTTTTCAATTGGTGGGGATTTGCTATGTTAATGTGACATTAGCTTTGGACTTATTATATATACATGTCATATATATGGCTAGAATTACTAACTTTATCTAAGCATAACATTGCGTGTTAGGGAAATAGTCAAAAGGCTTTAATAATAATGTAGAATATATTCTCATAAGACATTTAATGTATATGAAAAATATGTTAAGTAAATAACTATAATTAATTGCATTGTTTGCAGAGCTCACATTAAATATGGTTCATATGAATGTAAAACTTTATCAAATTGTCTAAAGTGGATTTAGTAGTAATAAATATCATACATGTGAGTTAACTAGGATTGTATTGAATTTATAGTACCATATTGATCATAACACTCATTCTTTATAAAACTAAGTAACTAACGGTGTATATATGTGTCGTATACGGATAATATATAAAAATATATAAAATTTTTTATTAAAAAAATTTACATAAAAAATATATTAATTATTA
>NC_029781.3:82367763-82394584 GCF_000817695.3 Arachis duranensis | reverse complement strand
GTTATTTTTTATTTTTTTCATTACATTATAAATAACATTTAAAATTAAAAGAGAGAAAAAAGATTATTAGAAAATTTTCTTAATTTGAATTAAAAAATTTTTGTAAGTATATTCAAATTTTTATATACTAAATGTTATAATATTTAATAGTATAATATTTTTTCTATAGCAATGACTCAAGCTAAGCCATTATCATAGTCTTAAATCTGATTTAGGTTCATTACCTTAAGGTTCAATACAGATGAAGTCAACGTGTCCTCTCTCAAAAAGTGGATAACGGGTGCTTGTGGCGGCGTGGCAGGCCCTTTTCTCGTCCCTAGTTTCTGTTTAAAAAATGTCCCTCGTTCCTTCTTTTTCTTTGCTGCAAGCAAGGTTCTGAAAATCAAACCGATCATCGAATCGTTCTAACTACTGATTTATTGGTTCAACTGGTTTGACTGTAATTCAATTGAAAAAATTATTTTATAATAAAATATAAATAAGCACATTAAAACATAATTATAGTCTAATATAAATTTTAAAATGTCATCCAAATTAAAAGTAATACATAAACCAGAATGTTATAATCTCATTTAAATACACCCTCAAAAATCAAACAACAAAAGAAACAACCAAATATAAAATGTCAACATTCGAGTTTGTAATCAATCATCAAAATCCACCAAAACTTGCTGTAGATTTGCATCATTGAGATCATCATCACCTTCATTTCCGCCACTTGGACTACAAAAATCAAGTGATGCAGCATAAAATGTAATATTACTACCACCCTACCACCACCACCACTTTGATGAAAATCAACATTAAAACCATCTAACAAAATATATAGCATGTTATCAATAAGTTAAAAATTAAAACTATTGTAATAAATAATCAGAAAATAAACTATAATACTCACAAAGTAATAGTTTCTCAACAACCTCTTCTGTCACCCAAAAATCAACCAAATTGATACTTTCATAATCAATTGGATCATATTGCATTATTTGTTTTTTTTTCTTTCCTCATAAATTAAATACAATATGTGAAAAATAGTATAACATATTAAATACACAAAATTCAATGATATAAAATAAAAGTATGAAACATATATTACCTGGATTTAAGACGCAAATTATATGTAACATACACAATATCATTTATCCTATTAGGCTCCAATCTATTCTTTCTTTTCGTATGAATCTGATAAGAAAGACTCCAATTCCTTTCACACTCCGAAGAAGGAGATGCTTGGCTAAGAATGCAAACTGCCATATTTTATAAACATGGAGCAGAACCACGCCAAACAACCTCCATCATTCATCTACAAGTTACAATCTCATAACCATGCTATTAGTTATAAAATTAAGAAAATATAAGCATAAAATAAGTTACTATCAAACATATATTCTTACCAGGTTGAAGTTTTTTTGCATCTCAAATAACTTATGGCCTATCAAAACTTTTCTTTCGATCTCTATATAAGTGTATTTCTTTTGCTGCCTCAACTGAATCTAAATTATTAACCTTTACAATGCAATGTAACAAGATAAAATAAACTTTGCAAGATATCAAGTGCTTCTTTATAATTTTTATAAAAAAAGTAGGAGTCAAGAAATAAGCCGCTATATGAAGATTTTTTTCAAATGTTTGTCCCATCTTGAGTTGATAATCTCTGTGTAAGGTGTAATAATCCGAGTTTTTTTATGAAAAATCATTTTTATAAAAATAATAATTTTATTGCCCGGAATATATTCAAAATTTAGAAGTTTTAATTTGAAAATATAAATGTAAAATTTGATTTTAGTGAATTTTTCTAAGTTAGAAAATATATCTGTTTCGAAAAGTTTTGTAAAAATGGGTACTGGCGCCTACGCTGGCAATACCGACACTAGTCTGTCCAGTATCGTGTATTTTGGAAAATAATATTTTGAAAATTGATTTATTATTTTGAAAGGGGTAAGAAATAATTTAGAATTGAAAACCGGGCACTAATCTTAAAGGTTTTGGCCCAAAGTGGGCCAAACGAACCAAAAATGCTAACGGATTGGACCAGATCCAAACCGGGCCCAAGGCCCAACATATATATGCCCATTTAATGAGAATATCAGCTCATTTCTCTTCAAATTGAAGAGAGGGCCGCTGATGAGAAGAGAGAAGAGAGGAGTGGAGGTTTCACTATTCACCTCCACCTTCTGGGAGCCATATCTTGAGCTATGGACCTCCGATTGATGAGTCGTTTGCAACCACGTGAAGCTCTATGTTTCTATCCAAGCAAACCTGGTAAGAACTCGAAGCTCAAGTCCCAGTTTGCTGCCCTAAGTTTCTATACATTTTTTGGTTTAGTTTTTGAGCAAGTTTTGTGGTTTTGGTTATTTAGGTGATCTCCAGTAGCGGGTAATTGTTGGAAATTACCCCAATCATCTTTGGATAAGGTGAGTTGCTCATAAACCTTTGTAGTGTTGTATGTTGTGGTTTCTAGGTTTTGATTTTGGTATATATATATATGTGATGTTAGATTAAGTTTTGGTGTTGGTTGGAGTTTTATTTTGGTATTTGGAATGTTTTGGGAATTGGTCAAAGTATGGTTTTGGTTTTCTTTATATAATATGTAATATTTCTGGACATTTAGGCTAGTTGACCTTAAGATAGGATTGAATTATATATGTGGCATGTGAATTGAGCTAAAGATTTCATGAATTGTGTATGTTAGAGTTTGATTATGATGTTGATGAGAAAATTGATTATTGGTGTTGTTGATGTGAATGCATTGGTGTTGTAGTGGTATTGCGTGGAAGGAATTGGAATAATAATGATAATGATTATATGATTTGGTGATGATTGTTGGCATTTTAATGATTATGAAGGTTGGTAATGAATGTGAGATTTATTGTTATTGATGAGGGTTTGTTAATATGGTTGATGATTGATGATGAACATTAATGTTGTTAGTAATTGGAGATGAGTGTTTAAGGAGTTTATAAATTGAGATATTAAATGTTGATATTTGTTATGGTTGTTGAGAGTTGTTGGTATTGTTGATGATTATTGATGATGTTGATGTATGATGTGTGAATTGGGTACTGATGATTTTTTAGGATTGTTAATGATTGATGGGGTTTATTGATGTTGATAGTGTAACAGCCCAGACCACCCGCTAGCATGATATATCCACTTTGATACACAAGGCCTCACGGTTTTGCCTTTGACGATAGAGATGATAGCCGAAGCCCCCCACACTCACTCGTCAAAACGCGTCATGCTAGGGAGAGGTATACACACCCTTATAAGGCATGCTTCGTTCCCCTCCCCAACCGATGTGGGACCTTAAAATCCACCCCATAAGGGAGCTTAGTGCCCTCGCTAGCACATCGATCCGGGTTCTGACTCTGATACATCTGTAACAGCCCAAACCACCCGCTAGCACGATATTGTCCGCTTTAGCACACAAGGCCTCACGGTTTTGTCTTTGATGATAGGGATGATAGCCAAAGCCCCCCACACTCACTCGTCAAAACGCGTCATGCTAGGGAGAGGTATACACACCCTTATAAGGCATGTTTCGTTCCCTTCCCCAACCGACGTGGGACCTTACAGATAGAGTATGGTGGGATGATAGTTCGTGATGTAAATTGTTGAGAATTGAGTTTACAAGTAGAAATTGGTTTATGGAATTGATGATCTTTATGTGTTGCTAAGTTATGGATTAAAGAAAAGGTATATGAATATGGTTTAGGTACCTTGGGACTATTTTGAATGTGGGATAAGTGATTTTGGATTGAGAGTTAGTTAAAATTGAGGTTATGAGGTTTTGGATAAAAATGGATTTTTGGTGAACTTTGTCTGATCATAACATTTTCCTCGATTTTCAAATTTTGTTGAATTTGGTTTAGAATTAAATATTATTGAAAATCCTTCGATTTGATATAAATTTTGTAAAATTTGAAATTTTGTAGAGGAAGTTATGATCATTCAAAGATTGGTGTCGAAATCTGAAATTCTACAGAGTTACAGAATTTTGTGATTTCTGGTATGTGCGCATGCACACACCAATGAAGTTTTACAACCTGTGCATACACAGAGCCCTGTGTGCATGCACAAGTTGGGAAGGGGCATCTGTTGGGGTTGCTAGCACAGGTTGTGCGAGTGGACAGACATTGTGAATTTTGGCACCTGTGGCGTACGCTCACCCCTGTGCGTACGTGCACGTTTTGAAACTTCCAGCGCGTGCGTGCGCACACCCTTGTGCATACGCACACACCCTGTTTCTCAAACTTAAACTTTATTTTCAACTATTTCA
Organism: Arachis duranensis; assembly: GCF_000817695.3. Taxonomy (NCBI): domain Eukaryota; kingdom Viridiplantae; phylum Streptophyta; class Magnoliopsida; order Fabales; family Fabaceae; genus Arachis; species Arachis duranensis. Next base: position 82,390,305 of record NC_029781.3, on the reverse strand, counting down.
CCTTCCCAACAAGCTTGTAAGCTTCTGTGACACCATCTTAAGACTTTTGGGCTTATTTTTGGGTATCAGAATAAGGAAAAGGTCCTAGGAGGTTTAAATTGGGTTTTTCGTTAGAAAGTTAGTAAACGGAGGTGTAGGTTTTTGGTGTACTGAGGATGGATATGGTAGATGAGAAAGGAGGATGGTATTGGAATTGAGGAACTGATTAACTAAGAAGTTCGGAATGGAACTTATGAACTGATGATGGTTGTGACGAGTATGAGTAGAAGGGTGCTAAGAGCAGTGGCCTCTGAGGTCGAATATGTGATTACGATATGCATTGTTCTCCGTCGTAAGGGCTGTGGCAGTCGCTCGCCTACGTTCGGATGTGAGAGTTGAAGCTGGGCTTCTCACTCATATTTCTCACAACCAGAGGAAGGTGGTAGGACACGCTCTCCCGAAATGTTTCCCTCTGAAAGGAGAAGGTGGTAGGGCACTCATTCCTCGGAAGTATTCCTCCTGAAAATGCGATTTCTCTCTGATTGCAAGGTGGTAGGGCACTAACCCACGGAATCATGCGACAACCAAAGGAAGGTGGTAGGGCACGCTCCCTGGGAATGTTTCCCTTTGAAAGGAGAAGGTGGTAGGGCACTTATCTCTCAGAATTATTCCTTCTTATGCGCAATAGAGAGACTAATCCGGGAGTTATCGACCGAATTTTCTGTCGAGCTTGGCACTATAACCGATATGTGATATCACAGCCAATAGGGCAGACATTCATCATGTGTATCTTCTATATGCTTGCTTACTTTGTTTACTTGAGTTTGCCTAATTGTACAACATGCCTACCTGCTTCTTGAACTACGTGTTGTATGTGAATATTATCTGTGTTTTACTTGTTTGCATTAATTGTGATTGTATAGTGCTGAGTAGGTTAGGTAGGCGGTGGCGATGGGATCGCACGGAGGTTAGGTTGGCGAAGGCTGTGTGATACAGCGGTATGATTAGTATAAGTTAGAATTCCCCTAAGTTTAGATAACCCAGTTTATGGTTTAAGTTCTTTATATATTTATTTATTTTATTCTAAGCTTGAATATCCATATGTGATGTGAAGTTTTAGAATTGCCTTTGGCGTCCTGGAGCCTTACATCTTACATCATTGAGCACTGTTACCATACTGAGAACCTTCGGTTCTCATTCCATACTTTGTTGTTGTTTTTCAGATGCAGATCGTAATATACTTCGGTGAGATTGCAGATATGGTGACAGAGTGGAGTATGGTTCATTCCTTTTTTTTATTTCTGTTTTACTTTCGTCATAGTATTCTCTTACCTTTTGTATATTTATCTTTATGGCCGTAGAGGCTTATTTGAGAGATATTTTGTATAAGCTGTTTTAATTTTAAAACTCTATATCTTTCTATTTGTAACTAGTCTGCTTAAACTCTGCAAGCTGCGGCTAGTTCTCCATGATTATTATATTCTTATATTTATATATATTTTATTCTTTTATACCTATACCTTGTATCTTATGCGTTAGCTTCGTGTGAACGTTTCATGCTTTTGTAATTCTGTCTTTGAGCTTAATCCTTCATCAGGCTTCTAGAATATATTATTTCCTTCTATATATAAATATGTATAAGCCTTAAGATTGTCATAACCTCTAATTAACCTTTGCTTCACGGCTAGAGGTAAAGCTTAGGGTAATTAGGGTGTTACATAAAGCTGATATGCAATCTTACTATGCTTGAACATTTCTTTGATTGCATTTTCTGCTCTCATCATACCTTTATAGACATATCCCAATAATGGTTTATCATCAACATCTACAATCCTCAACTATTTAAACAACGGACTTACAAATTTGCTTGTAGTAAAACAATCATCCCAAAATTTGTTGTTTAGGATAATTACACTAACAACTCTACCATTAACACTCCTTCCTAATTTGTGTTCAGTAAAATATGCATCCATAACTAGTGTTTGCAAATCCATTTTGTGCTCAAAGATACTCTTTAATGTGATGAACATAGTGGCAAAATGAGTTGCACCTGGACGTACAATCTCATTCCAAGTATTTCTTTGTCTTAGCCATGACAAGAACACCATATGATTATATAAAAACATAGTAATCTTTGAAGCACATGATGTAAGATTAGAAGTATGCATCATGATGCTTATATATTTTAGAATAAGATTCAAGCAATGAGCAACACAATGTGACTAGCGGATATTCTCAAATTTATGATTGATAAGCCTACCAGCTACAACATAATTTGTCGCATTATCAGTCACTACATGTACAATATTACCAGGCCTAATCCATTCAATCACCTCCGAAAGCAAGTGATACAAGCTTGAAGCATTTTTTACCGCATTTGAAGTATCTACAAATTTCACAAAGCACAACTCTTTCGAACAATAAACCAAAATATTAATCAATTTTCTTTGCCTTTGATCTGTCCAACCATCAGCCATGAGGGTACATCCAGTTTCTTTCCAAGAAATCCTATAGCTATCAACAACTATGATGGTTATCATTGGCTAAGAGAAGGGGGTTGAATCTTAGCTACACTTTCTGCTAAATATTACTTTTTCTTTCTCAAAGGGACTTAGGAGATATTTTCACTTTTTTCTCGTGATCAACTGAAAGACATTTTCATTTTTGTCTCTTGAATACAAGAAATAGAAAAGTAAAAGGGTAGAAGAAATAAAGCCCAAATATATCCTGGTTCAACTACAAGGTGTAATGTAGCCTACATCCAGTCTCTATCACAACAATGATGGAATTTCACTATCTCTTTTTCAAGATTACAAACACCAATGCTTCCCTAGGATCTACCCAATCTTATCTGAGACAAATCCAAATTCTAAACCCAATCTAAATTTGACTTGAACTCAAACCAAGCTTTCAACAGTAAAGTGCTAACCTAACTTGTAAGGAAATTCCCACAGGATCATGACACAAAACATAAAGATGTACAAAGAACCTTTGAGACATCTTATGGCTTTTTCTCACTGTTTTAACTCACTACCTTTTAAATCTCATTGGATTTTTCTTACAAACCTCACAATGTTTGCCTTTTACAATAAGACTCAGACATATCCAAACTGAGAAAAAGAAAATACAAAATAAACTACATGAAGAAGAAGAACTCTAACTGCTTGGGTAGCTACGAGAGTGAAATTTATGCTTTTTACTTACTCTTGTTACTTTCAACCCTTGGTCATTCACCCTTAATATAGAAAGGTGAAGTTTCAAAGGTTGAAGCATGTTCAACCTTCGCACTGTCTTCTTCTCCAACATCAGAGTAGTAGCAATTTCAACAGAGATGAAGGAGAGGATCGAGGTTGTTGCATGCGTGCTCACCTCTTCTCTCTCATCCCTTTTCTTCAAGCTTCTTCAATCTTAACCATTGAGCTTGACTTTGGCCCCAAATTTTGATTCTGAGTGTTGATATGGTTCTGGCCGATGTAGGCTTCACGTTCTCCATTTTTACCTGTTCCATGCATGAGACCTTGAAGCTTTCTTCTTTGATCCTCGGTGAAGCACAAAGGAGGAAAAAAAGTTTTTGTTGTGTTTGACCGAAGGAACTAGCTACTGGGTTGTAGCCTTCTTTTCTTTGCTTTTATTCGGCAAAAACTTTTTTGCCTTTCTTCACACCTAATCTCTGAGATTTTCACTTTCTTCTTTCTTCTTCTTGGTTGAAAGATTGATTTGACCGAAGCAAGAGAAATGAGATAGAAGCAAGAAAGGCTTTGGATGGAAGATTTCAAGGGAATTAAATCCAAGTTCCAATTACCAAGAATGTGTGTAACGTATGAAGCTTGTGGACCCTTGGTTTCTTTTTTTAATTCTTTATGGGCTTCGAAGGATTTGGGCCTCTTTGGATTTCTTTCTCTTTTTAACATTCAGCCACTTGATTTGAAATAAATTTGCATTAGGATAAACTTGTTTAGTGGTCAAATTGGGCTTGCAATAACTGGGCCAAGAGGAAAACTAATTTTTCTTCCTGCACACTAAACAAAAACATCAAACAAACAATTGGAAGTATTTTAATAAGAAATACTTTTAATAATGTTTGTTCATCATATTAATTTAATATTAGTTTTTCAAACTCAACAATCTCCCCCTTGATGACAAACATTATTAAACTGAATTGAGAGAAAAATTAGGATAGAAAAACTTCCCTTTGAAGTTTCACCAAAATCTCCCCCTTTCTTTTGTTCGATATGCTCCCCCTCAATGTGTGCTTTAATCGCCCTGTTCATAACAAACTATTTACAAAAACAAGGCCTATATACAAGCTCTACAAAATTTCTAAAAGATGATAAAGAATTTTCAAGACACGGAACCTTTAAAAATAGAGACAGGTTTTCATCAGTGAATGCTCATAAACCAATTAAAGACAGGGACTAATAAAGCTCTATCAGCCAAACAGCCCAAGATGAATTTGATCAAATAATTCAATGCTCAAGGCCGAATCATAACATCGCCTAGAGTCAAATCAGAGCACAAAATAGAGGGCTCAAAACAGAGCATATGGACGGTTTCAATTCAGACCCTTTTCTTCCCCTTTTGTCATCAAGGAGGGACACCTGCAAGGAAAACAAGGTAAGTAATGCAGTCCATAATTTTAAACCATACAAAACAAGAAAATAGTACTAAAGTTAAAGTAATTACAGTTATCCAACTGAGAAATAAAGTGCAAGACAAATGAAAAACAGTTTCAGAGTTCTAGATCCAGAGTTATCAAAAGTAAAGATCTGTCATAGGCAGAAAAGAGCATAACTAGGCATCAGAGAGCTCTTTATCAGATCCCAAAACATCATCTTCTTGCTCGAAGATTGTCATATCTTCATTGAAAGAGTCCAGGTGCTTAAGAAGCACAGATACCCTATCATGAGATTTTAGGCAAGCCTTTTCTTTTTACATTGCAAGCTTACAAGCATCCTTACTAGATTTAACCATTTGCTTGGTCATAGTAGCAAATTCCAAGAGAACATCTTTAAATATTCCAGAGAAGAGATATTTCTAGGAATCAGATGTGCCAGCAACAGAGGGAGATGGGAGGCTTTCATCCTCACTTTTAGACACAACTGAAGCCTTAGTGCCTTACCTTTTTACCTTTAACCTGGTCCGGTACACCACGACTTTTGATTGTGGACACTCTGTTCTCAACAAGCTCATCACTCAAATCAATATTAAAATACTCGAACAAGCAAGTCAAGAACATACCATAGGGCAAGGTACTATTTTTATCACTCTTCACACAATCCCACATATGACTGAACATAAGATAAGCAAAAGAGATTGAAGTAGAATTCAAGATAACATAGAGCACAAGGGTGTCACAGACAATCACCCTCTGATATGATCCACTCTGTGGCATGATAATGTGAGTGATGATACGATGCAGTAGAGCCCTAATAGGTCCTAGGGCTTTGTCTGTGAGAGTATTTCCATCATTGAAGAGAATTTTTCACAAACTCGAGTCAGAGCATCTTGATGGGAAATGCCAACATGATTATCCCACTATGCCTTTTCCCCTGTGTCCTCATACCCCAGGACAACACTTATGGTTTCAGAACTCAAAACATACTAAGTGTTTTTAACAAACGGATCGAGCTCTCCTTCATGAAAATCACATTTGCATAAAATTCGTGTACCAGTTTCGGATAAACTGGATTTGAATTTTGAAAATAGGAGACCATATCAAATCATGAAAGTTTGTTTTAACATCGATCCCTTTGTCAGATAAGGCTTCAAGATCAACAACAAAAGATGCACAGAGATTGCGGTTCGCAAGAACTTGTGTATGAAACTCATAGGCCGCATAGGCCGCAAGAACAGAGCGCTTTAGACCACGAGAAGGACGTTGACTGGAGGTTGGACGCCCAGTGGGGTGAGGAGTAGAACGGCGAGGAGGAGGTGACAGTGGTGCTTCTTCTTCATGCATGGGTCCTTTACCCTTTGCACCTTTCCCATGGGACGATTGATGAGCGGATACTTTATACACTTTTTGGCATTGTTTTTAGGTAGTTTTAGTAGGATCTAGCTACTTTTTAGTATATTTTTATTAGTTTTTAAGCAAAATTCACATTTCTGGACTTTACTATGAGTTTGTGTGTTTTTCTATGATTTCAGGTATTTTCTGGCTAAAATTGAGGGACATGAGCATAAATCTGATTCAGAGGCTGACAAAGGACTGCTGATGCTGATGGATTCTGACCTCCCTTCACTCAAAATAAAATTTTTGGAGCTACAGAAACCCAAATGGTGCTCTCTCAACTGCGTTGAAAAGTAGACATACAGGGCTTTCCATCAATATATAATAACCCATACTTTTCCCGAGTTTAGATTATGAAAACTGGCGTTTAACGTCAGCTTTCTGCCCTATTCTGGCGTTAAACTCCAGAAACAAGTTGCAAGCTAGAGTCAAACGCCAGAAACAAGTTACAAAATGGAGTTTAACTCCAAAGAAGGCCTCTACATGTGAAGGCTTCAATGCTCAGTCCAAGCACACACCAAGTGGGCCCGAAAGTGTATTTCTGCATCATTTACTTATTTATGTAACCCTAGTAACTAGTTTAGTATAAATAGAACTTTTTACTATTGTATTGGGGATCTTTGGACGAGCTTTTGGAACATCTTTTATCATTGTTAGTCCTTAGACATTGGGGGCTAGCCTCACGACCATGCCTACCTTATTATCACTTATGTATTTTCAACGGTGGAGTTTCTACACACCATAGATTAAGGTGTGGAGCTCTACTGTTCCTCGAGTATTAATGCAAAGTACTATTGTTCTTCTATTCAATTCATGCTTATTCTTATTCTAAGATATTCATTCGCACTTCAATCTGATGAATGTGATGATCCGTGACACTCATCACCATTCTCACTTATGAACGCGTGTCTGACAAACACTTCCGTTCTACCTGCGAAAGCTAGAGTGTGTATCTCTTGGATTCCTGGTCCACAACGCATGGTTGCCTCTTCTGACAACAGAGCCTTCCATTCCATGAGGTCAGAGTCTTCGTGGTATAAGCTAGAATTAATTGGCAGCATTCTTGAGATCCAGAAAGTCTAAACCTTATCTGTGGTATTCCGAGTAGGATCTGGGATGGGATGACTGTGACAAGCTTCAAACTCGCGACTGTAGGATGTAGTGACGGACGCAAAAGGATAGTAAATCCTATTCCTACATGATCGAGAACCAACAGCTGATTAGCCATGTGGGAAACCGTAGAGGACAATTTTCACTGAGAGAACGGGAAGTAGCCATTGACAACGGTGACGCCCAACATACAGCTTGCCATAGAAAGGAGTATGAAGGATTGGATGAAGGCAGTAGGAAAGCAGAGATTCAAAAGGGATAAAGCATCTCCATACGCTTATCTGAAATTCCCACCAATGAATTACATAAGTATCTCTATCTTTATTTTATGCTTATTTATCTTTTAAATTATTAAAACTCCATAACCATTTGAATCTGCTTGACTGAGATTTACAAGATGACCATAGCTTGCTTCAAGCCGACAATCTCCGTGGGATCGACCCTTACTCACGTAAGGTTTATTACTTGGACGACCCAGTACACTTGCTGGTTAGTTGTGTAAAGTTGTGAAAAAGATTTGAGATTACAATTGTGCGTACCAAGTTGTTGGCGCCATTGAGATCACAATTTCATGCACCAAGTTTTTGGCGCCGTTGCCGGGGATTGTTCGAGTTTGGACAACTGACGGTTCATCTTGTTGCTCACATTAGGTAATTTTCTTCTTGTTTTAACCATTATTTTATTTTCAAAAAGTTTTCAAAAATCTTTCAAAAATTTTTTTCTTTTTCGTCTTTCCAAAATAATTTTCAAAAAATTACAAAAAAATTAATAAAATCATAAAATCCAAAAAAATATTTTGTGTTTCTTGTTTGAGTCTAGTGTCAATTTTTAAGTTTGGTGTCAATTGCATGGTTTAATTTTTCTAAAAAAAATTTCGAAAACTCATGCATGGTGTTCTTCATGATCTTCAAGTTGTTCTTGGTAAGTCTTCTTGTTTGGTCTTCATATTTTCTTGTTTTGTGTCTTTTGTTATTTTTCATATGCATTTTTGCATTCATAGTGTCTAAACATGAAAAATCTCTAAATTTGGTGTCTTGCATGTTTTTCTTTTCTTGAAATTTTTTCAAAAATAAGTTCTTGATGTTCATCATGATCTTCAAAGTTTTCTTGGTGTTCATCTTGACATTCAAAGTGTTCTTGCATGCATCATTGGTTTTGATCCAAAATTTTCATGTTTTGAGTCATTTTTGTGTTTTTCTCTCTCCTCATTAAAAATTCAAAAAAATAAAAAATATATTTTCCTTATTTTACTCATAAATTTCGAAATCTTTGGGTTGACTTGGTCAAAATTTTTTAAAATAAGTTGTTTCTTGTTAGTTAAGTCAAGATTTCAATTTTAAAAATCTTATCTTTTCAAATCTTTTTCAAAAATCAAATCTTTTTCATTTTTCTTTTATATATTTTCGAAAATTTTTTTAAAATTAATTTTCAAAATCTTTTTCTTATCTTTATTTCATAATTTTCGAAATTAACACTAACAATTAATGTTTTGATTCAAAAATTTCAAGTTTGTTACTTTCTTGTTAAGAAAGATTCAAACTTTAAATTTTAGAATCATATCTTATGATTTCTTGTTAGTCAAGTCATTAACTTTAATTTTCAAAATCAAATCTTTCTAAATTTCTTTTTCAAAACTTTTTCAAAATAAATTTCAATCATATCTTTTCAAACATATCTTTTTCAAATCATATATTTTTCAAAATCAATTACAAAATCTTTTCTAACTTTTAATCTTTTCAAAATTGATTTTCAAATCTTTTTCAACTAACTAATTTACTTTTTGTTTGTTTTACTAATTCTTATCTTTTTCAAAACCACCTAACTACTTTTCTCTTTCTAATTTTCAAAAATCGCATTCCTCTTTTTCAAAAATCTTTTTATTTAATTAATTGTTTTAACTTTTAATTTCATTCCCTTTCTTAATTTTCGAATTCTAACTAATAATTAAAATAAAAAAAAAGTATTTTTCTTCTATTTTCTTCTAATTTTCAAATTTCTCTCTCTCTCTTTCTATTTATTTTATTTATTTACTGACACTTCTCTTCTCAAAATTCGAACCCCTCCCTTCTTTGTGTTCAAAATTTTCTTCTTCTTCCTTCATTCTTATTCTTTTACTCACATAAAGGAATCTATATACTGTGATATAGAGGATTCCTCTTCTTTTCTGTTCTCTTCTTTTTCATTTGAGCAGGAGCAGGACAAGGACATTCTTGTTGAAGCAGATCCTAAACCTGAAAGGACTCTGAAGAAGAAGCTAAGAGAAGCTAAAGCACAACAATCCAAAGAAAACTAGGATATCAATAGTTCTCTTTTGCACATATTCTCTAAAAAAGAGATATCTCACTTCAATGTGCTTGGTCCTTGAGTGCAACACAGGATTTTTAGAAATGTTTATTGTACTCATATTATCACAAAGTAAGGGAATACTATTAATTTTCAGTTTATAATCCTCAAGTTGGGTTTTAAGCCAAATTAATTGTGAACAACAAGCAGATGTGGAGATGTATTCAGCTTTGGCTGTGGATAAGGCATTAGTGGCTTACTTTTTGCTTGACCAAACATTAAAGGATTCTCCAAGAAAGCAACACATGCCCGAAGTGCTTTTTCTATCCATACAATCTCCCGCATAATCTGCATCACAACACCCAACTATACCAAACTCATTAGATTTAGGATACCACAAGCCAAGGTCACATGTGCCTTTTATATATCTAACTATTCTTTTAACAGTTAAAAGATGTGATTCCTTAGAGTGATATTGAAATATAGAACGTATACCCACACTTTGAACAATGTCCAGTCTAGAGGATGTAAGATACATAAGAGATCCTATCATTCCTCTATACCTTGTTTCATCAACATCTTTGCCATTCTCATCCTTGTCAAGTTTAGTATTCGGATGCATGGGAGTGCCTATTGGTTTGGAGTTTTCTAGACCAAATTTCTTAATTAATTCCTTGGCATATTTTTCTTGGTGAATGAAAATACCATTAGGAGTTTGTTTGATTTGAAGACCAAGAAAGAAAGTTAACTCTCCCATTAAACTTATTTCAGACTCACTAGTCATAAGTTTTCCAAACCCCTCACACAAGGATTCATTTGCCGATCCAAACACAATATCATCCACATAGACTTGAACAAGTAAGATGTCATTATTAGATTCTTTTATGAATAAAATAGTATCGGTAGTACCCCTTTGAAATTTATTTTGCAATAAGAAGGCACTAAGCCTTTTATACCAAACTCTTGGAACTTGTCTTAGACCATAAAGAGCCTTGGTTAGTTTAAAAATATGATTTGGAAAATATTTGTTTTCAAAACTATGGGGTTGGGCTACAAATGCTTCTGTATTAATGAAACCATTTAGAATGGCACGTTTGACATCCATTTGAAATATTTTAAAACCCTTGTGGGTAGCACAGGCAAGAAGCAACCGAATTGCTTCTATTCTTGCTAATGGGGCAAATGACTCATCAAAGTCAATGCCTTCCTCTTAATCGTAACTTTGGGCCACTAATCTAGCTTTGTTACGAATAATACTACCATCCTCACCTAATTTATTTTTGAAAATCCACTTGGTATCAGTTACCTTTTTACCATTTATGTGTGGTACAAGTGTCCAAACCTCATTCTTTTCAAATTGATTTAGCTCCTCTTCCATGTCCTTCACCTAAGAGGGATCTTCTAGAACTTGTTTCACATTTAGAGGTTCTAATTGGGATAAGAAAGCAACATTGTTTGCCTCCACTTGTTTCTTCCTTGAGGATTTAGTGGTCACGCCTTGTGAAAGGTCTCCAATTATGAATGCATGAGGATAATTCTTTAAGAACTTCCATTCACAAGGCTTTTGAGATGAGGCTTCAGTTTGACCTTGACAAGGTTCTGATGAGTTCATTGTTCTGGATTCTTTGACCTGATCAGGAGATAAAATGGAAATGTCTCCTTCATTTTGAGGAGCATTTTCTGGACTTGCGTTTTCCATAGCTGGAACAGATTTGGGATTCATTTGATTTTCTTGAGGACTTGCTTTTCTTCACTTCCCGCATCATCATCTAAAATAGCATTGGGTATGGAGTTATGACGTTAGGATTTTTGCTAGTAAAGAATTTTATAAAAATAGTCGCGTTGTAGATATAGCTTCTAAACCAACAAAAATCTTTTCGTGCAAACGTTTTGGTTGTCACAAGTAACAAACCCCTAAATAAATTGATAACCGAAGTATTTAAACCTCGGGTCGTCTTCTCAAGGAATTGGAGGGAGGTATGTTCTTATTATTGCCTATGAAAAAGGTAAAATTGGGGTTTTGAGAATGAGGAATAAATATGGCAAATAATTTAAATGACAATTAAAATAAATAAATACTGTAAAGCAAACCATTTGGCAAAGTAGGAGAAATTGGAAGTCCAGACTTAGTTATTCTTATCAATAATAATGAAAGTTGAATCTTAATTCCACTTAGTCAACCTTTGCTAAAGCAAAGGTAAGTCAAGGGATTAATTAGTTGACATTCGAATCCTATTTATTTTCTAAGAAAAGGTTGGGATTATTGAAGTTCAGTTCAATTAGCAAAGATAACAGTTATCAATTATGTTGAGCTAAGATAACTCCTGAGTTACTGATTTCTCAACCAAGACCAAAAGGAAAAGAAATTAAATCTGCTGGAATAAAAATTCTCTTCAGATTGGGAATAATCAATGGCATAAATAAAGAAAGCAATATTAAACTGAAATACCTCAAATAGCATTAAATAAGAAAATCATAACATGAATGTAGCATAAGCCAAATAGGCAACATAATTAATACAAGCAAGCATTAATAGTATCTGAAAATAAGAGATAATTATAAAGTAAAAGAACATTGAACCTGGAATCGAGAGTTACTCCTAAAACTAAGAGAAGTCCTAAATCCTAATTTCTAAAAATCCTACCTAAATCCTAAGAGAGAGGAGAGAACCTCTCTCTCTAAAAACTACATCTAAAACATGAAAAGTGAATTATCAAAAGCATGATTATGAATGGATGCATTCCCCCACTTTATAGCCTCTAATCTGTGTGTTTTGGGATGAAAACCGGGTCAAAAATAGCCCAGAAATCACTCCCAGCGCTTTCTGGTCCGTACAGGTCACGGAAGAGTGACGCGGAGGCGTCGTCCACGCGTTAGCATGGGTTGTGTTCCTGCCAGGTCACGCGGCCGCGTGATCCACGCGTTCCTGTCACCTGCCGTCGGGGCAGCTATGGCAAATTATATATCATTACGAAGCCCCGGATGTTAGCTTTCCAACGCAACTGAGTGCGAAGAGGTCAGGCTGGACAGCTTAGCAATTTCTTCATCTTCTTGTATTCCTTCCACTTTTGCATGCTTCCTTTCCATCCTCTGAGCCATTCTTGCCCTATAATATCTGAAAACACTTAACATACATATCAAGGCATCTAATGGTAATAAGAGAGGATTAATAATAAGCAAATATAAGATCAAAGAAGCATGTTTTCAATCATAGCACAAAATCAGGAAGGAAAATGTAAAACATGCGAATTGTATGAATAAGTGAGTAAAGAGTTGATAAAAATCACTCAATTGAACATAAGATAAACCATAAAATAGTGGTTTATCAACCTCCCCACACTTAAACAATAGCATGTCCTCATGCTAAGCTCAAGAGAAACTATAAAGAGATGAAGAGGAATGATAGAATGTATGAGATGCAACCTATGAATGCAACTAAATGCAAAATGTTTCTACCTACTTGGTTAAAAATAAATAAGTTCTCCAAGCCAAACATAAATCAGATTTCACTAATTTAAGTCATACAGTGAAAACAAGTAAACTTGTAAGAAGATAGCCCATGAAAGCAGGGAACATAAAATCAAGCATTGAACCCTCACTGGTAGTGTATATGCGCTCAAATCTCTTAAGTGTCTAGGGTCAATCTCTCTATTCTTCTCTAATCATGCTTTCTAAAACTTTGTTCTTCATCTAACCAATCAACAAATATTTAGTATACTAATGCAAACATCATGGGTATATGTATCAGGCTAAGTGAGCTAATTAAGTGAATCCTTGATTATTCTAAGATCTCACCTAACATACATACTTTGTAAAGCAAAGCTTCTTTACCTATTCTCCCATATTTTTCCCACTTTTGATGTTACATGCTCATGCATTAGTTTTAATTTTGTCCCATGTGCATTGCTTTATTTTGCATTTGGGAAATTCTTTTGTATCCCCTTTATTCAAATACTGAATTATATTTTTTTATGCACATGGTAATTCAATTATTTTGATTTCACATGAGCATGCTTCCCAAAAATTTTATTTTGAATTATTTCATTCTTTTCAACTTCCCACCCTTTGTTTTTATCATCCATGTTCCCAATAGGTTTCCCACACTTAAACAATTACACAATTTTTATCTTAAGCTAACCAAGTATTCAACTTGGGATTTTAAATTTATTTTTCTACTTAAGGCTAGTGTTGTGGTTTATAGAATAAGAGGGAATTAAAGGCTCAAGGGGGCTAACAAGGGTGATGTAAAAGGTAGGCTAATTTTGGGATAAGTAAGCTAAAATCAAACAATGGCCTCAATCATATGCAAACATGTAAATACACTAAATATTGGACATATAGAATGGAACAAAGCAGAGATTGCAATTATAGAGAAGGAAACACACAAGAATAAAAATTTATGGTTAAATAATGTAACCATATAAATAAGCTCAAAATCTCACAGGTTGTGTGTTCTTTGGCTCAAAAACTATATTCCAAATACAACTTCAAAACAAGTTTAACACAAATTTTTCAAATTAAATTAGTGAAATTTTTCAAAAAAATTAGGGTCTTAAAAGAAATTTATTACTTTAACCAAGTAGTAACTAAATGCATAAAATCAAACAAATATGCAAATGCTACAATGAACTACCAAATAAAATAAAATATTGGTGTTGAAATAGGAAATAACTAACCCATGGAGATTGGTATCGACCTCCCCACACTTAAAGATTGCACCGTCCTCGGTGCTTGCTGAGATGTGCAGGTGGACGGGTGGTTCCAACTGATGCTTTCCTTCAAAGATTGTGCAGATGGAGTTGTTTGTCTCCCCTTTTAGAAGTTTCTCCCTTTTCCCGTCTTCGGTGGCCAGCCTGGAAGAAGAGAAAAAGAAGAACAGTAACCCAGAGATAAAGATATGAACATAAATAAACTATGGGTGTTAATGTCAAATAATAAAGGTCTCAATTACATGGTAGCTATAACATGCAAGTGAGGAAACAATAGAAGCACATGGCATACTAGTGGTGCAAAATTTTGCAACAATTAGAGAGAGTGTGGGTAAGGAGAGGTAATGTAAATTCTTGTCAATGCAAAATTAATACAGGTATAAAAGAGAGGCATTGATTTAAATAATATTACCTAACCAGAATAAAACAAGTCACTAAGCACCCAAAATAATTCAGGAGAAGATGCAACAGCTAAATAAGAAAATTTTAACACCAAAGAAAAAATAATGAAATTAGAAAAGAAAAGAAAAAATATGCACTAAATTAAAATGCAATGAATGAAATATGCAAATAAATTAAGTAAATAAAATGAAAGATAAAAAGAATGAGAAGAGAAAGAAGGGAAGAAGAAGTAAAGAAGAGAGGAGGAAGATAGAATAAGAAAAGATAGAAAAAATTAGGATTAGAGAAGAAAAGATAAGAAAATTGGCACTGATCTGGATAGGTTGTGCGACGCTGGCGACGCGGTCGCGTGGGTGATGCGGCCGCGTGGGGCGTAATAAGTTCAGGCGATGCGGACGCATGGGGCACGCGAACGCATGGCCTGATTTGTGCGATTGGCGCGAGTGCAGCCTTGGGTTCGCGCATCTCTCTGTTCGAAACTTTTTTTGCCAATTTTTAGGGTGACGCGGTCATGTGGTTGACGCGATTGCATGGGTGGACAAGATTAGAGGATGACGCGGACGCGTGGGGCACGCGTTCGCGTGGTAAGGCTTGTGCGCCTAGTGCCAGTCCAGCGTTACTCCTGCACAACTTTCGGCCATGTACCCCTTTTACGTCGATTACCAGGTCACGCGGCCGCGTGGGTGACGCGGACGCGTGGGAGGCGTGGTTCCCATGTGATGCGGACGCATCAGAGATGCGGTCGCATGGGACGATTTGTGCCACTGGCACGCCTCCAGCCACGCTCTCGCGTGACTCTCTGTTCGATTTCTCTTCTTCACAATGCACATGTGATGCGGACGCATCAGCGACGCTGCCGCGTTGCGTGCGTAAAATTTTTTTTTATGCAGTATGCAGAATGCAAAATGATATGAATGTTATGAGTAATTCCAGGTTCAATGAAAAATAAAATAAAACTTGAAAACAAATAAAACTAAATAAAAATGAAAAAGGAACGATCATACCATGGTGCGTTGTCTCCCACTTAGCACTTTTAGTTAAAGTCCTTAAGTTGGACATTTGACGAGCTCCTTGTTATGGTGGCTTATGCTTGTACTGATCTAAGAATCCCCACCAATGTTTGGAGTTCCAGTAACCTCCGGGGTCCCAAACTAAGCATGTAAAGCCCTTAAGAAGCTTCAAACAGATTCTTAGGCTCCCGGGGTAACAAGTGTCAGAGCAGACCCCAGGATCCCAAATCTTGCTTTTACACCCATCCTTGTCGGGATCTGTATTTTTCCAACTGGGTGATAAGTAATTTGAATTCTCACTACAGCCACCAAACAGCTTCCTAGACCCTTTAAATTGAGCTTGACACCAATTCTTGCACCTCAAGTTGAAATGCGAAACCTTATTGAATCTTGCATACCAGCGCTGAGTGCAAGTCATATCCCTTTTCCTCTTAAAACCGCAGAGAGCTCTAAGCTAGCCATCTATTTCAAGTAAACCATATTCAAGTGGAAAAGTAAAGATAAAATGCAAAGGTGTTACCCACTTGTAGTTTGTGTTGGGCGGTAATGGCCTTGGGATAGGTGTTTCCAATGGTTCTGTAAGTTCTACTCCCTTATAATCTTCTGTGAATTCTTCCACTTCAACCATATCTTGATCAGAGTCTTCAATTTCTCCCTCATCATCGCTCAAGTCATATATTGGAGGTTGAGAAAAATCTACCTTAGCATCATCTTCATATTCACTCAGGGAAGATTCTTCTGTCTCAAAGAATTCACTTGCGGATGCAAGTTCGTCACTAAGAGAACAGGACTCGCGATCATCATCATCAAGGAAGCATGTGTCCTGGGTTATTCCGTTCAGTTCTTCATAAGATATTTGCAGTGGAGGTGGTGCAAAATCCTTCTCAGCATCAATTGTAACATCCTTGACAGAATTCTCCATAACTCTGGATTCAGGTAGCGGTTCGGTGTCTCCTAAATCTTCAACCAACTCTTCTTCTTCTGCAATGATAGCTTTCTCTACTTGTTCCAGTACAAAGTTATGCTTTATTGCTTGCTCCAGTTGATGAAGGGTTGCAGTAAGTTGTTTTATTGATTCTTCAAGGTGAACCTGTGATTCTGGCTTTGATGGATATGGGTATGGTGTATGGGGGAGTAGTGGTTCTTGGGAGTAATTGGATTGGTGTTGGGGTGGATAAGGATCGTATGGTGGCGAATGGTGAAAAGAAGCTTGTGAGTGTGGTGGTTCGAGGTTATGTTGAGAAGATGGTCTATAGGCACGGGGTGGGGCTTGTTGGTAGTTACAAGGTTGTCCACCATATCTTTCAGTTGGGAATGCATTGTAGAATGGTCATTGTCCATGATATCTTGGAGGGTGTTGTTGCCTAAAGGGTTGATTAGATCCTCTTGGCTCCATCCATCCTTGATTGGTCTGACCTTGATGCATATTTCTGCTGTGGTTTCTATTTCCTTCAACAAAGTTAGAACCAAACTCAAAGCGAGAGGGGTAAAAATTCATAGTAGTTATCAAAAATAAGGGGAAAAAAGGAGAAACAAATAAAAAAGTAAAAGAAAAATATTTTTTTTGAAAAATATTTACAATAACCAATAATAAGGCACACGTTTGCAATTCCCCGGCAACGGCGCCATTTTGACGTTAGGATTTTTGCTAGTAAAGAATTTTATAAAAATAGTCGTGTTGTAGATATAGTTTCTAAACCAACAAAAATCCTTTCGTGCAAACGTTTTGGTTGTCACAAGTAACAAACCCCTAAATAAATTGATAAACGAAGTATCTAAACCTCGGGTCGTCTTCTCAAGGAATTGCAGGGAGGTATGTTCTTATCATTGGCTATGAAAAAGGTAAAATTGGGGTTTTGAGAATGAGGAATAAATATGGCAAATAATTTAAATGACAATTAAAATAAATAAATACTGTAAAGCAAACTTGAGCTAAGATAACTCCTGAGTTACTGATTTCTCAACCAAGACCAAAAGGAAAAGAAATTAAATCTGCTGGAATAAAAATTGTCTTCAGATTGGGAATAATCAATGGCATAAATAAAGAAAGCAATATTAAACTGAAATACCTCAAATAGCATTAAATAAGAAAATCATAACATGAATGTAGCATAAGCCAAATAGGCAACATAACTAATACAAGCAAGCATTAATGGTATCTGAAAATAAGAGATAATTATAAAGTAAAAGAACATTGAACCTGGGATCGAGAGTTACTCCTAAAACTAAGAGAAGTCCTAAATCCTAATTTCTAAAAATCCTACCTAAATCCTAAGAGAGAGGAGAGAACCTCTCTCTCTAAAAACTACATCTAAAACATGAAAAGTGAATTATCAAAAGCATGATTATGAATGGATGCATTCCCCACTTTATAGCCTCTAATCTGTATGTTCTAGGCTGAAAACTGGGTCAAAAACAGCCCAGAAATCACTCCCAGCGCTTTCTGGTCCGTACAGGTCGCGGAAGAGTGACGCGGAGGCGTCGTCCATGCGTTAGCGTGGGTTGTGTTCCTACCAGGTCACGCGACCACGTGATCCATGCGTTCGCATCGTCTGGCGTCAAGGCAGCTATGGCAAATTATATATCGTTGTGAAGCCCCGGATGTTAGCTTTCCAACGCAACTAAAACCATCGCATTGGGACCTCTGTAGCTCGAGTTATAGCTGTTTGAGTGCGAAGAGGTCAGGCTGGACAGCTTAGCAATTTCTTCATCTTCTTGTATTTATTCCACTTTTGCATGCTTCCTTTCCATCCTCTGAGCCATTCCTGCCCTATAATATCTGAAAACACTTAACATACATATCAAGGCATCTAATGGTAATAAGAGAGGATTAATAATAAGCAAATATAAGATCAAAGAAGCATGTTTTCAATCATAGCACAAAATCAGGAAGGAAATGTAAAACATGCGAATTGTATGAATAAGTGAGTAAAGAGTTGATAAAAACCACTCAATTGAGCATAAGATAAACCATAAAATAGTGGTTTATCAAGTTATCATCATAAAAAGATACATGTATGGACTCTTTAATGGTTCTATGTTCTTTAAGGTAAACTCTATAAGCTTTGCTAGTGGTTGAATACCCAACAAACATACCTTTATATGATTTTGGATCAAATTTTCCAAAGTTTTCTTTATTGTTAAGCACAAGACATTTGCATCCAAAAATATGAAAGTACTTAAGATTAGGGAGAGTTCCTTTCCATAGCTCCTAGGGAGTTTTCTTCAAACCTTTTTTAATGATGGCTCTATTTAGAATGTAAATGTAACACCCTACTACAAAGAGTTTTACGCTTAAATCATAGAACAGAGGTAGTATGGTGTTACAGACCTCTAATTAGAAAATATTTACATATAATAGTGGAAAGATATAATATACTAGGAGGCTTGAAAAATGGGTAAAACAAAATCGCAAAATAAAAAAATGCAATGCTCAGGAAATAGAATTACTTGCGTGTTAAGAAACCTAAAAGTTAAGGATATGAATAAGCGAAAGAGTAATAAGAGCACCAAGAATACAGTGAATCTAGCTCTTGACTCAGCCTACGAAGCTAAGGCTGGCCGAAGAATATTTACGTATATATACATAAGTATTCCAAACACCCAAACTACAGAAATAGGACCCTAGCTCTCCTGTAACCTCTATGAGGAAAATCCAGACGCCTAGCGGAGAGCCTCTTGATCTGCATCTGAAAATAACAACACAGTATGGGGTGAGAACCGGAGGTTCTCAGCATGATAATGGTGCCACGCATATAATATATAAAGTCCTAGGAATACCAGAGGCAATCCTAGAACGCCAACATACAGTTATAAAACTTAAAACTCTAAGCAGAAGCCATAAAAGGGTTAGGTGACCTAAAGAATTCTAACCTTACTTATTTTAAACCTAACATTAACTCCAAACTGGTCCACCCTTCCTCCACTCCTCCATCACTAATTAGTTTACACAGACAATAAGCAAATAAAGCAAACACAAGTAACTTATAAGTAATACAGATAACAAGTACAACAAATAGCATGTTATAATCACGTAAGCATTCCCAAATAGTTCACAAATAAGCAATTCAAACAATGTACACAAGATGCATGCTTGTCCTATGGCTGTTGATATCAACTGTCGGTTACGTAGCCATACCGACATATTCTCAAGCTCAAAAATACACCACGGGGAGAATTCCCAAGCTGACATGGGAAAGAGAATGCCCCCAAGCTCAATAATATCCATGGGACGAATCCCAAGCTGACATGGGGAAAACAATACCCCAAGCTTAATAATAACCACGGAAAAATCCCGACTAACATGGGAGCAACGCCCCAAGCTCAAGTTATTCGATCATTTCTTACAATTTATCATTTTCATTATCAACATTAATTCGTGTCTCATCTCATCATTCTCAATTTCACTTAACTCATTGATCATACATTTTATTATCTTTGGTTAATTAATATCATCAATTCTCAAATTTTTACATTACACTCTTACTTGCCTCATACATTTTATAATACTTGTAGAAAATCAATCATTCAAGCCTTAGTATCAGAACTCGTTCATACACACACCTCCTTTTTACACAGTTCGTCGTTTTTAATCTTTACTTCATTCCCAAGTTATCTCTATTTCCTAGCTTCAACTAATTACTAAGCTTACTAATAAGATCCAGGATTAACAGGGCAAAAATAGAGGTTTAGAGGTTCAAGACCATGTTTAAATAATAAAAACACAGGTGCGAGAAAACAGGGTGTGTGCGTATGCCTCATCTGTGCGAGCGGCACCAGCAGAAAGCATATCCTGGTGTGTGCGTGCGCATAAGGGCGTGCGTACGCACACTTTTGAAAAATACCAGGTGTGCGTGCGCACAAAGTCATGCGTACGTATAGATATAGGTTTCTGCTACTGCTGGGTGCGTGCGCACAGCTGTGTGCGTGGGCACACACCAGAATTCCTGATTCTGCTGTAACTTTCAGAATTTCAGTTTTTAGTACCAGATTTTCGGCGTCCATAACATCCTCTACAGAATTCGATTTTCCGCAAATATTATATCATTCTCAAGCTTATAAAGCCTTCTTTAATTTGAAACAAACCTGATTTTCATCCAAAATTTAAGGAGCAAGTTATGGACTATCAAAGTTCATCAAAAATCAATTTTTACCAAAACATGCCAAACCCCATTTTAACCCAAATCCACATTCCCTCTTCAAAACTCAATCTCATTTAGCTTAACATACCATAACCATCAATACAACTTACCCTTCACCATAACACAACAATTCTTGCAACCCTTGCATTTCCTTAGCTCAATAACACCTCAATACAATCCAACTTTACAAATTTTACTCACAAACTAACATATTATTCCATATACATATGTCGTCATCATCATTAAATTCTTCAACCATCATAACAACATTAATCAATATAACAATACCAACAAATCCAAATAAATACCACTCAATCTTAACCATATCATTACATTGCCATAAACATAAATCCTTCATCCTTCATCCTTCATCATTATACTAGCATGTATGTATATATTTACATTCAACCCACATTATCAATTACTCAACACATGCCCACATCAACTTATCCATCAATATCATAAAGACTAATCATTTAACACATTTAATCACTTCATCTTATCCTATAGTTCTCTAGCCTAAGTTTTCACAGGGCATTACATATTAAATGCGCAAAACCTAAACCATACCTTGACCGATTTTTGTGTATTGTCCAAGATGAAACACCAACCAACACAGCCCCTCAAGCCCCAAAAATCATCAAAGCTCAAGTACCCAACCTCCACAAAGTTCCAATGCTCACAATTCAAGCTCAAACATATACACTTATACACCTAATTTCACATATATCACCATACATCCTCAAAATTCACATTTAACTTACTAGCACCAAAATTGGCTAGGGTTGATGGAACTTACCTTGTATGTGCCTCAATCAAACCAAAGCTCACTAATTCCTCAAGTCAATTTGATCCTATAACATTAATTTAACCAAAATCTTACCACACCAAAATCCTAACATTTCAAATTTGAAGAAGAGAGAATAGGAGTTGAGATTATGATTGCCTCACCTTGAAAGGTACCGGGCTCGTCATTGTGGATGCGTGGCCACAAACGGTACGACAATCGAAGCTCCGGGTCAAAAGTTGTGGTGAATTGAAATTTGGAGCAAGGGTTTGAGCTCTCCTCCCTTGTTCTTTCCTCATCAGCGTGTTTCTCATACAATTGGGGAGGAATGAGCTGAGCTCATGGTGTTAGTGAAGTGTGGATTGGGCTTGGGCCCATTTTTTGGCCCGATTCGACCGGTTCGGCCCGTTCGGCCCAATCTTGGGCCAAATCCTTTAAAATTAGTGTCGAAATTCTCGTTTTGAAGAGTTCTATCCTATTTTAATATTAGAATTACATTTTTTATTTTTCTTATTAAAATTTAATTTTTCTGTGAAGTATTTGCTAATTGGTGCACGAAATTGCAATAACACTTTTTGCAATCCGCACAACTAACCAGCAAGTGCACTGGGTCGTCCAAGTAATACCTTACGTGAGTAAGGGTCGAATCCCACGGAGATTGTTGGTTTGAAGCAAGCTATATTTATTTTATTATTCTTAGTCAGGATGTCAATCAAAATTATTAGTTGGAATTATCAGATTGGAAAAATAAAAGAGAATAAAATCGTTACTTGTTGTGCAGTAATGGGAAATATGTTGGAGTTTTGGAGATGCTTTGTCCTCTGAATTTCTGCAATGTAATATTCAACTCAATTGTTTGTAAAGCACGTCTACAGCAAGCTGTATGTAGGGTGTCACCATTGTCAGTGGCTACCTCACATCCTCTCAGTGAAAACGTTCCAGATGCTCTGTCACAGCACGGCTAATCAGCTGTCGGTTCTCGATCATGTTGGAATAGGATCCATTGATCCTTTTTGCGTTTGTCATCACGCCCAGCAATCGTGAGTTTGAAGCGCGTCACAGCCATTCAATCCTTGAATCCTACCCGGAATACCACAGACAAGGTTTAGAC
>NC_029781.3:82366559-82367508 GCF_000817695.3 Arachis duranensis | reverse complement strand
TTTCTTGGAGTTGAACTCCAAGTTATAACGTGTTTTGGGCATTCAACTCCGGATCATGACGTTTTTCTGGCGTTTAACTCCAGACAGCAGCATGTACTTGGCGTTCAATGCCAAGTTACGTCGTCTATCTTCGCGCAAAGTATGGACTATTATATATTGCTGGAAATCCCTGGATGTCTACTTTCCAACGCCATTGAGAGCGCGCCAATTGGACTCTTGTAGCTCCAAAAAATCCATTCCGAGTGCAGGGAGGTCAGGATCCAACAGCATCAGCAGTCCTTTTTCAGCCTAACTCAGATTTTTGCTCAGCTCCCTCAATTTCAGCCAGAAATTACCTAAAATCACAGAAAAACACACAAACTCATAGTAGAGTCCAGAAATATGATTTTTGCCTAAAAACTAATAATATTCTACTAAAAACTAATTAAAACATACTAAAATCTACATGAAATTACCCCCAAAAAGCGTATAAAATATCCGCTCATCACAACACAAAACTTAAACTGTTGCTTGTCCCCAAGCAACTAGATGAATAAAATAGGATAAAAAGAATTTAAGGAGTAATAAAATCTCCTAGTTTTAAGTGAAGCTCAGATTCTAATTTAGATGAGCGGGGCTAGTAGCTTTTTGTTTCTGAACAGTTTTGGCATCTCCTTTTATCCTTTGAAATTCAGAATGATTGGCATCCATAGGAACTCAGAATTCAGATAGTATTATTGATTCTCCTAGGGTAGTATGTTGATTCTTTAACACAGTTTCTTTATGAGTCTTGGCCGTAGCCCTAAGCACTTTGTTTTCCAGTATTACTGATGAGCGGATAATTTGTACGCTTTTTGGCATTGTTTTTAGTATGTTTTTAGTATGATCTAGTTAGTTTTTAGTATATTTTTATTAGTTTTTAGTTAAAATTCACTTTTCTGGACTTTACTATGAGTTTGTGTGTTTTTCT
>NC_029781.3:82364580-82364908 GCF_000817695.3 Arachis duranensis | reverse complement strand
GTTTGAGTCTAGAGTCTCATGTTAAGTTTGGTGTCAATTGCATGTTTCTGTTCCTCTTGCATTCATGCATGTGTCTTCATTAATCTTCAAGTTGTTCTTGAAAATTTCATTGCTCTGATCTTTGAATTCTATTGACTTGAGTGTTTATGTGTCTCATATGCATTCTCATTTTGTTAGTGTCAGTAGTATACAAACTGCTAAGATTGGTGTCTTGCATGCATTGTTATTTGATTTTAGTTACATTTTGATTATTAAAAATCCAAAAATATTTTTAATTTGTGTCTTTTCAAGTCAATAATACAGAGAATTGAAGATTCAAAACATACTG
>NC_029781.3:82363992-82364491 GCF_000817695.3 Arachis duranensis | reverse complement strand
AAACGCCCAGTGAAGAAGGACAGACTGGCGTTTAAACGCCAGCCAGGGTACCTGGTTGGGCGTTTAACGCCCAAAAGGGTAGTATTTTAGGCGTTAAACGCCAGAATGTGCACCATTCTGGGCGTTTAACGCCAGGATGGCACAAGGGGGAAGATTTTGTTTTCAAATCAATTTTTTTTTTAGTTTTCAAAAGTTTTTCAAAATCAAATCTTTTTCAAATCATATCTTTTCAATCAAATCTTTTTCAAAATCAATTTCTTTCTATTTTCAAAAATACTTGCTATCAATTAATGATTTGATTCAACATTTCAAGTATGTTGCCTTTTCTGTTAAGAAAGGTTTAATGCTTGAATCATATCTTTTCTTGATAGCCAAGTCATTAATTTTTAAAATCAAATCTTTTTTTTAAAATGTTTTTCAAATCATATCTTCTCAATCACATCTTTTTAAAACTAATCATATCTTCTTAACCACATCTTTTTCAAAATAGTTTTCAATC
>NC_029781.3:82363524-82363919 GCF_000817695.3 Arachis duranensis | reverse complement strand
TTCAAAAATCACTTGATTTCTTTTCCACTCTTGGTTTTCGAAAATCAATTAAGGTTTTTCAAAATGTTTTCAAAATCTTTGACTTAATTTTCGAAAACTACTTTTCCTCTTTTCACATCCTTCTATTTATGGACTAAAACTATTCCTTAATGCAAAATTCGAACTCCATCTTCTTTGATAAGTTCAAATTTTCTACTTCTGCCTTCTATTTTTCTTTTCCTCTGACACCTTAAGGAATCTCTATACTGTGACATAGAGGATTCCACATTTTCTTGTTCTCTTCTCTTTCTTATGAGCAGAAGCAAAAACAAAGGCATTCTTGTTGAGGCTGACCCTGAACCTGAAAGGACCTTGAAGAGAAAGCTAAGAGAAGCCAAAGCACAACTCTCTTTAGA
>NC_029781.3:82361800-82362627 GCF_000817695.3 Arachis duranensis | reverse complement strand
CCTTTTCCATCATCTTCTCAGCAACAGACAGAGAGTTCTAAGCAGAATAACTCTGACTTAGCAACCATGGTCTCTGACCTAATCAAAACCACTCAGAGTTTCATGACTGAAACTAGGTCTTCCATTAGAAACTTGGAAGGACAAGTGGGTTAGCTGAGCAAGAAAATTACTGAACTCCCTCCTAGTACTCTCCCAAGCAATACAGAAGAAAATTCAAAAGGAGAGTGCAAGGCCATCAACATGGCCGAATTAGGAGAGGAGGGAGAAGCAGTGAACGCCACTGAGGAAGACCTCAATGGACGTCCACTGACCTCCAATGAGTTCCCCAAAGAGGAACCATGGGAATCTGAGGCTCAAAATGAGACTATAGAGATTCCATTGGACTTACTTCTGCCATTCATGAGCTCTGATGAGTACTCCTCCTCTGAAGAGGATGAGTATGTCACTGAAGAGCAAGTTGCTAAATACCTTGGAGCAATCATGAAGCTAAATGACAAGTTATTCGGAAATGAGACTTGGGGCTAAATGACAAGTTATTTGGCAATGAGACTTGGGAGGATGAACCCCCTTTGCTCACCAAAGAATTGGATGACTTGTCTAGGCAGAAACTGCCTCAAAAGAGACAGGATCCTGGGAAGTTTTCAATACCTTGTACCATAGGCACCATGACCTTCAAGAAGACCTTGTGTGACCTAGGGTCAAGTGTAAACCTCATGCCTCTCTCTGTAATGGAAAAGCTAGGGATCTTGAGGTGCAAGCTGCAAGAATCTCACTAGAGATGGCAGACAACTCAAGAAAACAAGCTTATGGACTTGTAGAGGATGTTC
>NC_029781.3:82361274-82361483 GCF_000817695.3 Arachis duranensis | reverse complement strand
AAGGCCACAACCAACTTCTAAGTTTGGTGTTGAACCCCCACATTCAAACTCTAAGTTTGGTGTAGGGAGGTTCCAACATTGCTCAGAGTATCTGTGAGGCTCCATGAGAGCCCTCTGTCAAGCTACTCACATTAAAGAAGCGCTTGTTGGGAGGCAACCCAATGTTATATTTTATTTATTTTCTTTTGTTATTTTATGTTTTCTGTAGG
>NC_029781.3:82360757-82361113 GCF_000817695.3 Arachis duranensis | reverse complement strand
CAGTAAGGCTAGCAGATGGGCGTTTAACGCCCAGTCTGGCACCATTCTGGGCGTTTAACGCCAGAAAGGGGCACCATACTGGCGTTAAATGCCAGTAAAGGGCAAGAACTTGGCGTTAAACGCCAGAAATGGGCACCAGCCCGGCGTTTAACGCCAGATTTGGCACAAAGAGCAATTTTGCTCGCCCCTTGGTGCAGGGATGACTTTTCCTTGACATCTCAGGATCTGTGGACCCCACAGGATCCCCACCTACCCCACCACTCTCTCTCTTATTCACCCATTCACCAATCACCTCAACTCCTCTTCCCCAAAAACCCTTCACCTATCAAATCCCATCTTTCTCTTCACCACTCACA
>NC_029781.3:82355820-82357664 GCF_000817695.3 Arachis duranensis | reverse complement strand
ATTCCTTCTATCCTGTTTAATTGATCTTGAAATTGTTGGTTCGGATTAGGTTGGGCAGGTTGATTATTTTGGCCATGATATGGTGGTTGGGAGTAAGTGTTTTGTGTGGCTTGGTATGATCTTTGGTTGGAGTTTTGGTATGTGGAATTGTTATGTTGGTTGGGGTTGTAAGGTTTGTGGTTTTGTGGTTGGGTTTGCTGGTTTCCCCACCCAAAGTTTGGGTGGTTTTTCCAGCCTGGGTTGTAAGTGTTGGAATGTGGATCATATGGTTGCCTTTGTTGATTTCCCACATAGTTGGCCTCTTCCCAATCACCTCCTTCAGTGCTTACTTCCTCTTGATCTTGTGTGTGTAGTGCAGCCACTTGCTTTGTGTTTAATTTCCTGGTGAGCTCTGCTAGTTGCTTGGCAAACATCTTGTTTTGGGCTAGAATTGTATCAACATGGTTCAGCTCTATAACTCCCTTAGTGTTGTGTCTCTCTGAAGCATAGTAGTACTCATTCTCAGCCACTGTCTCAATCACTTCAATGGCTTCCTCCACAGTCTTCTTCCTATTCAATGAACCTCCTGATGAATGGTCTACAGCCTTCCTTGATTCATAAGAAAGTCCATCATAGAAAATATGCAATTGCACCCAGTCAGGGAACATGTTTGGTGGGCATTTCCTTGTCAACTCTTTGAACCTCTCCCATGCCTCATAGAGAGTCTCACCATCCTGTTGTCTAAAAGTCTGAACCTCAGATCGAAGCCTATTGATCTTTTGTGGGGGGTAGAAACGTGCCAGAAACTTGCTTTCCACCTCATCCCAGGTTGTTAGGCTCCCCCTTGGGAATGATTCCAGCCACTTAGCTGCCTTGTCCCTAAGTGAAAATGGGAACAAGAGCAGTTTATAGGCATCTTCCTGGACTCCATTGGACTTCACAGTGTCGCAAATTCTCAGAAATTTTGTGAGATGTTGGTTTGGATCTTCATTAGCACTCCCACCAAATGAACAATGATCCTCCACCAATGAGATTAGCTGTGGTTTGAGTTCAAAATTGTTGGCCTGAATGGGTGGTTTCTGAATGCTGCTACCACAATTCCCAGAGGTTGGGTTTATGTATGAACCAAGAACCCTCCTCTCGGGAATGGCATTGTTTCCATCAGCTCTCTCATGGTTGTGAACTTCTCTATCCATGTTGAGATCTAGAGCTTCCTCAAAATTCTCCTCAGATTCTCCTTCAGATTCTTCTTCTCCCAGTACTCTCTTCCTTCTTGCTTCCCTTCTAAGTTTATGAAGGGTCCTCTCTGGTTCGGTATATGGAGGAGTTGATGTCTCTCCTCTCCTACCTGTCATACAAGAACACAGCACAGGCAACAAACAAGTGAAATACTCTTGGTTAAAGGAAGAGTATGGTTAGAGTAATTGAGGAATTAATTCAAATAGTTAGTAGGTCAGTGAGTTAGTTGCTTGAATTTAAAGGCATAAAGAAAGAAAGCAAGTAACAGAGTGCAGAAATTAAAATTCAACAAGTAACTTGAACGGAATTAACAAAACAAGAAAAATGCTCAATCTAGTTAACCTCCAATTTGAGAATTGTCAATCGAAAACCAATCCCCGGCAACGGCGCCATAAACTTGATGCTACGATTTTAGGAAATTGCACGATCGGCAAAAAATTCCTTCCGGCAAGTGCACCGGTTATCGTCAAGTAAAAACTCACAATAGAGTGAGGTCGAATCCCACAAGGATTGGTTGAATGAGCAATTCGGATTAGAAGTTTGTTCTAGTTGAGCGGAATCAAGATTTAGATGAGAATTGCGGAATCTTAAATTGCATGAATTAAAGAGCGAGAAGCTAAATTGCT
>NC_029781.3:82351406-82353844 GCF_000817695.3 Arachis duranensis | reverse complement strand
CTTTTTGGTTGTCCTTTTTCAGTGGCTTTTTCTTCTTTTTTTTTTCTTTCTTTTTCATGGCCAAAGACATTTGTTCCTCAAGATCCATAGACAGTATTCAACTTCTACACAAAATTGATAATTCTACACTCAATTTCCAGTGAGCTGACTAAACAATCAAGCATGCATACCACCACTTAATTCTACTTGATTTGTCACTAATTGAGCCAAGTTACTTTTGTTCAAACTTTTCTTTTATTTTTGGGAACAGAAAAAGCATGGCAAGCATTTGTTTAAGAAGGTGAAGTTATATCCAAACATCTAGGCATTCACTTTATTCAAAGCAGTAAACCAACACTCATACTAAAAACTTCACATTCCAGAAAGATTCAACAATTACAGTTTAAACCAGAACAAGCATGCTTTTGTTTGCCTTTTAAAGAATGGTCAAGGAACAACACCACCTTGTGAAATTGCTTGTTTTCTCTTTGTTGCCAGGAAACAATTTGATTTCCCCTTCTTCTCCTAGTTGTTGCTTCATGTTCTTTCTAAGATCCTTGTTTCCTTTCCTGCAAAGAGTGATGAAGTTGCTTGCTTCTCAAGCACTTGAGTGATTAGCTCACTATGTATGGGCAAGTGTCTGAGTCTTAAGTTGGTGTGTGAACACCAAACTTAATCTCCTATTTACTCCTCTGCTCTTTGAATCCTTGAATTCTCCTTGGAATAAAGTTGCTACTAAGGATTTTAAGCATTTCTGTGATTGCTTAGAATGGTTATTCCTTTCATATAATTCAAAGGTTGTTGTGTGCAGTTGATTTGTATGGTGGAACACCAAACTTAGAGTCACACATTCCCCTTTGAATTATTAATCCACGAATTCATTGTTTGGTGTGAAACACCAAACTTAATTCTTTGCAATGCACAGAAACTACTTCACCTTTTTATTGAAACAAATAAAAGAAACAGCAAAGTAGTATTACCTCAGGTTGGGTTGCCTCCCAACAAGCGCTTCTTTAACGTCACTAGCTTGACGGTTGTCCCTTGTTAAGGTGGATTGTAGTGCTTGATGTCCTCTCCTCTCACTATGAAAACGTCCCCATTTGATTCCTTCATGATTTCCAAATGTTCCATAAAAAGAGCTTTCCTGATTGTGAACACTTGAGGGAGCTGGGAAGGAATGGTTTTGAGGCCAGGTGGGATTGGCAGATAATGACTTGATATCACTTTATCTCCCGGAGAGAAACCTTCAGTGGGAATTTTCTTGTTTCTCCACCCTCTTGGCAATTTCTTTACAATTCTTCCCTCTCTCTTGAGGATGTCTTCATTGACCCTTATGCCAGGAGGATCCTTCTGATCTGTTTCTATTGATTCTTGTGGCTTTAACTCTTGCAATTCTTGTTTGCCTTCCAAAGACTGTTTCAAAGTTTCAGCTGCTGGATTGCTTTCCTCCAAACACAGATGGCTACTATCATCCATCGGCTTTTCAGGTTCTAGTTCAGGCTCAGATGCAGGTTTGAAAACATGAAAATTGAGCTGTTCATCATGTACTCTCAAAATTAGCTTTCCTTGTTCTATATCTATGAGTGCTCTAGCAGTGGCTAGAAATGGCCTTCCCAGAATGATAGGGTGTAGGTAGCTTTCCTCCATGTCCAAAATGACAAAGTCTGTGGGGAAGAAATAATTTCCCACTTTCACCAGCACATTCTCAACTACCCCTTCAGCTTGCTTCTGAGTTTTGTCAGCCAGTTGTATGATTACATCAGTGGATCTCACCTCATTCAGTTGTAGCCTCTTCATAAGAGTCAGAGGGATCACATTTATGCTAGCTCCTATATCACAGAATCCTCTATCAATTTTTGTTTCCCCTATGATGCAGGGGATATGAAAACTTCCTGGGTCTGTTTTCTTAGAGACTATGTCCTTCTTGATGAGGGCACTGCATTCTTTGTTCATTATTACAGTTTGTCCTCCCTTCAAAACTCTTTTCTTGCTCAGCAATTCCTTCAAATACTTGATATGTGTAGGCGTCTGCTGGAGAATCTCAAGAAAGGGAATATTGATATGGAGAGACTTAAATGTCTCTAAAAACCTTGAATATGTTTTCCCTTTTTCACCTCTTCCTAACCTCTGAGGAAATGGTGCTTTTGGTTGGTATGTTTCCAGCATGCCTTTATTTTGCAGTTCCTTGGCTTGCTCAGTTTCACTTTCCTGCTTAGCTTCTTCCACACCTTCCTTCAAGATTTCTGGCTCCTGTTCTGAGGGTCTGATTCCTTCTTCTCCTGAGACTTCCTTCAATATGGTGATGGACTTGCATTCCTCCCATCTCACTCCCTTTTGTTCCCCCTTAGGATTCTTTTCAGTGTCACTAGGGAACACTGCAGTTGACTTGGGGCCTGTTGAGATAGCTCTCCTACTCGAGACTCCATCCACTTGAGTTTTTCACCATGGTTCCTTAAGGT
>NC_029781.3:82346023-82348564 GCF_000817695.3 Arachis duranensis | reverse complement strand
CCTTGGTGCCATTCTCATTCTGGCGTTTAACCTTCAGTTTGAGGTTAAACTGGAGGTTAAACGCCAGTTTCCTCTTTTCTCAGCTTTCATGATTCTGGCGTTTAACCTTCAGTTTAACCTTAAACTGAAGGTTAAACGCCACTTTCAGCTTTGGTGCATTTCTTATTCTGGCGTTTAACTTCCAGTTTAAGGTTAAACTGGAGGTTAAACGCCACTTTCAGCATTATATGGTTTGGTAGTTTAAGTTCCAGTTTAAGCTTAAACTGGAACTTAAACTCCACATGTGATATTCAAGCTTCCTTTATTGATTTTGTTGCTTCCTTGCCTAGCCTCTTCTTCCCTGAAATCATCCAAACAACTGCATCAAAGTCTTGCAAAATTTCATGAGAAATCTTCCATTCATAGCATTCAAGTAATATAACTAAAAACTCATGGAATTTGCATCAAAATTACACTGTTTGGATGATTCATTACTTTGTTGTTCATTTAACCATTCTTGGTTACTTTAAGCTCAAGAAAATGCATAAAACAACTAAAACTAACAGAAAAATGCTAGTGAAACTAGCCTAAGATGCCTTGGCATCAATCACGACTTTAACCACTCAGTCTCAAGCTTTTCACTTGGACCTGCATGCCACAAGCACATGGTTAGGGACAGCTTGATTTAGTCGCTTAGGCCTGGAATTACTTCCTTGGGCCCTCCTATCCACTGATGCTCAAAGCCTTGGATCCTTTTCACTCTTGCCTTTTGGTTTTAAGGGCTATTGGCTTTTTCTTTTTCTTGATCCAATGATTTCTTGCAAAAGTTTTTTTTTTCACTGCTTTTTCTTGCTTCAAGAATTATGGCCTCTTGTTATTCTTATGTCCTTGGCACTTTTCCTTTCTTTGTTTTTCTTTTTCTTAGAGCTCCTTTGCTCCTTGTTTGCTCAGTGTCATGTGTTGCACAAGCCTTTGGCATTTTCTTTTTCTTATCAGTGCACTACACATATCCACTACAGGCATTTTAGTTCACATTTCTTCTTGAGACATTGGTGCCCAGCACCTCTTTGTGTGACTAAATGTTTTGTAGCTAGGTTGCTCTTGATAATGGACTTTTGGTTGATAATCCCGGGTTAGTTAACCCAAGTTACCAAGTGTTGAAACACTCCACAGAACCTATTCATCCAAGCATATCCTTAATACATAAACACCAACTCCTATATAACTTCTAAGGTAAAATCCTATAATAATACTATCACAGAGTTAAAGCTTAAAATTAGAACTTAACAACCTGTATTTTGGGAAGTGGATGTTCCTCTAGTCTGTGGGATGCTTGGTCCTTCAAGAAATAGCTTCTGACGCTTTAGTTCCTTCAATTCACATCCTTGCTCTTCCTGTTCCCTTAGGTGCCATGATCTTGATGAGTTTTAGCTCAGTGATCATGGCAAATCACACCAAACTTAGAGGTTTGCTTGTCCTCAAGCAAAAGAAAGGAAAGGAGAGGAATAGAGGGAGAGGCAAATTCGAAATCCAAAAGATATGATGAGTTGAAAAAGATTTGAAAAAGATTTGGATTAGAAAAAGATTTGTGTTTATGAATTAAGATACATTTGATATTTTTGAAAAAGGGATTTTAGAAATTAGGGTTTTTAGAAATTAGGAGTAAAATTTTTGGAATTGAAGGATGATATTTTGAAACATGTTTATGCAAGAAATCATGAATTGAAACATAAAAATTAGAAAATTTGTGAAGAAAGACGAATTTTACCTCCTCCCCACTATCCTGGCGTTAAACGCCCAAACGCTGCATGTTTTGGGCGTTTAACGCCCAATTGATGCTTCTCCTGGGCGTTCAACGCCCAGCTGTTGCTTCTTGCTGGCGTTGAACGCCAGGAAGTCCTTTGTCACTGGGCATTTTTCTGAACGCCCAAGATGCTATCAATCTGGCGTTAAACGCCCAGAAGGTGCTTCTTTCTGGCGTTCAACGCCCAGAAGATGCTCCTTTCTGGCGTTTAACGCCCAGATGGCTACCCTTACTGGCGTTGAACTCCCAGTGGGTGCTTCTTTTGGGCGTTCAACGCCCAAAACATTTCTTACTGGCTTTTTGATGCCAGTAAGCTTTCCAACTTTTCCTGTAACTCTGTGGATTCAATTAATTGCTATTTTACCTTTTGAAGATACTTGACATCTACCTGTAAGGAAAAGGAAATTTATTTAATTAGTAAATAAACTTTGTAAATGGCTGGGTTGCCTCCCAGCAAGCGCTTCTTTATTGTCTTTAGCTGGACTATTACTGAGCTCTAATCAAGTCTCAGTTTTGGACATTCTTGCTCAAAATTACTTTCAAGATAATGTTTAATTTTCTGTCCATTAACAATGAACTTTTTGTTAGAGTCATTATCCTGAAGCTCTACGTATCCATATGGTGATACACTTGTAATCACATACGGACCTCTCCACCGGGATTTTAATTTCCCAGGGAATAATTTGAGCCTAGAATTAAATAGCAGAACTTTCTGCCCCGGCTCAAAGACTCTGGATGACAATTTCTTATCATGCCAT
>NC_029781.3:82341465-82343138 GCF_000817695.3 Arachis duranensis | reverse complement strand
TTAAGCTTCTCAGGTAAGCTTTTCAGAATGACTGCACTGCATTCTTCAGTGAGGTAAACTTTTTCAGTCTCCCTCGAATCCTTCTTATGACTTAAGATCTCTTTCATGAACTTAGCATAAGAGGGTATTTGCTCAAGTGCTTCTGCAAATGGAATCTTTATTTCAAGAGTCCTGAGATAGTCTGCAAAGCGAGCAAATTGCTTATCCTGTTCCGCTTGGCGGAGTTTTTAAGGATAAGGCATTTTAGCTTTATATTCCTCAACCTTAGTTGCTGCAGGCTTATTACCTACAGAAGTGGGTTGGGAAGCCTTTTTAGAAAGGTTGTTATCAGCACTTGTATGTGACTGATCCCCCACTGGCGTTTGAATGCCAGGGGTGGAAGCTGGAGTGGTGTTAAACGCCAACTCCTTATTTGTTACTAGCGTCTGAACGCCAAAACTATGCTTCCCTTGGGCGTTCAACGCCGAATTCATGCTTGTTTCTGGTGCTGAACGCCAGAAATGAGCATGGTCTGGGCGTTTAGTGCCAGCCTTATTCCTCTCTGGGCTCTGATTGTCCTCAGAGGGATTTTGAGTAGCCATTTGTTCATTTCTTGGCTTCTTACTGCTTTGAAGTGAGGTATTTAATGTTTTCCCACTTCTTAATTGAACTGTTTGGCATTCTTCTGCTATTTGTTTTAACAGTTGCCTTTCTGTTTGCTTTAACTGTACTTCCATATTCCTGTTAGCCATTCTTGTTTCCTGTAGCATTTCCTTGAATTCGGCTAGCTGCTGGGTTAGAAAGTCTAATTGCTGATTGAATTCATTAGCTTGATCCACAGGACTGAGTTCAGCAATTACTGTTTTAGCTTCTTCTTTCATGGAAGATTCACTGCTTAGGTATAGATGCTGATTTCTGGCAACTGTATCAATAAGCTCTTGAGCTTCTTCAATTGTTTTTCTCATATGTATAGATCCACCAGCTGAGTGGTCTAGAGAAATCTGAGCTTTTTCTGTTAGCCCATAGTAGAAGATGTCTAATTGCACCCACTCTGAAAACATTTCAGAGAGGCATTTTCATAGCATCTCTCTGTATCTCTCCCAGGCATCATAAAGGGATTCATTATCTCCTTGTTTGAAGCCTTGGATGCTTAGCCTTAGCTGTGTCATCCGTTTTGGAGGGAAATAGTGATTCATGAATTTTTCTGATAGCTGTTTCCATGTTTTTATGCTGTTCTTAGGCTGGTTATTTAACCACCTCTTAGCTTGATCTTTTACAGCAAACGAAAATAGTAATAATCTGTAGATATCCTGATCTACTTCCTTATCATGTACTGTGTCAGCAATTTGTAAAAATTGTGCCAGAAACTCTGTAGGTTCTTCCTATGGAGACCGGAATACTGGCAGTTTTGCTGCACCATGATAATGAGCTGAGGATTCAACTCAAAGCTACTAACTCCAATGGAGAGTATACAGATACTACTCCCATATGAAGCAGTAGTGGGGTTAGCATATGACCCCAGAGTCCTCCTGGACTGTTCATTCCCACTTAATCCATGATGGAATAAAGGAGATGATATGTATGTTGATATTATTTAAAAAAATTTATTTTATAAAATAAAATAAAAACAAAATAAATAAAAGAAATTGAAAATATTTTGAAATTGAAATCTGAATTTTTATATAAAATTTTCG
>NC_029781.3:82319122-82340589 GCF_000817695.3 Arachis duranensis | reverse complement strand
CAGATTGGAAAAATAAAAGAGAATAAAATCGTTACTTGTTGTGCAGTAATGGGAAATATGTTGGAGTTTTGGAGATGCTTTGTCCTCTGAATTTCTGCAATGTAATATTCAACTCAATTGTTTGTAAAGCACGTCTACGGAAAGCTGTATGTAGGGTGTCACCATTGTCAGTGGCTACCTCCCATCCTCTCAGAGAAAACGTTCCAGATGTTCTGTCACAGCACGGCTAATCAGCTGTCGGTTCTCGATCATGTTAGAATAGGATCCATTGATCCTTTTGCGTTTGTCATCACGCCCAGCAATCGCGAGTTTGAAGCTCGTCACAGCCATTCAATCCTTGAATCCTACTCGTAAGTCATCGAGACGCTGCAGAGCTCCTCACCCCCAACAATGGAGTTTAGAGACTCATGCCGTCAAAAAGTATGTAATTCAGATCTGAAAATGTCATGAGGTACAAGATAAGTCTCTAAAAGTTGTTTAAATAGTAAACTAGTAACCTAGGTTTACAGAATATGAGTAAACTAAGATAATTGGTGCAGAAATCCACTTCTGGGGCCCACTTGGTGTGTGCTGTGGCTGAGACTAAAGCTATCCACGTGCTGAGGCTTTTCTTGGAGTTGAACTCCAAGTTATAACGTGTTTTGGGCGTTCAACTCCGGATCATGACATTTTTCTGGCGTTTAACTCCAGACAGCAGCATGTACTTGGTGTTCAACGCCAAGTTACGTCGTCTATCTTCGCGCAAAGTATGGACTATTATATATTGCTGGAAATCCCTGGATGTCTACTTTCCAACGCCATTGAGAGCGCGCCAATTGGACTTCTGTAGCTCCAAAAAATTCATTCCGAGTGCAGAGAGGTCAGGATCCAACAGCATCAGCAGTCCTTTTTCA
Source organism: Arachis duranensis (assembly GCF_000817695.3). Taxonomy (NCBI): domain Eukaryota; kingdom Viridiplantae; phylum Streptophyta; class Magnoliopsida; order Fabales; family Fabaceae; genus Arachis; species Arachis duranensis. The sequence continues at coordinate 82,339,696 of NC_029781.3, read as the reverse complement.
GCCTAACTCAGATTTTTGCTCAGCTCCCTCAATTTCAGCCAGAAATTACCTGAAATCACAGAAAAACACACAAACTCATAGTAGAGTCCAGAAAAACTAATAATATTCTACTAAAAACTAATTTAAAACATACTAAAATCTACATGAAATTACCCCCCAAAAAGCGTATAAAATATCCGCTCATCACTAATTTAGCGGGGTTTACAGTAACAAGCTGTGTTTACAGCCTCGGCCTACAAAAATTTTGAAACATCATTTACACAAAGTATTTCCCTAGTCATTTCTTAAAAACTTCTATTTTTTCTTTCAACAACCTTATTTTGTTGAGGTGTTTTAGGACATGAAAAATTGTGTGCAATTCCAAATTCATCACAAAAGCTTTCAAAATCTTGATTTTCAAATTCCTTTCCATGATCACTTCTAATGTGGGCAATTTTCATACCCTTTTCATTTTGAATCTTCTTACAAAGAGAAGAAAAGGCATAGAAAAATCATTTTTATGAGCTAAGAAAAGAACCCATCCATATCTAGAATAATCATCAACCACCACCAAACCATAGTGTTTTCCTCCCAAACTTTGAGTTCTAGTGTGGCCAAAAAGATCAATATACAAAATTTGTAATGGCCTTTTAGTAGAATTCCATCTTTGAGTTTAAAAGAAGATTTTATTTGTTTGCCTAATTGACAAGCATCGCAATCAATGTCTTTGTCAAATTTAATATTTGGAATTCCTCTAATCAAATTTTTCTTAACAAGCTTAGAAATTTGGTAGATACTAGCATGTTCCAATTTCTTATACCAAAGTCATTTTTCACATTATAAAGAAGTAAAATATGTTACTTTTTGATCTTTTAAGTCCTCTAGAGTAAGTCTATACACATTGTTGCATCTTTTTGCCTCAAATAAAACATCACCGAATTTCTCACAAACAACTAAGCAATCCAATTTTCTAAAAATAACTAAATATCCAAGATCACACAATTGGCTAATGCTTAGTAAGTTGTGTTTCAAACCATCAACAAGAAAAACATCATTTATGAAGGATGATAAATTCTTACCCACTTTACCTATAGCCACTATCTTTCCTTTTCCATTGTCACTGAAGGTTACAAACCCTCCATCATACTCGCCTAGCTTGATGAAGAATGTAGACCTTCCGGTCATATGCCTAGAGCATCCGCAGTCCAAATACCACATGTTGTCCTTTCTTTTGGATGCTATGGAAACCTACAAAAAATTCTCAAGTGACCTTAGGTATCTAAATCTTTTTGGATCCTTTAATGTTAAACCATCTCTTTTGTCCAAGACCATTGTAGTTTCCAATTATTTTATACACTTTTCCTTCAATCATTCTTTCACTCATGAAACATTGAATAGGAAAATGACCATTCCGATTGCATAACCTATAGAATCATTTAGGTTGCTATTTTTTCAAATTTGTTGGGTTTTGAAATTTTATGTCTTCCGAAGTGGAAGCCATATTTGAAAAAGGGAATTTTTCAATAAACCTTTCATATTTTTTATGAAAATCCAACCCAGCTTTATTATAAAGAGGTTTTCGACTAGCTAAAAGTTGATTCAGATTTTCAGAACTTTGAGCAAAGTTAGCTAGGTCCTCTTTTAAACTTTTTACCTCTTTGTGCAACCTTTAATTTTTTCAAAACAATTTAGGTAAGCAATCACAATATGTTATTTCTCATAGCCTTTAAGTTCATCCTTTAACCGTTCGTTTTCTTCAACAAGATTAACAGTGGTTTCAACTTCTCTTAATTTATCTTTGAGAAAACTATTTTTTGCCTTTAGAATGGTATTTTGAGACTCAAGTTCATAATTTTCATTCAAGAAGCATCTAAGTTTTTTAGTGAGATGATCGATCATAAGATGAAGATCTTCAGTGGTAGGTTCAATTAAACGTACCTCATCTGTTTGATCGTCTATGAGACAAGTTTGAGATTTGCTGTCTGATTCTTCCTCATCATCAAAGTCATTCTCCAAGTCTTTCCAAGATGCCATGAGTCCCTTCTTCTTTCCTCTTTTTGGCTTGTTTTCTTTCTTCAGTTTTGGACAGTCAAACTTATAGTGTCCAGTTTCTCTACAGTTATGGCAAATGACCTGAATTAAATCCCTCTTTGGTTTCCTTGAACTGCCTTTTTTGTTTCGTTCTTTCATCTTCATCATTTTTCTGAATTTCTTTGCAAACAAAATAAACTCATCGTTAGATAAATTATCACTGGATTCATCATCCAAATATTCAGTGATTGATTTGAGAGCAATTCCTTTTTTTGTATCTTCTTTTAAATAAGTATTTTCAAAAATAAGTAAATTTCCTCTCAGATCATCATAGGTCATTTCATTTATGCCACTGCTCTCAACTATTACTATAGCCTTAGTTTTCCACTCTTTGGTGAGACTTCTCAAAATTTTCCTCACTAGCATAGGTTTTGGGTAAGTGATTCCCAAAGCATCCAAGCTATTTATGATGACGTTGAATCGTTCAAACACTTCATCAATCGTTTCTCCTTCCTTCATGGAGAACATTTTGTATTCCTTGCTCAGCATGTCTATTCTGGTCCGTTTGACTAGAGTGATTCCTTCATGAGTAACTTGAAGCTTGTCCTAGATTTTCTTTGTTGTTTTGCATCTAGATACTCTTCAAAATTCCTCGAAGCTGATAGCATAATCAAGCAAGTTGACAACTTTGGTGTTGAGCTCCATTTTCTTTTTGTCTTCCTCATTCCACTCGGCCATAGTCTTTGGAGTAACCACACCATCTGCTCCGGTCTTGGTTGGGATTTGGAGACCATTCAGAATGATATGCCAGATGTTGAAATCAGATTGAAGAAATATCTTCATTCTTTCCTTCCAGTAACTGTAGTTCTTTCCATTGAAGAATGGGGGTCTGTTGCCTGATTGCCCTTCTGCCAGAGTATAGGCCACCAAATTTGAACCACTATTGTTTGTCATCAGAATATTTCTTCCAAGCTACAAAGCTTGATCTCTTTGAGACTAAGCTCTGATGCCAATTGATGGTTATCAATGGCTAAGAGAATGGATGTTTGAATCTTAGCTACACTTTCTGCTAAATATTACTTTTTCTTTCTCAAAGGGACTTAAGAGATATTTTTACTTTTATCTCGTGATCAGCTGAAAGACATTTTCATTTTTGTCTTCTGAGTAACAGAAACAGAAAAGTAGAAGGGGAGAAGAAATAACGCCCAGATATATCCTGGTTCAGCTACAAAGTGCAATGTAGTATACATCCAGTCTCCATCATAATAATGATGGAATTTCACTATCTCTTTTCCAAGATTACAAATACCAATGCTTCCCTAGGATCTACCCAATCCTATCTGGGACAAATCCATATTCCAAACCCAATCTAAATTTGACTTGGACTCAAACCAAGCTTTCAACAGTAAAGTACTAACCTAACTTGCAAGGGAATCCTCACAGGATCATGACACAAAACATAAAGATGTACAAAGAACCTTTGAGACATCTTATGGCTTTTTCTCACTGTTTTAACTCATTGCCTTTTACCTCTCATTGGCTTTTTCTTACAAATCTCACCATGTTTGCCTTTTACACTAAGACTCAGATAGATCCAAACTGAGAAAAAGAAAATACAAAATAAACTACATGAAGGAGAAGAACTCTAACAGCTTGGGTAGTTATGAGAGTGAACTCTGTGCTTTTTATTTACTCTCCTTACTTTCAACCCTTGGCCGTTCACCCTTAATATAGAAGGGTGAAGATTCAAAGGTCGAAGCTTGTTCAACCCTCACACTATCTTCTTCTCCAACCTCAAAGTAGCAGCAGCTTCAACAGAGAGGAGGGAGAGGACCGAGGCTATTGCATGCATGCTCACCATTTTTCTCTCATCCTTTTTCTTCAAGCTTCTTCAATCTTGACCATTGAGATTGACTTTGGCCCCAAGTTTTGATTCTGAGCGTTGATGTGGTTCTGACCCATGTAGGCTTCACGTTCTCCATTATTACCTCTTTCATGCATGAGACCTTGAAGCTTTCTTCTTTAATCCTCGGTGAAGCACAAAAGAGGAACGAAACTTTTTTTGTGTTTGACCGAAGGAACTAGCTACTGGGTTGTAGCCTTTTTTTCTTTGCTTTGATTCGGCAAAAACCTTTTTACCTTTCTTTACACCTAACATCTGAGATTTCCATTTTCTTCTTTCTTCTTCTTGGATGAAAGATTGATTTGACCGAAGCAAGAGAGATGAGAGCGAACAAAGAAAAGCTTTCGGTGGAAGCTTTCAAGAGAATTAAATTGAATTTAATTCCATGTTCCAGTTACCAAAAATGTGTGTAACGTATGAAGCTTGTGGACCCTTAGTTTCTTTCTTTAATTCTTTATGGGCTTCAAAGGATTTGGGCCTCTTTGGATTTCTTTCCCTTTTTAACATTCAGCCACTTGATTTGAAATAAATTTATATTAGGCTAAAGTTGATTAATGGTCAAACTGGGCTTGCAATAACTGGCCAAGAGGAAAACTAATTTTCCTTCCTGTACACTAAACAAAAACATCAAACAAACAATTGGAAGTATTTTAATAAGAAATACTTTTAATAATGTTTGTTTATCATATTAATTTAATGTCAGTTTTCCAAACTCAACAAACTATTTAACACTCTCTTTTGAGATTGACTAACAAGTGACCCTCAACTTATCATAAGAATGACCTCTATAACCAGGCCCAATGCCAGCAACACCATCCAACATATCTTGAAAAAAATGTGACATAACCCATTGAAAGGAATTCTAAAAATCCAAAAGCTATTTAGACACTCGCTTATCAACTTTATGACGCGCCTCTTTCTTTTGAAACACAATTTTTAGACTTGGTTGACTCCTTAAATTGATCTTGGTGTAAATATAGGATGAGTAATTATTTTTGCTTCCTCTTTTAGAATGCCTCCAATCACTTGCTTAGATGGTAACTGACTCAGAGTTTGTTGTTCTTCTTGTATTATTGCTTCATCAATTGCATCCTCAATCCCATCACCACCCTCTTCATTAAAACTTACTTTCCTTTTACTAGTTTTATTTTTCTAAATTTCTTTCAATACACCTTCCATTTATTTTTCTACATCATAAGGGACTTTAGGGAACTTTTAATTATCTCCACCTCTCCTTTCCAAATACTTCTTCATTCTATTAATTTTTTCTCCTCCAAAAGTACTCAGACAAAACAAGCATTGGTAATGTGACTTTTTTATTTATTACTTGTAAAGCAATAACGAACGGACTCCTGCGTGGTCTAGAATTTTACAAATAAGTTCTCGTTAAAAGTATAGCTTCTAAACCAGCAAAGAATCCCTTCATACAAAAAATTGGTTGTCACAAGTAACAAACCCCTAATAAAATTGATGACCGAAGTATTTAAACCTCGGGTCGTCTCTCAAGGAATTGCAGGGAAGTGTTCTTATTATTGGTTATGAGTCATGTAAATTTTGGGGTTTTGGGTTGAGAAATAAGAAGAGAAAATTGCAAAGAAAAAAATTAATAACAATAAAAAGCCTTGACTAGGAGAAGATTAATCGGAAGTTCTATCCCTGTTGGACGTTCCCAAGATCAGTTAATAATTGATTGTTGTTTCCACTGAGTTATTCTTTATCTAATAAAGGAAAGTTAAGTAGGGAGCCAACTTCTATTCACAAGTCCCGATCCTCTCCTTCGGGAAGGATTAGCGTTAGTAATTAGAGTGCTAGCCAACAACTTCCAATTACCAATTAATTCTTGAGTATTCCAACTCAAGGGTCTCCTCTTAATCAACTCCCAAGTTAAGTTGGGAGCTAGAATATTAACATTAATACCATCTTCCTTGTTATGAAAAGGGAATAGAAAAGAGACATGATAATCAAAATAAAATTGGAAGCAATTAAATATCGTATATAGCAACTATAGCAAATTATATATCGTTGCGAAGCTAATGAACGGATATTTTATACGCTTTTGGGGGTGTTTCACATAATTTTTAGTAGGATCTAGCTACTTTTTAGTATATTTTTATTAGTTTTTATACGAAAATCACATTTCTAGACTTTACTATGAGTTTGTGTGTTTTTCTGTGATTTCAGATATTTTCTGGCTGAAATTGAGGGACCTGAGCAAAAATCTGATTTAGAGGCTGAAAAAAGGACTGCAGATGTTGTTGGATTCTGACCTCCCTGCACTCGAAATGGAATTTTTGGTGCTACAGAAGTCCAAATGGCGCGCTCTTAATTGCATTAGAAATTAGACATCCAGGGCTTTCCCGCAATATATAATAGTCCATACTTTGCCCACGTTTAGATGAAGCAAACTGGCGTTCAACACCAGCTTTTTGCCCTATTCTGGCATTAAACGCCAGAAACAAGTTACAAACCAGAGTTAAACACCAAAAACAGATTACAAACTGGCGTTTAACTCCAAGAATAGCCTATGCACGTGAAAGCTTCAATGATCAGCCTCAGCACACACCAAGTAGGCCCCATAAGTGGATTTCTGCTCTATCTATCTTAGTTTACTCATTTTCTGTGAACCTAGGTTACTAGTTGAGTATAAAAACTACTTTTAGAGATTTATTTTTGTACCTCATGACATTTTACATCTGAATTTGTATCTTCTACGACATGAGTCTCTAAACCCCATGGTTGGGGGTGAGGAGATCTGCTGTGTCTCGATGAATTAATACAATTACTTCTGTTTTCTATTCAATCCTGTTTGTTTCTATTCTAAGATATTCACTCGCACTTAAACATGATGAATGTGATGATCCGTGACACTCATCACCATTCTCAACCTATGAACACGTGCCTGACAATCACTTCCGTTCTACCTTAGATTGAGTGTTTATCTCTTGGGTTCCTGGTTCACGAGTTTGACTGCTTCTCCTGACAACAGAGCGTTCAATTCGTGAGACCAGAGTCTTCGTGGTATAAGCTAGAATCAATTGGCAGCATTCCTGAGATCCGGAAAGTCTAAATCTTGTCTGTGGTATTTCGAGTAGGATCCGGAAAGGGATGACTGTGATGAGCTTCAAACTCACGAACGTTGGGCGTGGTGACAGACGCAAAATGATCAATGGATCCTATTCCAACATTAGTGAGAACCAACAGATGATTAGCCATGTACATGGACCCTTTTCACTGAGAGGACGGCTGGTAGCCATTAACAACGGTGATCCACCAACATACAGCTTGCCATGGAAGGAGACCTGCGTGCGTGAAGAAGAAGACAATAGGAAAGCAGAAATTCAAAGGACAGAGCATCTCCAAAACTCTAACCCATTCTCCATTACTGTGTAACAAGTATTCATTTCATGCTCTTTTACCTTTTACAATTAAAACTAAACCACTATTGATATCCTGACTAAGATTAATAAGATAACCATAGTTTGCTTCAAGCTGGCAATCTCCATGGGATCAACCCTTACTCACGTAAGGTATTACTTGGATGACCCAGTGCACTTGCTGGTCTGCTGCACGAAGTTGTGTATCACGATTTTGTGTACCAAGTTTTTGGCACCATTTTTGGGGATTGTTCGAGTTTGAACAACTGACGGTTTATTTTGTTACTTAGATTAGGAAAAAATTTGTCTTTTTGGTTTAGAGTCTTTTACTTTCTTTTCAAAAAAAATTTCAAAAATATTATTTTTCTTTATTAATTGTTAGTTTTTCATTGAGTCTAGTTGAATGTTTTAAGTTTGGTGTCCTTTGTGTTTTTTTTTGTCATCTAAAATATATTGTTGAATGTGTCTATGTTCTTGTGAATAGCTGCTCATTTGAGTCTTCCTTTCTAAAATCTTTTTGAAAATAATTTTTTTTTGTTTAAATCTTGCTTTAATTTTTAAGTTTAGTGTTTTCTTGTTATTTTCCATGTGATTTTCGAAAATTTTATTTTGGTTTTCTAAAAATTTTAAGATTGGTGTTCCTTTTTATGTTCCTCGTATTCTTGTGAATCTTCAAGGTGTTCTTGAGTCTTGTATGTGTTTTGATCTTAAAATTTTTAAGTTTGGTGTCCCTTAGTGTTTCCCTCTAAAAATTTTCGAAAAATAAGGGAGCTAAATCTAAAAGTTTTAAGTCTTGTATCCTTTGTGTGTTTTTCTCTTTCCTCATTAAGTTCAAACATACATCTTTTCCTTTATTTACTCATTAATTTTCGAATCCCTTTGGTTGACTTGGTCAAAATTTTTCAAATCATATCTTTTTAAGATTTTTAAAATCGTATCTTTTTCAAAAACTTCCTAACCACTTTCTCTCTCCTCACTTTTTCGAAAATCCTCATAAAATTTTTTTTCAAATCATTTTTTATTTTAGTCTTTTTTTATTTTATTTTTTCAAAAAAAAATATATAAATAAATAAATAAATATAAAATAAAATTTTTATCCACATCATCTCCCTTACTCCATCATGGACCTAAGTGAAAATGAACAGTCCAGAAGGACTCTGGGGTCATATGCTAATCCCACTACTGCTTCATATGGGGTAGTATCTGTATACCCCCCATTAAAGCTAGTAATTTTGAGCTAAATCCTCAGCTCATTATCATGATACAGCAAAATTGCCAGTATTTCGGTCTTCCACAAGAAGAACCTACTGAGTTTCTGGCTCAATTCTTATAAATTGCTGACACAGTATGTGATAAGGAAGTAGATCATGATGTTTACAGACTATTACTATTTCCATTTGCTGTGAAAGATCAAGCTAAGAGGTGGTTAAATAACCAACCTACAGCAAGCATAAAGACATGGAAACAGCTGTCAAAAAAATTCCTGAATCAATATTTTCCTCCAAAAAGGATGATACAGCTAAGGCTGAATATCCAAGGCTTCGGATAAGGAAATAATGAATCTCTTTATGATTCCTGGGAAAGGTACAGAGAGATGCTAAGGAAATGCCCATCTGAAATGTTTTCAGAATGGGTGCAGTTAGACATCTTCTACTATGGGCTTACAGAAAAAGCTCAGTTATCTCTAGACCACTCAGCTGGTGGATCTATACACATGAGAAAGACGATTGAAGAGGCTCAAGAGCTCATAGATACAATTGCTAGAAATAAGCATCTGTACTTAAATAGTGAGTCCTCCATGAAAGAAGAAGCTAAGGCAATATCCACTGACTTTAGTCCTCAAGAACAAGTTGCTGAACTCAATCAGCAGCTATCTTCTATAACAAAACAGTTAGTAGAATTTAAGGAGATGCTACAAGAAACCAAGAATGCTAATAAGGATATGGAAGCACAATTGAATCAGACAAAATAGCAGTTATCAAAACAGATAACAAAAGAGTGCCAAGCAATTCAATTAAGAAGTAGGAAAATATTAAATACCTCAACTGAAAGCAGCAGAAAGCCAAGAAAAGAACAACTGACAGAGGATGAGCAAACTGCTACCCAAAATTCCTCTGAGGACATTAAGAGCCCAAAGAGGAATAATTCTGGCATTCAAACGCCAGAAAAGGGTGAAAAACTGGCATTAAACGCCCAGTGGATGCCCAGTTCTGGTGTTCAAACGCCAGAAAAAGGTAGAAATCTGGCGTTAAACGCCCATTCCTCCCCCTATCCTGGCGTTCAAACGCTAATGAAGGATCAGACACTTACAAGTGCTGATGATAACTCCCTCAAGAAGGCTTCTCAACCTGCCTCTGTAGGAAATAAACCTGCAGCAACCAAGTTTGAAGAATACAAAGCTAAAATACCTTATCCTCAGAAACTCTGCCAAGCGAAATAGGATAAATAATTTGCCTGCTTCGCAGAATATCTCAGGACTCTTGAAATCAAGATTTCGTTTGCAGAGGCACTTGAGCAAATACCTTCTTATGCTAGGTTTATGAAAGAGATCTTAAGTCATAATAAGGATTGGAGAGAAACTGAAAAAGTCTTTCTCACTGAAGAATGTAGTGCAGTCATCTTAAAGAGCTAACCAGAGAAGCTTAAGGATCTTGGGAGCTTTATGATACCATGCACATTGGAGGGTACTTGTACCAAGACAGCTCTATGTGATCTTGGGGCAAGTATCAACCTAATCCCTGTATCCACTATCAGAAATTTTGGCTTGACTGAAGAGGTCAAACCAACTCAGATTTGTCTTCAACTTGTTGATTGCTCCATTAAATATCCATCAGGCGTAATTGAGGACATGATTATCACAGTTGGGCCATTTGCCTTTCCCACTGACTTTGTAGTGCTGGAAATGGAGGAGCACAAGAGTGCAATCCTCATTCTAGGAAGACCTTTCCTAGCAACTGGACGAACCCTCATTGACGTCCAAAAAGGGGAAGTGACCCTGAGAGTCAATGAGAATGAGTTTAGGCTGAATGTTGTTGAAGCAATGAAGCATCCAGACACATCAAAGGACTACATTAGAGTTGATATTATTGACTCCCTGGTAAAGGAGATCAGTATGGCTAAGAGTCTCGAATCAAAGCTAGAGGATATCTTTAAAGATGTTCAACCTGATCTAGAGGTACCAGAGGAAATAAAAGAACCTCTGAAAACTCCTTGGAAAGAAGAGAATCTTCCTAAACCCGAGCTCAAACCATTACCACCATCCCTGAAATATGCGTTTCTGGGAGAAGGTAACACTTTTTTTGTAATCATAAGCTCTGCTTAGAGCCACATGAAGAGAAAGCACTAATTCAGGTCCTAAGGACACACAAGACAGCTCTTGGGTGGTCCATTAGTGATCTTAAAGACATTAGCCCAGCCAGATGCATGCACAAGATCCTACTGGAGGATAATGCCAAGTCAGTGGTTCAACCAGAAAGGCGGCTGAATCCAGCCATGAAGGAGGTGGTGCAGAAAGAGGTCACTAAATTACTAGAGGTTGGAATTATTTATCCTATTTCTAATAGCCCCTGGGTGAGCCCTGTCCAAGTTGTACCCAAAAAGGGAGGCATGACAGTGGTTCATAATGAAAAGAATGAACTGGTTCCTGCGAGAACAGTTACAGGGTGGCGTATGTATATTGACTATAGAAGGCTCAATACAGCCACCAGAAAGGATCATTTTCCTTTACATTTCATAGACCAGATGCTGCAGGTCATGACTATTACTACATTTTGGACAGCTATTCAGGTTATAACCAAATTGCAGTAGATCCTCAGGATCAAGAGAAAATAGCATTCACATGTCCATCTGGAGTATTTGCCTACAGAAGGATGCTTTTTGGTCTGTGCAATGCACCAGTAACTTTTCAGAGATGCATGCTCTCTATCTTCTCTGATATGATGGAAAAATTTCTGGAAGTCTTTATGGATGACTTCTCAGTATTTGGAGACTCATTCAGCTCCTGTCTTAATCATCTAGCACTTGTTCTGCAAAGGTGCCAAGAGACTAACCTGATTTTAAATTGGGAAAAATGTCACTTTATGGTGACTGAAGGAATTGTCATGGGCATAAAATTTCGAACAAAGGAATAGAGGTAGATCAAGCTAAGGTAGAGGTAATTGAAAAATTACCACCACCCACCAATGTTAAGGAAATCAGAAGTTTTCTGGGACATGCAGGATTCTACAGGAGGTTTATAAAGGATTTTTCAAAAATTGCAAAACCTATGAGTAACCTGCTAGCTGCTGATATACCATTTGTCTTTGACACAGAGTGTTTGCAGGCCTTTGAGACTCTGAAGGCTAAGTTGGTCACAGCGCCTGTCATTTCTGCACCAGACTGGACATTACCATTCGAACTAATGTGTGATTCCAGTGATCATGCTATTGGTGCAGTATTAGGACAGAGGCATAACAAGCTTCTGCATGTCATTTACTATGCCAACCGTATTCTAAATGACGCACAGAAGAACTACACAACCACAGAAAAGGAACTGCTTGTAGTGGTTTATGCCATTGAAAAGTTTAGATCCTATTTAGTAGGATCAAAAGTGATTGTGTACACTGACCATGCTGCTCTTAAATATTTACTCACAAAGCAGAATTCAAAACCCAGGCTCATAAGATGGGTGCTGCTTCTGCAAGAGTTTGATATAGAAATAAGAGACAGAAAAGGGACAAAGAACCAAGTGGCTGATCACTTGTCCTGGATAGAACCAGTGGCAGGAGCATCCCTCCCTTCCACTGAGATCTCTGAAACCTTCCTTGATGAGCAACTCTTTGCCATTTAGGAAGTGCCATGGTTTACAGACATTGCAAACTATAAGGTTGTGAGATTCATACCCAAGGAATACAGCATGCAGCAAACGAAAAAACTGATCTTTGATGCAAAGTACTACTTGTGAGATGAGCCATATCTCTTTAAGAGATGTGCAGACGGAATAATCCATAGATGTGTGCCTAGAGAAGAAGCACAGAAGATCCTATGGCATTGTCATGGATCACAATATGGAGGACATTTTGGAAGTGAGCGAACAGTCATAAAAGTCCTCCAATGTGGCTTCTACTGACCTACCCTCTATAAAGACTCCCGAGAGTTTGTACGTAACTGTGACAGTTGCTAGAGAGCTGGTAATCTGCCTCAAGGTTACACCATGCCTCAACAAGGGATCTTAGAGATTGAGTTGTTTGACGTATGGGGTATTAACTTCATAGGGCCTTTCCCACCATCATACTCAAACACTTATATTCTTGTGGCTGTAAACTATGTATCTAAATGGGTAGAGGCAATTGCAACACCCACTAATGATACTAAGACAGTGCTGAAGTTCCTCCAGAAACATATCTTTAGCAGATTTGGTGTCCCTAGAGCACTAATCAGTGATGGAAGCACTCATTTCTACAATAAACAGCTTTACTCTGCTATAGTCAGATACGGAATTAGCCACAAGGTGGCAACTCCATATCATCCATAGACAAATGGGCAAGCTGAAGTCTCCAATAGATAACTAAAAAGAATCCTGGAATGGACTGTAATTGCCTGTAGAAAGGATTGGGCAAGGAGCTTGGATGATGCTCTCTGGGCATACAGAACAGCATTCAAGACCCCTATAGGAACTTCTCCATACCAGCTTGTGTGTGGGAAAGCCTGTCACCTGCCCATGGAACTGGAGCATAAAGCCTACTAGGTAACCAGATTCCTAAACCTTGATGCCAAATTAGCTGGAGAGAAAAGATTGCTCCAGCTGAATGAGCTAGAGGAATTCAAACTCAATACTTTCGAAAATGCAAAAATTTACAAGGAGAAAGCAAAAAGGTGGCATGACAGAAAACTGTCATCCAGAGTCTTTGAACCAAGACAAAAGGTTCTGCTGTTTAACTCTAGGCTCAGATTATTTCCTGGAAAATTAATTTCCCGGTGGAGAGAACCATATGTGATTACAAGTGTGTCACCATATGGATATGTAGAGCTTCAGGATATTGACTCTGACAAAAAGTTCATTGTTAATGGATAGAGAGTCAAGCATTATCTTGAAAGCAATATTGAGCAAGAATGCTCAAAACTGATACTAGATTAAAGCCCAGTAATGTCAAGCTATTGACAATAAAAAAGCACTTATTGGGAGGCAACACAATCTTATTTATCTATGTTAATTACTTTCTTATTTCATTTTCCATTGTTATTTTATGTTTTCTTTAGGTTGATGATCATGTGGAGTCACAAAAATAACTGCAAAAATCAAAGCAAAGTCAAAAACAGCATTAGAAACAGCACACCCTGGAGGATGAGCTTACTGGCATCTAAACGCCAGTAAGAGTAGTAGAATGGGCGTTAAACGCCCAGTCTATCACCATTCTGGGCATTTAACACCAGAAAGAAGCACCAGACTAGCGTTTAACGCCAGAAACAGGCTACAGCTTAGCGTTAAACGCCAAGAAAGGTATAAAAGCTGGCATTCAATGCCAGAAACAGGCAACAGTCTGGCGTTAAATGCCAGTATTGCATACAGAGGGCGTTTACACACCTAAATGGTGCAGGAATGAGAAATCATTGACACCTCAGGATCTGTGGACCCACAGAGATCCCCACCTACCCCACCTCTCTCTCTCTCTCCCTCACACATCTCTATAATACTCTACCCAAAACACCACTCACCTATCAAATCCTATCCTCTTCCCTATATTCTCTTCACCAATCACCTCCATCCCTCTTTCCCAAAATCCCCACCTACCTCACTTTTCAAATTCAAACACATTACCAACACTACTTCTACCCCTTGGCCGAACCGCATACCACCCTCCATCTCCTTCATTTTCTTCTTCTCCCCTTCTTTCTTTCTTCTTTTGCTCAAGGACGAGCAAACCTTTTAAGTTTGGTGTGGAAAAAGTGTTGCTTTTTCTTTTTCCATAACCATGAGGAAAGAGCATTTGACTGCAGATCAAAGAGCCATGAGGAAAGAGCAACAAAGGCAAGGAAGAAACATAGAGGAGCTCAAGCACTCCATAGGATCTTCAAGAAGAAGAACTAGCCGCCATCACTAAGGTGGACCCGTTCTTTAATCTCCTTGTTCTTATTTTTCTATTTTTTGATTTTTATGCTTATATTTGATGATATTTTTGTCTTCATTACATGATCATTAGTATGTAGCGTTATGCCTTAAAGCTATGAATAACTTGATGAATCCTTCACCTCTCTTAAATGAAAAATGTTCCTAATTACAAAAGAACAAGAAGTACATGAATTTCAATTTTTATCTTGAAATTAGTTTAATTATTTTGATGTGGTGGCAATACTTTTTATTTTCTGAATGAATTCTTGAATAGTGCATATTTTTTATAGTGAAATTTATGAATGTTAAAATTGTTGGCTCTTGAAGGAATGATAGAAAAAGGAAAAATGTTATTGATAATCTGAAAAATCATAAAATTGATTCTTGAACCAAGAAAAAGCAATGAAAAAGGAAAAGCTTGCGAAAAAAATATAAATGGTGAAAAAAAAGAAAAAAAAAAGAAAGAAAGCAAGCAGAAAAAGCCAATAGCCCTTTAAACCAAAAGGCAAGGGTAAAAAGGATCCAAGGCTTTGAGCATTAATGGATAGGAGGGCTCAAAGGAATAAAATCCTGGCCTAAGCGGCTAAATCAAGCTGTCCCAACCATGTGCTTGTGGCATGAAGGTCCAAGTGAAAAGCTTGAAACTGAGTGATTAAAGTCGTAATCCAAAGTAAAAAGAGTGTGCTTAAGAACTCTGGACACCTCTAACTGGGGACTTTAGCAAAGCTGAGTCACAATCTAAAAAGGTTCACCCAGTTATGTGTCTGTGGCATTTATGTATCCGGTGGTAATAATGGAAAACAAAGTAGGTGTGTTCAAGAATCAACATACTAAACTAGGAGAATCAATAACACTATCTGAATTCTAAGTTCCTATGGATGCCAATCATTCTGAACTTCAAAGGATAAAGTGAGATGCCAAAACTGTTCAGAAGCAAAAAGCTACTAGCCCCGCTCATCTAATTCGAACTAAGTTTCATTGATATTTTGAGATTTATAGTATATTCTCTTCTTTTTATCCTATTTTGTTTTCAGTTGCTTGGGGACAAGCAATAATTTAAGTTTGGTGTTGTGATGAGCGGATAATTTATACGCTTTTTGGCATTGTTTTTACATAGTTTTTAGTATGTTTTATTCACTTTTATTATATTTTTATTAGTTTTTATGCAAAAATCACATTTCTAGACTTTACTATGAGTTTGTGTGTTTTTTCTGTGATTTCAGGTATTTTCTTGCTGAAATTTAGGGATCTGAGCAAAAATCTGATTCAGAGGCTAAAAAAGGACTGCAGATGCTGTTGGATTCTGATCTCCCTGCACTCGAAATAGATTTTCTGGAGCTAAAGAAGCCCAATTGGTGTGCTCTCAATTGCGTTAGAAAGAACACATCTTGGGCTTTCCAGCAATATATAATAGTTTATACTTTGCTCACTTTTTGATGACGCAAACTGGCGTTTAATGCCAACTTTCTACCCTATTCTGGCGTTAAACGCCAGAACTGGCATAAAAGCTGGAGTTAAATGCCCAAACTGGTACAAAAGCTGGAGTTAAACACCAGGAATAGCCTATGCACATGAAAGCTTCATTGCTCAGCCCAAACACATACCAAGTGGGCCCCGGAAGTGGATTTCTGCACTATCTATCTTAGCTTACTCATTTTCTATAAACCTAGGTTACTAGTTGAGTATAAAAATTACTTTTAGAGATTCATTCAGTACCTCATGACATTTTACATCTGAATTTATATCTTCTACGGCATGAGTCTCTAAACCTCATGGTTGGGGGTGAGGAGCTATGCTGTGTCTCGATGGATTAATACAATTACTTCTGTTTTCTATTCAATCACGCTTGATTCTATTCTAAGATATTCACCCGCACTTAAACATGATGAATGTGATGATCCATGACACTCATCACCATTCTCAACCTATGAACATGTGCCTGACAACCACTTCCGTTCTACCTTAGATTGAGTGTTTATCTCTTGGGTTCCTGGTTCACGAGTTTGACTGCTTCTCCTGATAACAGAGCGTTCAATCCATGAGACCAGAGTCTTCGTGGTATAAGCTAGAATCAATTGGCAGTATTCTTGAGATCCAAAAAGTCTAAACCTTGTCTGTGGTATTTCGAGTAGGATCTGGGATAGGATGACTGTGAAGAGCTTCAAACTCACGAACGTTAGGCGTAGTGACAGACGCAAAAGGATCACTGGATCCTATTCCAGCACAAGTGAGAACCGACAGATGATTAGCCATGTACATGGACCTTTTTCACTGAAAGGATGGATGGTAGCCATTGACAACGGTGATCCACCAACATACAGCTTGCCATGGAAGGAGCCTTGCATGCGTGAAGAAGAAGACAGTAGGAAAGCAGAGATTCAGAAGACAGAGCATCTCCAAAACTCCAACCCACTTTCCATTACTGCATAACAAGTATTTAATTCATGTTCTTTTATTTTTTGCAATTAAAACTAAGAACCATTATTGATATCCTGACTAAGAATAATAAGATAAACATAGCTTGCTTCAAGCTGACAATCTCCGTGGGATCGACCCTTACTCACGTAAGGTATTACTTGGACGACCCAGTGCACTTGCTGGTCAGCTGCTCGAAGTTGTGTATCACGATTTCGTGTACCATTGACGAAGAACCACCCAAAATCCCTAATGATGATAATGAGGAAGAGAAGATGAACAACTACGGTGACACACAGATTGCTCTAACACAGCCTGCCATTTCTCAACCATATGACCGGCCGGATCATTTCACTAGGTTGAATCTAGATGCAATGACATCGGATTGGTTGTTTACCCAAGGAGGTCCTGAAGAAGACCCAAGCAACGAGTTTGAGGTTGGACAACAATTTGGGAGCAAGGAAGAAGTCATGTTGGCAAATAAGCAGTATAGCATCAGGAGGGCTGTGGAGTACAAAATAGTAGAGAGTGACCATTGGAAGTACAATGCAAGATGTATCCAGTTCGGACCCGGTTGTAATTGGAACATACTTATATCATATCGCCAAAAGCAAGAAAGATGGGAGGTTAGGAGATACACTGGTCCTCATACTTGCATCCAGACTTCGATGGGGCAAGATCATTGTAGGTTAGATTCGAAGATCATTGCACAACACATTTTCACGATGTTCAAGTCCGATCCAACAATCAGCATCAGGGTTCTACAAGGAGGTGTGGAGAATCACTTTGGTTACAAGGCATCGTACAGAAAAGTTTAGCTTGCAAAACAGAGAGTCATAGCTAGAATATATGGTGATTGGGAAGAGTCATACAAAGAGCTTCCTCGTTGGTTATTCGCTATGCAGATGCACTTGCCAGGTAAGAGTTATTTGCGGTTTAGTTATTCGCCATTAATTTAGCCGTGTACAAAAAGCCAACTAAAGTATGTCCAATTTAGGTACTTGAGTGCAGCTAGTGACACAGTCGTGGCCTGCCTCCACGGACACTGTGATGTTTCATCGGGTCTTTTGGACGTTTTCACCGTGTGTTGAGGCCTTCAAGCATTGCAAACCACTCATCTCTGTTGATGGCACCCACCTATATGGTAAATACGGTGGCACTTTGTTGATGGACATAGCGCAAGACGGTAATGCAAATATTCTGCCAATTGCATTCACAGTCGTTGAGAGTGAGACAAATGAGGCATGGTCGTTCTTTCTTTCGTACTTACGGAGCATGTTACACCACAATCAGGGCTGTTAGTGATTTCAGACAGACACAAGTCCATTGATGGAGCACTGAATGCTGAAGGGAGTCTATGAAAACTGCCACATGCCTTCCAAGTGTTCTGTACAAGACACATTGCAGCCAACTTCATGAAAATGTAGCTATTACAAACTGGCTTGAAGAAATGCCATGGTCACAGTGGGCACAGCATGCTGATGAGGGATGTCGATTTGGTCACATGACGACCAATATCTCGGAGTGCATTAATGCTGTCATGAAGGGTTCCCGCAATTTGCCAATCACGGCTCTGGTGAAGTCAAGTTATTTTCGTTTGGGTGAGCTTTTTGCAAGGAAGGGTTCTGAGGCACTGGCACAACTTCAGGTCAGTGCTGAATTCTCACAGACATTGATGAAGGCCATGGAATTCAACTTAAAGCACATGAACACTATGAATGTTTACCAATTTGATCGGTCAAGGGCAAACTTCACGGTTGAAGAGTTAGCGAAAGTTCCGGGATCTAAACAACATAATTATCAGGTGCTGCTTGACGAGGGCAAATATGATTGTCGGTATTTTCAGCAGAGCCCCACGACAACCGGCCACATGCATCAAGGTCCTCCAGCAGGGGAAGCTACCTGATATGCACCCGAGAGTCAGATGTATCAGGGAAGAGGATACCTCCGATCAACTGCATGATATATCCTCTCGTATACCTTATCAGCCGCTCCTATGTGGCATCCTGCTCTAGCTCTCCACAAACCGTGTTGTCGAACCAAGTAAGCTTGACAGTCCACTTAGTCTGTGACTGTCTGTCCTCTGGGACAGGAACAACACCCAATATCTGCTCACACAACTCCTCAATGGTCTGTCCCTGGCAGTGCTGCTCCCACCCACCGATGCATCCACTGACAGGATCACCATCAATCCGGAGTCCCAACTGATATGTCACGTCCTGCAAGGTGATGGTAATCTCCCCACACGGTAGATGAAATGTGTGAGACTCAGGGCTCCACCTCTCTATCAATGCCGAGACAAGCGACCAATCATGCTTAAATTCCACCAAGTATGCAACATACTCAAAACCAGCTCATCTCACATATGGCCTAATCTGCTCCGGCGGCCGTGTCATGAAGTTTCGTCTGGTGCGCAAGCTCCGAGGCACCTACCAAACGAAAAAAAAAACAAAAAATTTTAACAAACAACGGTACCTTAAATACATATAATAGCAAGTTCACTTTTCCTTCATTATAATAAAATAAAAAAAGGGTTAAAAAATCATACCACACGATCAAGGCTCCCAGTGATGTGCTCAACCTGGTCTAGTCTATACATCTCATGCTCATAACCCAATAACTGCTGCTCTATTGAAACACAATCTGCTAAAATAAAATCACATACTGGATTATTAAAAATTAACTAAATGAGAAATGGCTTATAAACCTACTAATTTTAAGCTTAACCTACTTAACTGACGTCGTCATATTAATTTATAAGTAACTCAACCTTAAATTTTAGTACTCACCTAATTACCTTCTAACTCACAACACAATGCTATACCAATAACTAAATTATCTAATAATGTATTTTCCTATATTCTTTTACATCATGATCCATAGCCACTATATTAAAAAACGGTAACATAAAATAATATACCTAACATAACAACACTAAAAAGTACGTCAACTTAAGTAACATATAAACAATAAATCTATTATTCTAACTAACAAACGATCTATACCTAACAATTTTATCTAACATGTAAGCAGTAAACAAATTTAACATAAAAAAATAGACTGTTATTTACTAACCTGGAACTGAGACTGTCGTCCACAACAAACTTTACGGAGGTCAAAAAGGTAGAAAAAAAAGTTATAGAGAAATTTTGGAGGATAGAATGGAAGAAGAAAACGACAAACCAATGGTCCCACAGCGTTTATATACTGTGGCGAACTCATCATAGAGTTCGCCCAGGAGGACGGCGAACTCTATATAAATTATAGAGTTCGCCGGGGATGCGGCGAACTCCATAATTTATATAGAGTTCGTCGTCTCCCCCCTCTCAGGCAAACTCTATGATGAGTTCGGCAAACTATATATATATTTACGAAAATAAAGTTGAAAAATTGTTTTGGAGAAAATAAATAATTTTTTTATTTTATAAACGAAAAAATCCCTAATTGTTCACGCTTATAAAGGGTGTCTTATCTTAGCAATTCACACTTCATAATGTGACTTGTTGTAAAATAAATAAGAATAAAATTAAGAAATTAATAATTTTCGTACTATTGAATATTTGGATTAGTAACAATTAAATTTACTTTCACATGATTAAAAAATCAATGAAATTAAGCAAGGGACATGATTTTTAAATTAAAAAGACTCCACATGTGACCTGTAAAGAATTACAATAAATTAACATATAAAAAATAAAATTGATTAAATTGATAATAAAAAAATAAAAAACTTAAATAAATAAGAATAAAATAAAAAAATAGAAGAAATAAACTAAAAAAATACT
>NC_029781.3:82289397-82318867 GCF_000817695.3 Arachis duranensis | reverse complement strand
TTTAAATTAAATAAATACAGAAATTATAAAAATGCAAAAAATATGAAGTAATTACATAAACGTACAACATATCACATTTTGGATATTAAAGTATGAAGTAAAAAATAAGCATATCTTGAGGACTGAGACTCCATTCTGTGATGAAACGACGCCCTGACGTATCCGGGGTGCACCCGGGATACGTGTTAAGTGGGAGAACGGACATTGAATATCCGAAATATGCGTAAACTCGGAACAGGGTCTTAGTATCCAAGATACGAGTAAAACATTGAATATGGCCTCAGCATCTAAGATACACTCAAACACGTGTAATGCGGGTCTCAGCACCCGAGATATATGTATTATAGTCTAGGTGTCTTTGTACCCTAGATATCTTATTGTAATTTATCCCAATGGGATAGTAAGAAACAGTGATGAAGGAGTGATTTTTAATTCTAATTCAACTGTGATGTTGCGCACTAACCGTGTTTATACCTTACATGCACTAAAGACGGTCATACTGAGCAACATGGGGGAATAGGTAGCAAGGAGGTTGGGCGGGTTGCATATATATTCATGCTTTCAAGCAATGAATTTACAAATAGGTTATTCTGGATTAAAGAGGATCAGCATATGAGGGTAATGTTTGATGTACATGCAAGGCTAATACCACAATATGTAATGGAGTGGTATGCTGCGGTTCGTGATGTAGTTGTTAGTGGTGGGCCATCCTCTTCAAGTCCTCAAGTAGTCCCACAGGATGCAAGACCGATCCACTATGCCCAACCTTGCGATAGTGCCAAAGAATATGACAGTGAGGGCAATTCATATTATGTTGCTAGGTCTGCGTCATCCAATAAGACTTCTTCCTCTGATGAGCATGTGTCGGAGACTCCCACCAGCAGTGGTGCTTGCCTCCCTCTTTGCCCATTCCTCAATTGTCAGAAGTTCCAAGTCATTATCATACTTTGAATTTGATACAATGCAGCTAGACGATCCTTTGAATGCCGGCCAAGGAGAGGATTACAACACCGATGGTAGACAGGAATTCCAGGTTGGCCATAGGTTCAAGAACCGTGATGTTGTTCTGATGACGGTGAATAACTACAGTATTTGAAGAAATGAAGAGTACAGAATTTTGGAGTCAAATAGGCTTAAATACTATTGTCATTGCAAGTAATTCACCAACAATTGTTCATGGAGTCTTCGAGTGGCACAACGTCAGACCTTGAACTACTAGTATATTTTATATGTTAGTGTTGATGAAATTATAGGCTATTATGTTAATTATGTCTTGTACTGAATGTTGATATGCAGGAGTAATTTTGAAGGGAAATGCATAGGTTCGATGGAGCACACACCTGTTTAACACCAACCATATCTCAGGACCATGCTCAGTTGGATAGTAGTTTGATTTGTAAGGTTATCTTGCCTATAATAAAGAATGATCCGTCTGTGACTATCCCGGTGTTGCAAAATGTGGTGCATCGGAGTTACCATTTCAAACCATCATATCGAAAGGTGTGGATGGCAAAGGAGAAAGCGATTGCTCAGATTTATGGTCACTAGCAAGAGTCATACAACAAGTACCCAGCCTCTTACAAGCTTTACAGAATGCCTCCCAAGTACAATTTACGATCACATTGTTGTTCCTTATTATGATAGGGACATGATTAATGGAGATTGGAGCCAACTTCATAAAGACCTTTAGGCATTCTCTCCTTGCATTAAGGCATTTAAGCACTGCAAGCCTTTTGTATCAGTGGATGGGACACACTTGTACGGAAAGTATAGGGGCGTGCTGTTGATTGTCATGGCTCAAGATGGTAATAACAATATTCTGCACACAGGTTTTGCATTAGTCGATTCTGAGACAACTGAGTCATATTCATTTTTTCTATTGAATTTGAGGCAGCATGTTGCTCCACAGCTGGGACTTCTTCTCATATCTGATAGATCTCAGGCCATTTGCTCTGCCCTAAATGCACCTCGCAGTGGATGCCATCCTCCCTCGGTATATCATGCTTATTGCATATGTCACATGACTTCAAACTTCAACTCACGGTTCAAATCGGCCGAGAGTAAGAGGTGCCTTATAAATACAGCATATAGTCCAAGCAATGAGGGTTCTGATTGGTACTTGGATGCATTAGGTGAGTTATCCCGAGACATGTTGGATTGGGCTCTTCGTTTTAGGAAGAATTTATGGGTTCAACATTGTGATGAAGGTCGTCAGTATAGTCACATGACGACAAATCCTTCAGAATGTATAAATGTGGTGGTGAAGGAAAAAGGAAACCTTTCTATAGTTGCGATTGTTAGGTCAACTTATGAGAGGTTGCAACAGCTATTCGTACGCAAAGGTCACAAAGCGCATATTAAACTACAGGGTGGACAAATATTCTCACAGCGGCTATTGGCAGCTATAGAGAAGAACAGAGAGATCCTACTGATGATGAGAGTCACCCACTATGATCATAGGGCATTCATATTCAGTGTCGAGGAGGTAGAGCCGATGCAGGGATGGTGCTAGACTTCATATTATGTTCGTCTTAATGCGTGTACATGCGACTGTAGATTATTTTAGCCTTTGCATTACCCCTGTCATCACAGATTTACGGCATGTGGAGCTACGAGCATCGAGTGGGGGTACGTGGTCGACCCTGTGTATAAGATGACCTTTGTATTCAAGGTTTATGGGATGGAGTTTCGGCCGATACCAGACGAAAAGATGTGGCCTACATGATACGGTGCATGGCTAAGCCCAACCCTGCCATGCGATGGAAGGCAATGAGGAGGCTGGTCTCTACTCGGTTATAAAATGAGATGGATGTCGTGGAGTGTACAGAAAAGAGATGTAATCTCTGTCGAGGGGAAGGGCATACTAGACGAGGATGTCCTAACGCATCACAGTCAGATCCATGATAAGCTATGGTTTATGTTTTATGTTTCGGTTTGCTTGGTCTAAGTTTTATGTATATCAAACAATGGTTATTTATATATATGAAATCTGTTTTCTTTTGTCGTCTTGCTTTTATATCAAGTGGTTGTATTAACATAAAACTGCATGGTAATACTACATATAATGATATATAAAATATCCTGACTTATCATAAACCAGTCATATGTCCTACCATTAATCTAAGAACATAACATATAATGATGCCAAAAACAAAGAACCACATGGTAATACTACATAAACTACAACCTAACTACTCACGTCGTCTGCTAGGATAGTTCAGGTGGTTTCCAGTCGCACATCCACAAAGACGTGTCACCTTCAGAAACTGTGCTGGCTGAGGACAAACTAATAGATGGCTCGCAGTAGGAAGTGTTTGCTATGCTGGTAGTGGTGGTGGTGGTACTTCTCCATGCATGTGTAGAGGCGGTGGAGGTGGAAGCGGTACTGATCCAGTCATGGGTGGATGTGGTAGTGGTGGTGGAATCTGGTAATACAATGATAATATTGATCTATACTGATATGATGGTGGTGGTGGAGTCTGATGATGCGATGATGGCATCTGATTGCCTGTTGGACGACTCTGTATATAGTCCAAACCATGGTCAATGTGCTGCTGAATACATGGACCTGTTGATGAGATAGGTATGTCAGTATGGTCTCTCCGAGTACAATAACAATTTGCATATTGATCCATCGCATCCCCAGTCGTACCCACGATCTGGAACATGTCATCGATGTTTATTTCAACGTCTAAGCAAATGTCGAACTGGGTCTGGTCCCAAACAACTCCATCATCCTGGTGATGAGTAGTGTTGGAGCTACCTTGGATGAGAGTCATGGCCATGCCCTCCTCATGCCCAGCAAAGAATCCTGGGGAGGTAATCTCTGCATGTGTAGCTGCTGTGTCATCCTCCGGTATATCCTCTTGTCGTGTATACTCATCCTCCTCGTTTGACAGTTGATCATCTCTCTCATCCCGCTGATCATATCTCCCTTCGAGCCGGTCTCCAAACATCATCTCAGGCACGCCTCCTAGCATGTCGTCTCTGGTCTGGAGCATCGTGTGGAAGCTGTAAGTTATCTCCCTGGCCCGGGGTCACAAAAAGGATATCATCAGGCGGTGCTACTGCTCTCGGATCAGCCAAGATGTCCTCCCTAGATAGAAATCTAACTTTACATGCCTGCTGCCACCATGTGAGGTACTCTTGTGTCGGACGAGGATCAGGGTGGCCATCGATGGTAACCAAGTGGTGTAACTGGTAACGTCCCCTAAACAGTCGTACTAGTCACAATGCACGTTGGGCCACCAGGCGTTATCTCCCCTCATCGCCTTGAATAGAAACTTATCAATGTTCACCAGATCTACTGGCTTGTGTTGCTACCGCCCGGGCTGCATCTTCACTCTGTCAACATGATAAAACTCTACAAAGTAAAAGCAGACAAGGGGGACAACGGCCCTCCATGTATAAATCTCTCCATTACTAGTAAGCTAGTCAAGCACAATTTGATGTAACTAGAGATCCTCATATGGTGTCCATCGAAACTAGGCAAATCGCTTTAAAGTACAATATTTAGGAACAACTCACCAATGCATGAAATAAAGTAGAAAACAAAACATGTCGTACCTAATCAAAGGTCAGGCCATTGATGCGACGACGTAAAGTTTGGATGTTGCCATCATGGCGATCCTGGCTTTGTTGCCATAGTCCAGCTAACCTACACACAATAAAAACATTAACAACAAAAATTAGTTAATTACCATAATTAAAATGTATCCACTACGTATAAGTTGTTAAATTAAAAAGTAATAACAAAAAGTACATACCTAGCTGCAAGTAGGAACCTAATGACGTCTTATCCCGCCGGACAAAATAACGAGAACCTATGGTAGATTCAGAAGACAACAAGTGGCATGTAACCCGCAATGTCCGTCACATCACACCCAGCAGCGATTCAGAGTGAGTAGTACATGTGTGCTAGTAGTGCATACCCTCAAGACAACTGGCTGCAATGATGAAAATTCACCAACAATGGCAGCCATCTCAAAAGAACAAGTATATCAGACTTATACGTAAAAAGAAACCCCCCGATAAGCATCATCAAGTAGCACCTAGCGTACTTACGGAGTGTATCTGAATCTTTTCCAGCTTGAATGTGTGAAATCCTGTTCCTCAGCCAGATCATCCTTAGACTGAAAACTTGCTTTCCTCCCTCTGGCTGTGGTGGCGGCCAGACACCAAGTAATATAGAACTACTCCCACATGGGGTATCCATGGTATTGCTAGAAGTCTCTGTTACAACCCCCAATCGGCTCGCCCTCAGTGCGCAGACCAAGGTGGTAGGCAACATCTTGAAGCGTAATGCTATCCTCACCCCATGGAAGGTGGAAGTTGTGGGCCTTAGGTCTCCACCGCTCAACAAATGCAGAAATCAACAAATTGTCAAATATAAAATTTCTCAACTATACTGTTTGTCCAAATTCTCCCTCCCTGATATAAGGCAATAAGCTGTCCAGCGGGGGAGACCCAAGGTCACACAACGTAGCAGTAGTGACCGAGGCCTTTGCAATAGTCACAACATTTACTCGCATATTAATCTCATTTGAACCATTAATTATGTTTAATAATTATTAAATATTGTAAATTTAGTAGACAAATATCATTAATAGAATATAATATTCTATACAAATATAATTTTCATTCCTAATATTCATAGTATTAAGTAAATAAAAGACAATCAAGTAAGATTTTGCACTATTTTAATCTAACTGGTAATATTCTAGATGACTTCAATCCAATGATAAGTTTTAGCAAAAAAAACTGATCGAACAAATATTTTATTTAAATAATATATTTATTTAATTTAACTAATATATTAATTTATGTTTAGCTATTTTATTTATTTAACTTAAGTTAAAATTAATTATAAAAATATTCAGAAATACTATATCTACCTAAGTTAATATAGAACTTCTAACTTATCCTGCCCAAAATACCTAGTACATTAATTAAATTAATAAAGCCTAAACATCTAAACTAATTATTTATTGAAAATAAAAGGAAAAAAATAACCTCAAAATCCAAAACTCTAACTATGTGCCAAGTCGCATTTAGTCTGTTGATATCTCGATTGCAAACATATTGTCGGGAGCCATATGTATTTCAGGAATTCGAAGTGGAGCTGTTATAAAGTCACAAAATTCTTAAAAATTATTCAAGTGAACAAAAATCTCGACTGTTGGGGCCTTATATATGCCTCGGAGCATATCTCGAATGCTAAGACTCGAATTACACATTTTGCACGTATCTCGAATACTAAGATTCTATTCTGAATTTATGCGTATCTTAAATACTCAATATCCGTTCTCCCACTTAACACGTATTATGGGTGTATTATGGATATGTCATGGTGTTGTATAGTCAGTTGTATAGTCACAGAACAAAATTTCAGTGTCTAAGATATGCCTATTTTCTATTATATTCTTTAATATTCAAAATGTGATTCGTTGTATATTTAAGTAATTATTTTATATTTTATATATTTTTGTAATTTCTGTATTTATTTAATTAAAATAAAAAAATCCTATAGATATTAGAATTGCGTGCAGCCAAATAATTCTTTGTCTATGTGCTAACGCGTGCTTTGCACCAATTTTGCAAAGTTACAATAAGAAAACATAAAAAAAAAAAAAGAGAACACTATTGCGATTTGCGAAGGCGCGAAGCTTGTGTTTGTTTGAGTTTGGAGTAAAACGTGTGGGGCCCCCATGAATGCCGTCCAAACTCCAGTACTGTAAACAAGACAGGCAGATGGAACAAATAGAAACGTAACGCTCTGCGATTGGTTCTGACTTCTAACTTTCTGAGTGTTAATACTTTTGTGTTGAAAATTAATAAAAAATTCATTTTAATTAATTAATATTATATTTTTTATAAAATTATTTTTTATTTTTACTTTTTAAAATTATTTTTAAGAGGTGATTCAAGAAATGTTCATGTGTATTTAAAATTTAATTCATTTTTAATTTTAGAGTTTTTGATATTGATGATCTAAAATCATTATAGCACATTGGTGAACTGGAATATCCACTATGAAGAATTAATATTCAATTTGAATTTTGAATATATATACGAAATTTAATTTAATTTTAAAAATTTTAGTTTTTTTATTTAATTTCCAAATTTTATAAATATAATTAATGTTAGCCTCTAAAATAATTTTCAAAGCATAGAATGTTGATGTGAACAATTTAAATATCACGTTAGACTTTATAAAATAATGTTATTTTAATTTTTGCACTCAAATAGTCTAAAATTAATATTGTAAGTTGTATTTATTGAAAAAAAAATTAAAACAAGTGATACAATATCATTTTCAAACTATTTGAGTATTAAAATCAAAACTGTATCATTTCATAAGTTCAACAAGACATTTAACTATTTATATTAGTACTCCATTAATGTTTGTGTGTTAAAAATTATTCTAAGTATTAATATGAGCTAAATTTATAAATTTTGAGATTAAATAGAAGCAATTGAAATCTTAAATACTAATTTGGGACTCATATATAAATTCAAGAACTAAATTGAGGATTATCTCCCACCATAAGTTTAGGAAAACAAATTCTTATATATATGAATAAATTAGTCTTACATGGACATAACTTACAATATATATGATTGTTATATATTTCTATTTACCTCTACCACAAAAAAAATATTTGTAACAGAAAAAGTTGTTACTAAAAATCAGAATTTTAAAACGAAAAAAATTTATAGTAAAAAAAAATTATTAAGAGAATTATTGCAGTATGTTTTGTTACCAAAAAAAAATTATAACAAAAAATAAAACTGTTACAATATAAAGTAATATTTTGTAACATATTTTTAATACAAAAACTAATTTGATAAATAAACACTTTTTTGTAACAATTTCGATCTTTCTGTCTTAATATTTTGTTATAAAATACTACTTACGTTTATAACATTTTTTATTCATTTTATTACAAAAATAGAATATTTGTTTTAAAATACTTAATTAAATAATTGATATATCAATCAATTAATTTTTTAAACTCGCTAACTCAACATTTATATAATATATAATCATATAGATAATTAAAATATCTTATATGTCATTAAAATTTTTTTATAATAAAATAAGTTCTACAAATTCAATTAAATATAACTTTTTTTCTAATAAAAAAATTTATATCATATAGAATTTATAATTCTTGACTCTTCTAACATATTTCAGTCAATATAAAGTCTAGCATGTTGGCATCAATTTTGTATCTTTGCAAATATGAATAATAAAAATCAAAATTAAAAAAATAATGCACAACACTATCTTCATTAGAGTAAAAATTAAGTTAGAACCTACAAGTTAAAATTTACTAATTCTTTGAGAATCTATTCTCAAAGTTCAAAATTAGCCAATTAAGGATGCAAATGAACAAGAATTCAATATATAAACTTGAGCTAATTATTCACAATTCAATCACAACTTAGTGAACAAATTCATTAAAGTTGCATAAGTATAAATTGTCAGATAATCACTACAAAACATAAACATTCCACCAAAATCCTCATAACAAATATACTTGATTTTTTTAATGTTTTTACACTCATAAAATTCTATAGTGAGGTTCATGTCAAAACACAAGATAAGAACATTACAATAGTTATCATAATAAAAATCTAAATCTAAAGAGAAAGTTCTAAATCAGCACACTATCAAAAATTAATAAACCAGTGAAGCACCATCAACAAAATTATTTCAAAATCATTAAAATCAACCATCAACAATTATTTCAGTTTCATAAAAATTATAAAAATAAAAAACTTAATAACAAAAACAGCAACATTATTTTGTCCGAATACAAAATAAAAAAAATCAGCACCATAGCACCGTTAATAACTCAGAATCAGAAAATTTAAGGTTCTAAAAATCAAATCGGTCATCGAATTGCTCTAACTATTAATTTACTAGTCCAACTGATTCAACTGTGATTCAACTGAAATAATCGTTTTATAATAAAATAATAAATAAAATATAAATAAACATACTAAAATATAATTATAATCTAGTATAAATCTTAAAATGTCATCCAACTTTAAATACAATATATGAAAGATTAATAATTTACAAATATAGCACAAGTCCTAAACCCTATAAATTTGTAATGTGGACAATCACAGCACAATATATGAAATATAAAAGATTAATGATTTACAAATTTTGTAACAAGGATGAATTAAAGCACAAACACAACACACACAAACAAAAATCGATGAGAATGAACTAAATCACAAACAAACACAAAGCCTAATAAAAAGCACAAAAATAGCACGATTCTTGCAGCACAGCACTATGCCAAAAAAGCACAAATACAACACAAACCCTAAATCGTAAAAATTTGTGATGAGGACAAACACAACATAAATACAACAGAATATATGAAAAATTAATAATTTATAAATTTGTAATGGGGATGATTTAAAGCATAATTAAGCCAAATAAAAACACAGCACAACTCCAGGTTTCCAGTAGCACAATACTAGCTAAAAAAGAAACACAAAATTCAAAATACCAGCACAGCAGGCAAAGCTAATTAATAATCAATTAATCATTAAAAAAACCAAAACATTCAATAATTATTCAATAATTAATATGATTTCTAAACAGAGTATAAAAAACGAAGAACAAGCACTAGTAATGAGCATTGACCTTCGATTTGAGCAATCTGGGCAGAGTAGGACGGAAAGCGATTGAGCGCGACAAACAACGGTGAGCAGGACAGCGACTAGACGATGGCGAGCAAACAGAGACC
Organism: Arachis duranensis; assembly: GCF_000817695.3. Taxonomy (NCBI): domain Eukaryota; kingdom Viridiplantae; phylum Streptophyta; class Magnoliopsida; order Fabales; family Fabaceae; genus Arachis; species Arachis duranensis. The sequence goes on along the minus strand of NC_029781.3, from coordinate 82,309,094 downwards.
AGACGGCGACCACACCATTGGTGAATGAGGATACGGGTTGGAGACTTAGAGCAACAGAATCAGATGAGGACGGCAGCCCCTGAGCGCGACGGATGATGCGTGAGCATCTTTTCTTATTTTCTTATTACTTTAGATATGAATTTATTGAGTTTTATTGAGACTTTAGTGTTTGAAACCTATTTGAATGCTACCTTGAGTCATTTTTTATTATTTCAGGTGAAGTTTGGAGCAGTTTGACAGAGTCCGTACAGAAGAAAAGAGAAGAATTTTGATTCTGTTGATCTGGCGCTAAACGCCGCATTTAGTGTTTGGCGCCCAAGCACTTTGAAATGCACGCAGCCATTCTGCCAAGCTGGCGCTAAACGCGGACCAGGGCGTTTAGCGCCAGGTGCCTCGTAATGTGTGAAAGCTTACTGCCTTATGGGGCACTAAACGCCGAGCCTAACGTTTAGCGCCATGAAGACAGCAACGATTAGAAGCTTACTACCTCGAAGGGCACTAAACGCCGATCCTGCCATTTAGCGCCAGTAACGTGGATCCAAGTTTAAGGAAAGGGCTTCATTAGCTAGATTTGGGTCGTATTTATTTTATTTTATTTTGTTTTAGTTATTTTTATTCCCAAACACAATCTTTTGGGCTTTAGTAGTTATTATTTTATTTTCAAATAAAATTAGGTTAGATATAAAAGAAAAAAGATTTAGTCTTTTGGGCTCTTCTCTTCTCTTCTTCCTCATTTCAGTTTTTACATACTTTTGAACCCTGGTTTTCTCTCGAGCTGTGAGCAACTAAATCTCCCTTGTTAAAGTTAGGAGCTCTGTTTATTCTATGGATTAATACTATTTCAACTCCATTTTAATTAATGTATTGATTTAAATTCAAGGATTACTTTCGTTCTTCATCTTATGAATTTGAGTGTATTGGAAAATAACTCTTCTTCTACATGACTTCTTGTTTATTCTTGAAAAAGTTATCTCACTTGAATACTAGCTTGAAAGTAAATTCCTCCTAAATCACTAATTTTCTGGACTTAACGGGATACGTGACATATAATCCTCTTATATTTGGGTAATTAGGGTTTTTGTGGCTAATAAACTAGAATTGAACCTAACCCTCTAATCTATATTAAGTGACCAAGGAATTGACGGTTGATTAGGTCAGAGGAGACTAAATCACTAAGGAATTAAGGTTTAGTCAATTACAATTTGCCATGAATTGAATCTTTCTTGATTAAAATAGTTGGTAAGAAATATAAATCCGGAAAAATAAACATCTCTAAAACCTTAACTATTTTCTCACATATTTCTCACACTAAGTTCATTGTTTGCTTCCTAAATTCTCAATTTACTGTTTGATACTTTTGAATCCCAAAACACTATTTTCTGCTTGTCTGACTAAATGAATCATTCAATTGTTGTTGCTTGGTCCATCAATTCTCGTGGGATCGACCCTTACTCACCTGGGGTATTACTTGGTATGACCCGATACACTTGTCGATTAGTTTGTAGTTTTAAAAATCCACACCAAAAACGGTGGAGGAAGCGCGACTAAATGACAAATACCAGGCACGAAGAAGCAGCTGTGATCGGTGACAACGAATAGGGGGTTGGAGACTTGAATCAAGAGGAAAGCTAGATGGATGGACAGACGGACGGCAAACTTTGAGTGCAATGGACGGCGACAGTATGCCACTCCTTGCGGCGGTGGTGTAGGCTTAGAAGGCTAGGTTTTTTTATTTCTTTTTAAATGAAAGAAAGAAAGGGAGAAAGGGGCTTTTAGAGTGGAGGGGAAGAAACGAAGGATCTGGAGCTTTGTTTTATGTAAATCGGTTGGGTTCTGGTTCGGTCTATCCAATCGGTTCTTGGTTAATTTAAAGATTTTTTGGCGATTTTTGAAAGAGCAATTTTTTGGTATGGACAAAATTACAAAGTCTATCGGTTTTCGATTGGACCGACCGATTCAGTCCGATTTTAAAAAATTAGTAACCAACAACTCAAAAATTAGAATTAATAAAATTAACAAACTTAACAATGAAGCATCATAGCACCATCAACAACTCAGAATAAAAAAAATCAGTAACTAGCAAACACGGAAAAGGCGAGGCTCAGTGATGTTTTTCAACAACACAACTTTATCTCCAAATTTGATTTCCAGTAAAAGTTGAAATAATATTTATTTAGAATAGCGGTCGTTTAGTCTATTTTTTCTTGAACGTTTGTCCCGTTTATAAATAATAATTAAAATATTTTATTTATTTTTAAGTAATTGTTATAAATTGATCTTTATAATGTAAATTTTTTAAATATTTTAAAAAAATAAAAACCTTTTGTCTCTCTCTTGTAATTATTTAAATTTAGTTTAGCACCACCAGTTTATGGTAGTGGTGGCTGTCACCGCCGAAAAAATCTCTTTGCCGTGAACTCACAAACCCATCAATAAGGTGTAAGTACGTATTCAGCTCATTATACGTGGCAAGAAGTACGAAAATCTCTGCTATATAGGTACAACTCCACTAAATTTTAACTACAAACACTAAATCGTAATAAAAATAAATGAGCGTGTCTTTTATTTATCACAAAATATTGTCACAGTGGCTAAAATTTAACCTTTTGTCACAAACAATATTTTTTATAGTTATATTTCCTACTTACATTAACGTGTCATAGATATCTTGTCTTAAATAAATTAATTTTTTAAATAAATTTATTAATGTATAGTATATTTTTTTATATATTCTGACATTAACATATATTTATGAAATTAAATCTAAAAATATAAAAAAAATGAATTTAAATAAAATAAAAAATTATAAAAATAAAGATAATATTCTAATATTTAAGTTAATTATAAATCATTTTTTGAATTTTAAAAAAATAGGATAAGTTAAAAAGATTTAGTCTTTATTTACATGGTTTAGTACTCACTATATATTTTTGTGAGTATTGTACTCTTATTATATGCATAATTTTTTTTTAAAAAATTATTTTATAAAATTATGAATTGAATTTTTTATTTATACTATTATTTAATTGGTATATTTCATTAATTAATTATTTTACAATTATTTTTAGTTATAAAAAATTATTACTAATTAATTTATGAATCACTTTTATAAAAGTTTACAATTTTATTAAGTAACAAAGAAATTGATTTGTAATTTCTTATAACAATTTTATGTGATAATTAATTTGTCTAATATAATAAAATTTTAGTAACTAATTTAGTAATTAAAATTTATTAAACATTAAATTTGTTATGTAAAAATATTTACAAAACTTATCTAATGTATAACTCTTATTATATTATTTCGTGTATAATAGGTAAATAATTAAATGATAGTGCATTGTTTGAATTATTAATTATCAACGGTATAAAAGGAGAGATTGTGAGGGTTATATATTTATTAAAGTAGTTTTTGTGTTATTTATTGTTATAATAAAAATTAAAGATAAAAATATTACAGACTCAAAATTTAAATTTACATTTAAATTTTTAATCATATTTAACCATTAAAAATAAATAAATAACTATTGTATTAAAAATAAAATAATTTAAAGTATATTTAGTAGATAATAAACAGTAAAGTAGAAATAAACATTCTTAGGATTAAAGAAAGTTAAGAGACGATTTAAACAACAATGACCAAGCTATATTTTTAAGATTTAAAAGAGGTAGCTTTTGGCTGAAAGTTAAAGTAATCACGGACAAATTCCAATATAACTTTTCATCATTCACGTTGTCTTTTAACTCTTACTCTTCTGCGCCACCTGAAAGTACTTTCTTTAAACTCAAAAAGACGGATTTTTTTATTTTTTATTTTAGTGTTATTTGTTGACTTTTTTAGCAGATTTTTTCGTGAAGCAAAAACGTAATAATTTAAGAGAAGCCCTTTTAGCAGAACTATGATAACCACATAATATTAACAACAATGAAGAATTTATAGAAAGGTTTGGATGAAATAAGTCTCAACCAACTGTATCTATCAGAAAAGATTATAATGATCCTTTAGTTGGAAATGTCAAAGGTATACGAAAATTTAATTTTTTTACGTGATTTTTTGAGTTCTAATATTTAGTATGTTTTTTTTATTCAATTTTGTATTAGACATTTTTACTGGAGAAATTACAACCGAAAAAAGGACGACAATTCAAGTTTGGCATTTGAAAAATGATAAAAAAGACATTATGGAATTTGATGGGCATGAACAAAGTCGAGATAATGACGTAAATTTGTTGGTACGATTTCTGGGTGTAATGGAAAGGTCTTTGATGCTGAAAAATTTAAAAAAGTTGGTTGAAACTTTAGAGAAAAAGCTTTGAACATGAAGAAATTAAAATTCAATTGGCAATTCTGTACAAATTTTTGGTATCAAAATACAATGATAAAGTGCCTAGTTTATCTAGTGATATACCAAATATTTAATTAGTGTATTTAATAAGTAATAGTTAAAATTTTAAATATATTTATTCTAAAGGGATTAGAATTTATTTTATTTATGTTATTTTTTTATTTTTTATTATATATAAGTTTAGACTATTATTATTATTATACTGAATCCTTATTAGTATTTTTTATGAAAAAATGTTAGATATTATATATTTGAAAAGTTTGATTTTTGTTATTAATGTTATATATATAATTTTAATTTAATAAAATTATTCAATTAGAATAAATTAGCACAAATTAGTCATGAATTATATGTGAAAAATAGAGTAAGTTAGCTACGAAAATAGTGTAATTAAATAACTCAACGTTAGCAAAAAAAAATGTGGCTGAAAAATTCGGCCTGTACAAATTAGCCACGAATGAACACTACAAGAAAATAGAGTTATTTTGACACTTTATTTTTTAACACCATAATTAAATGTCAAAATTAATATATATTTTTGACAAATATCACAAATGTCAAATATTCTATTTTTTTTGACGAAAAATTTGACCGTAGAAAATTACTCCTCAATTTTGACACTCATTTGTTTTCAATTTACTCTACTATTTTTTCTTCTTTGGGCTCTGTTAATTTTGACATCACACTGCTCTCAGTTTAGGATTATACTACTCATTCTTTATCTTCAAAATCTCAATTTATTCTTTAGTTTCAAGATCACATCTCATTCTTTGTTAAAATTTTTTGTTGAGAATATTTTATAGTCAATAAGCGTCAAAATAAATAGTATTTTTGACAATTAATAAGTATCACAGAAAATATGTTCTCAAAATTTTCTAACAAATTATTTTTGACAGCCAATATTTATCAAAATAAGATTTAAATTTTTTTCACAATCGCTTATATGTTAAAAATACTATTTTTGACAAAACTTTTATTAACATATTTTCATAGTTAAAATAATGTCAAAATTTATTTTTTGACAAATTTTAATTTTCTTTTACACATTATAACCGTCAAAAATAATCTCCATTGTTGTAGTGGAAGTTTAGTAGAGTTATACTTTTTCGATTTGATTATTTTTATTTAGCCACGGCATTATGCATGAACAATGATATATAAATTATAGCTCTTTAAAAGTTTCTACAATATTTAAAACTGTGACTAATAACATTAAAATTGTGACAAATTGAAAATACAACCCCATTAGCTATATATATATTACTTACGTCTCACAAGAGTAGATATGTCAATAATCAATAATGGAACTTTATAACTGTCCTAGTTATAAGGTTCTAGAATATGATAACCTATTCCGGCAATAATAGACTTTTGGAAGCACAAGGCGCTATGATAAGATTTTTCAAAGTTAAGAGAATGGATCATATTTGAATGATATTTAAGAGAGTTGAATTGATTGGTTTAGAAAGTAGACTCATTATTACGCTCTATTTTAAATATGAAATTAAAGCTTTTATTCCGGATAAATCAAATTAGAAGTAATAAAATATGAACATTTTAAGTAGATTTGGATTGGTTCAGCTCCAATTATGCATGCTTTTCCATGTATTATAGATATGGAGTTGTGGAATGGATGTTAGTGAAAATGATTTTTAGACTCGAATAGATTCCTTTTTAATTGGGGAAAATACAAGTTGATTAATTAATGAATATTATAGAACATGTGACATAACTCATCATGGGAGAGAGGATATTTTCAGTTGGATCTTAGCTTTAATCTTAATTAAAAGTATTCGGTGAGTTCTTTTTTTTTTCGCAGATATAAAAAATGGCGAATTCGGAGATAGTGGATCCCATTTTTAAAGAAGTATTAAAATTATGGAAAGGGGTTGTCCTTTTTAGAATAAAGTTCATTGCATGTTTGTCCATATTCAAAGATTGAGTACTAATAAATAAGGAGAGGTTTTGTAAATTAAAAATTTTAAATCCAATTGAGGTAATATTTTTTTTTTTACCATTCTGAAGTTAAAATTATAAATCATTTGTTTTTCTCATGTCAAAAATTGCAGAAATTGTGGATGGAAATATTAAAGGGGTACCTAGAACTATAATCTATGTATCCTTTTAGGGGATAAGCAGAGAAAATATTGTGGGTTGCATTGCATATCTTTTATTGTTTGAAATATTTGGAAATTAAGAAACAAAGTAGCTTTTTAGGGGTATAGATTGAGTTATATTCTAGAAAAGTTGAGTATAAAGCTAAGTCTGGTATGATAGATTAAAACATGAGTGAAAGATTTTTCTTTTACACATAACACGTTGATCTTGAATTTTGATTTATGTCGAATTTAGTTAACACATTAATATAGAAGGAAGATGAGATAGAGAAATAGAACAATATGCCACAAAACCTACTTAAATTATTATTGGTTTCTAATGACAATGTCAAAGGAATGTATATACTGGCGTAAAGTAGCGACAGACCAAATTATAATGTCTAAACTCCGTTTGTAATGAGCGAAAAATATTATGAATGAACTATCAATTCATTCCTATCTATTTTTTAAAATGATAATGTGATTTCTTAAGATAAAAAAAAATCTATTTTAATCTCTATTTTTTATTTCTGCGACATAATGGATCTCTATATATAGGTATTTTTTATTAACTCTGAAATAAAAAATATTGACGTATCAGGTTTAAAAATAAATAAGAACTTAATTATTTTTAAATTTAAATTAGTTAAAAATTTATTTATTTTTATTCTTTAAATAATATCTTTTTTAAATTATTTTTTATTTATCATATTAATATATTTTTTCAATAAATTATTAAATATATAATATAATAAGTATAAAGAAATTAATAAATTATTCAAATTTAAAAATATAATTTATTATGAAAATAAATAAATAATTTTTAAATATATAAATAATAAATATTAAAATATGGTCAATACATTAATAATAATAACTCTATATGGTATACTGTTAGTATTATGATTTGGATAATTTTCACAATAAAGTGAAAACTAATAAACATATTATTTGATATATAGTAAAAAAATTTGAGTAATAACAAATTTAATTTTTCATCTCTTTAAACTAAATTAATAATTCTATTTGATATATCTAAAAAACATATATATATATATATATGGAGAGATTATTTATAAACTCAACAAATTCAAAACATCAATAATATTATTAATCTATTAATAATACAGATTCATAAAATTATAGATAGATAAAGATTTATCAATATAAGAATAATATGGACTAATTAAAATTACACATATATTAAAATTCAATTAAATTTACTTATATTTTACTCAAAGTCAATTAAAATTTTATGTATATTTTGAGTAAAATATATGTAAATTCAATTAAATTTTAATATATTTAAAATTTTAATTGATCTATATTATTCTTATATTGATAATTCTTTATCGTTCTATAACCTTATGACAATATGTATTATTAATATATTAATAATATCATTAATGCTTTGAGTTTGTTGAGTTTATAAATAGTTTCCCAAGAGATAAAAAATTAAATTTTTTATTACTCAAAATTTTTTTACTATATATCAAATAATGTGTTCATTAGTTTTTATTTTATTGTGAAAATTATCTAGATCATATAATACTAATAACATATCATAAGGTTATTATTATTAATAACGTATTAATCGTATTTTAATATTTATTATTTATATATTTAAAAATTATATTTGAAACTAATTCATAATAAATAGTATTTTTAAATTTAAATAATTTATTAATTAGTTTATACTTATTATACCATATATTCAATAATAATTTATTAAAGAAATATTAATATAATGAACAAAAAAAATTGAAAAAGATATTGTTTAAAAAATAAGGACAAATAAATTTTTAATTAATTTGAATTTAAAAATATTAGGTTTTTGTCCATTTTTAAATCTGATAAGTTATCGTTTTTTGTTCAGAGTTGACGGAAAAACATCCACAGAGATCACGTTGTATCACGAAAATAGAGAATAGGAATCGAAGTAGATCATTTTTATCTTAAAGAGTCGCGTTATCATTCTAAAGAATGGACAGAAGTTACATTAGTAGTTCACTCAAATATTATTATGTGTAATTTACCCAAATAATTATGTTTTATCCTAATTTTATGTTATAAGACTTTTAGTATCTTAATGTTATTTTAAGCTTAATACTTACTTATAAAAGAAAATAAACAATAAAATTTTTTTAAATTATATTCTACTCCGATCCATAGCCCGAAAAACTAACTAGAGATAGTATCAAACCCGTAGTGGTAGCATTTTGAATCAAGCTTGTTGACAAAAGAAGATAAATCATTCGGAGACTTGGAAGAGACACTCTAAAATTATTGTCAATTTCCTTAGTAGTCATTATCCTTGGTATTTAATTTCCGCTTGTTGCTTGTCTATGCCAAAAGGTTATATTGATTTTCGGTAGACTAGAGAGTTCTATACCAATAAATAAAAATAAGTTTGGACCCTTTTCATTAAAATAGTAAATAAAGAATATTTCAACCCTAGAATGATAATTTTTACAAAAAGAGATATTTCTATATAGAGTTATAACTTATAATAAGATAACAAAAGCATTTCAAATTTTTAATGAATGTTCAACGGAACGGATCTAGAAAAGTTTCTTAAGGGAGCAGAAGTGTCAATAATTTTTTATATTTATGTAAAAAATACATGGATGTTATTCAAATATTTTTTGTTATACGCATCTCTTTTAATCTTTAATTATTTGTGATTCACGCGCTACATATAATGTAAACCTTCTATGACATTTCTTCTTCTTCTTCTTCTTTTTCTTCTTCTTCTTCTTCTTCTCTGCTCGCGTTATAGGCTTCGTCGTTCTCCTCTGATCTGCTCATATTTTCTTTCTTGTTCTTCTTCTTCTCTACTTGTGTTTTTCGTTATGGATCTGGATTGACTTCAACGTATAAGCTTCATCGTTCTTCTTCTTGTTCGATCTGAACTTCTGAATTAAAACAATGAATGAATCAACTTCAAATCAGTTGAATGAGAGCGATTTAAATTATTCTTCCAAAACGAATCAATTTGATAACGTTTGGATTATTCAATTTTGAATCGAATTCAATGGAATGCAATTGCTAATTTTATTTGAATTGAATTGAATGGAAGGAGGCATTTTAAATCTGAATTGAATTGAATTGATAATATCTAAATTGTAGACAGAGGTGTTTCGAATTTGATTTTGTATAATGGATTATGTTTCGTTCACTGAGTACTACACAATTGTTTTACCATGAGTACGTATTTCGGTTCACCATACATTTTATATAATGGATTATATTTTGTTCACTCAGTACTATAGAATTGTTTCACCATAATGACGTTTTCGGTTCATTATGCAAAAAGCTGTCTGAACTTGAATTTATATAACTGATTATATTTTGTTCACTCATTACTATACAATTGTTTCACCATGAGTACTGTATTCGGTTCATTATGCAGAAAGTTGTTTGAACGTATTATATTTTGTTCACTCAGTACTATATAATTGTTTCACCATGAGTACGTGGTTCAGTTCATTATGCAGAAAGCTGTTTGAACTTGATTTTATATAATGTATTATGTTTCGTTCACTCAGTACTATACAATTGTTTTGCCATAATGACGTGTTCGGATTCTGCACAATTCAAAATTCTTTCTTCTCACCTTCTACTGTTTCTTCTTCACCAGAGAGAGAAGGAGGAAAAGACAAAAAAATACAGCAGCAACAACAACAAAAAATAACGATAAGGAGAAAACACGTGAAGAAGAAGGAACGCGAAAAAGAATGAGGAGAATGAGGAGGAGGAGGAACGCGAAGAAGAAGACGGCTCCGTGCGTAAACGAGCGTAGTGCGGGGGAGAAAAGAAGAAAAAGAAGAAGAGAAGAAGAAACGTTGGGCAAGAGCGGTCGTTTCATATGTGTTGAACGCGTGTATTTTACGTTTCATTTAATGGTATTAGATTTTTTTCGTGTTGGACCAACATGGATGGACTTGAATACAAAATTCCAGGGATGTGTAGCATGACCCATTATAAAAACAAGTTAATACAAAGAAAATTATAGGAGTGGGTACGTACACAAAAAAAAAATCCATTTCTCTTTTTTGAGAGATACTAAAATGACATTCTCTTTCTCTCTATTTGTAAAATATACATTACTCTCCCTTAGAAGTTTTAAAAAATCTCCTTTTTAATCTATTTTAGATTTTTTGTATTAACTAATGTTAACTTTATCTATTTTTCAAGAAAAAAAATAAATTATTTTTTACAAAAATACCTTTTAACAAAAATTTTATTTTTCTGTCATTAAATTTTGCTTACCAAAATATCTTTTAATAAACTATTTTTTTATTAATTAAATTTTATTTTTACTAAAATATTTTTAAAAAATTAATTAATTAAATTATTTTTTCTAAGATACTTAGCCTTCAATAATTATTAAATTGTGATTTTACTAAAATTTTCGTTAACAATTATTTTTGTATTTAATGTTAAAATAATATATATATTGATATCAGAAAATTAATAGTAAAATATAAAAAAAATTATTAACGAAAATTTTGGTAAAATCATAATTTAATAATTAAAAAATTATTGAAGAGTATTTTAGAAAAGAATAATTTAATTATTAATCTTTTTAAAAAATATTTTGATAAAAATACAATTTAATTAATAAAAAATAATTTATTAAATGGTATTTTGGTAAGTGAAGTTTAATGAAAAAAAATAAATTTTTCGTTAAAGAGTATTATTCTAAAAATTTTTTTTTTAAAAAAAAAGATAAAGTTAACATTAGTTAACAGAAAAAATTAAAAATGGATTAAAGAGGAGGTTTTTTAAGTTATAATGGAGGAGAATGTACATTTATTAAATATAAGAGAGGGGAGTGTCATTTTAGCACATCGCAAGAGAGAGGTGCATTGTTAGCAAAATCGGACTGGACCGGATGGTTCGACCGGAATACCGGTGAACCGGACCTTAAGTCGGTCCAGTTCGATGATCTGACCGGATGAGGCGATGAACCGGTGTAAACCTGTCAAACCCATAGTGAACCGGTCAAAACCGGTCAAACTCAATAAAATCGGTTCGACCAAACCGCTTGAGTTTCAACATTTTTCCAAAATGTTAAAGTTGGGGTTCCAACCCCCCTCGTCAAGAAAGAATATGATACTCGCAACCACCAGGCTATTAAGCTTGTTATCAATGAATATGTGAAAATATAAAATACATGGTTTTTCAAATCAGATCAAACCATCTAATTTAACCCTAAACTGGCCACACCAATCTAGATTATGGGAAAAAAAAATTATTGCAAGTGAATTGGTCAAAAATTAAAAAACTGGTAAAAATCATTAAATTAAAAGAATTGATTCAAATTTTTAGCTGAGTTAGTTAGTTTAAAATAATAAAATATAAAAAATTAAAAATATATTTTATGTATATAACAAAATAATAACAACAAAGTCTTGTTCCACTAGGTAGAGTATGTTACATGAATCAAACGATATTATTAAACTATGTATTATATTTATAGAAAAACCGTTTACATGTAGATTTCGTTTGACTATCTTATGGATGGTCTTTTTAAATTTTTTTCGGCCTTTCATCCCTTATCTATTTTTCATCTCATCCACCCTTCTGGATGTTCTGTCAGTCTTCTTCTCACATATCCAAACTATCATATAAATATATTATTTTATTATATTTAATTTAATTTCAATTAAATTTTAATTTAATTTTTAAAATTTTATTTTTTAGCCTTTAATTTTACGTGTTTAATTTTTATAACCTTAATAAATGGTTAAGGGTGTAAGCCACTAATTTTGATACGTTTATGTGATCACTTCATGTTACTAATATCTTGGAAAAATGGAATTTTTTTAATTATTTTTCATTCTGTCTTTTAGGTATTAGGTATTGTTTGTTTTTAAATATTAAAATTAAGACTGAAATTTAGTATTATATTTGATAATTAAAAATTAAAATTAAAATTTTAATTATGAAACAAAATTTTAGTCTTTTTTTATTTTAAAGAATAGAAATAAAAAAAACTAAAATTTTTAGAATTAGAGACTGAAACTTTAATGACATTTAAAAAAAATATTCTCATTTAACTTTTCAAATTCTAAATTTATTTTTCAATTTTTATATTTAAGACACAACTTAGTCTTTAGTATATTTTATACTAAACACAATACAAAAACTTAATTTAGTCTCAGTCTTTCTGTCTCTATCTTTTCGTCTCAATCTTTCTTCTAAACGCAGTCTTAGAATAAGGGGTGTTCATGGGACAAGTTTAAATAGATCTCAGTTCTAAAAGATCACTGGTCTATTTTGACCCGACCCGAAATAAATCGGGTCGACCATATGTAAAATTAATATACAAGTTTGTAAATTTATATATTAAAATAATAACATTTTATTTTTAAAAATTAAATTTAACAAATGTCATATCATATTTATATCAAAATAAATTATTTAATATAACATTATTAATTTTACTCTAAAATACATAATTTTATTATAAAAAATAACTTTAGATCTGAGTTAGGTGACCTAAAATATAATCCAAACCCAACCAAAAAGTAATATCTGGTGACAAATTCGAATCCAGCAAAATATGTCTCAGATTTGAGTCGAGTCTCAAACATCCATACCTTAGGCTGCTGCATTTATTTTTGGAGACATGAACACTGAGACAGAGATAATAGAATAGAAACACTAAAAATTATCCTTTGTGTATTGTGTTTGGATACGGTGTACAAGACACTAATGCAATGTCCAGTAATATGTTTGTATACACATGGACAAGACTAAAATATTATATGAGATGACTAAAATAGCCTTATGATTCCAAATTTTTCGCATCAAATACAAACAATTAATAGAGAATGAGAATATATAAGAGTATAGGAGATTACAAGAAGAATTGATCTATGAAACAAGGTAAAAATGGTATTGAAATAATAACGATAACATAAGAAGGAAGGAATTATTCAGCCAAGCAAAAAATTCTAAAAAAAAAAAAAGAGAATACTTGAAAAAGAAAAAGAAGAACGCAGAAATAGAGAAAGAGTAGGGAAAAGAGAGTACTTCTTTCAGAAGGACAACATAGAGAAGAAGTTCAAATTAAAAAAAATAAGAAGGGATAATAGTAGAATAATAAAAAATATCTTTGAACAAAAAGGAGAAAAATTTTCATAAAAAAGTCTGTATCCACCTTCCTAAATTTGGTGTCTATTATTATCTTTTATAAAAGAGTGGACACAAAAATATAAAAAACTGTGTTGAAAATAATGTGTTCAATTTTTATGTCTTTGTTTCTAAACACTTTTTAAACATTCGTTGTCTATATCTTTGTATCCTATCTCTAAAAATAAACGCTACCTTAGAGTTTTAACTTATAGTTATAGACCATTAAATAAAAAATTTTTAATTCATTATAATATAAAATTACTATATTAAATAAATAATTATATGAAGTTTAATTTATTATAATAACTAGTATATGTTTTCGTCTCACGTTTGTCGTTGTTCGTGCGCGTTGTGATTTTAATGATGGTGGATCTTCCACCAAGTAAGAATTTTCAATTGGGGATTATTGGATACTGAAATTTTCGGAAATTCTTGCACGAAAAAATTTACTTTCCATGTTCGTATGTAATTAATATTGTCAACCTGAAATTAATGAGAGGAACAACTTGGCATTGAATCTTTCACCGCCAAATTTATTCATACCTAATTTGTTTTAGGAACTACTTTAAGCATTAATATTTTATTTATTTCTCTCTAAATTTCTGTCCCAACAAGGAATTCGATCTACTTTTTATTTTAACCTGTGTATGTTCTTGTAATTTGTACGAGATAATACATAAAATTATATAAAAAAGTTTAAAAAAGTTTATTAAAAAATTAAATAAAATATATGTAATAATTATTATTATAAATATTTTATAAAATTGTAATTAAAATTAAAGTTTAATTGTTTTTAATATTAAAAATAATTAGTATTTGTCTTAACTGATTTAGATTGGTTGAGTGGTCATCTCACTCATCTAAAGTATTAGAGTTTTGAATCCCATTTTGTGTACGTAACAACTTATTGGCTAGCGGCAGACTATTAATAAATGGAGCTTCAATCTGTGAAAGATTAGTTCTCGACCTGCCGAGTTGGAAAATACAGTGAAAGAAAATAGTATTTATCTTAAAAGTAGAACAATTCTCATTAATGATAGCATACTTATGGAGATTTGTCTTTATTGAAATTTAACTGTGACAGTTTTATTTATTAGTATCATTTTATTCAAATGATGTCAAACAATATAATCAACGTTGTTACCGATTAAAATTTTATATTTTATGACATGACTTTCAATTCTAAACTTATAAACTTATGTCATTGCAAAAGCTATTAGATTTATTAATATTTCTTAATAATATTACTAAAATACCATCGTTGAGTATTAGTTTATGTAAAAAGAAACTATAATAAATTTTGTTATTTAATATATAATTTATTCTAAAATATTTTCTTACACAAATTTAAATTTAAATTTGAATTCAAAATTGATTAATAACTCACATTTTTTAAAATTTTAATTAATAGCAAAACTAAAATTAGTTAGGTGCAAAATATTCAACATTTAAATAACCTTTATTATTATTTTTCTACCAAAAAATCATCTTTGTATTATTTGTATATTTTTTTAATACTAATAAATATGTAGGTATTTGTACTATTATATTTATTGTTTTAGATAATGGCTTAAGTTACTTATTTCATATGTTAAATAATATAAATTATATTTTATATATTAAATTCATCATTTATCTATATTAAGAGCAAAAAAATTATGCAATAGATATGTTATAAAGATTAGTTGATTTACATATAAATTATTTTTAAAAAAATAAAAAATAATTTATCACATATAATAATCCTTGATATATGTAGTGTCATGTATATATTAGAATGATCTATTTTAATTATGTGAGTAATTATTATTATTCACTTTTTCATTAAGATAGTAAATAATATTTAAAATTAAAAAAAAAAAGATAATTAAAATATTTTTAGTTTGATTATAAAATCTATTGTAAGTATACCTAACTTTTATATATACTAAATATAATTATATTTAATAGTATAGTACTTATTACAACAATGACCTAAAATATTAACTCAAGTGGGTAAGATCAACGTAGGCCTATTGTTAGGATCCTAAATCCGAATTAGGTTTGTTGTCTTAAAACCCAATGCAAATAAAGTTCATGTGTCCTATCTCAAATCGGCTCAAATTGAATTTTCGTTGTTAGTTAGATAGTAATAGATACTCGTGTGGGCACAACGGACCCCTTTTTCCGTCCTTCACTCCCGTTTGAAAAAAAAATATATCCCATATCCTCTCTCCATCTTTGTCGCAAGTCTCCCTATTTAATTATCCCCTTAGCGAATGTCTACCCACAATTATCTATGGATATTTTTGAAAATTAAAAAAAAACAAAAAAACTATAATATAATAATAAAATAATCAATTCAATATCATTTAACACAACTCATAATATATTCATTGTAAAATATAATATTTCACAAAAAAATATAAAAATATTTTTAACATAATATAATATTTTATGTTGAGACTAAGCGACAGAATGACGAACTTAAGAGGTAAAGAAAGTGAGTTAGAGAAAGAGTAGATACAAAATTAAGGTCAAGGATGAGTTTAGAAGAAAAAAAAGAGTTTAAATTAGAGACAGAAATTAGGATTACTAAATTTAAGATATATATATAACGGGTCTCTTGAAGAGGATACCTATGTCCCCGTCTCAGTCTATTTCACGTGGACAAGTCTCCACCCGTAAAAATTTTGCAGATCTCCATTTAATCCCAAATTGCAAGTAATTCAGCGAATATCCATTTGGCTGGTCATTTTTTCATTCCAATTGCTAGCATTTGTTAGTTCATGACATAAAACTACTCTAGCCACTTAGTAAATTCCTAGATAACCATATCATTCTCATAAAATCACATGTATCCTTGTTATAACAATATTAATCGAAAATAAGTGGTTAAACACTAAATAAGTTATATTTTTTATATATATAATAATGGCTAATATCACATATTATAATTTGTGAAATTATATTATAAAATATTGATAAGTTTAAACAACTTTAAAAAATAAAAAATATTAAAAAGTTGTTGTTTTTTTTTTGTGACTGAGAAAGAAACACCGAGAGCAATTAAGTTGGAGAGGACATCTCCTTCCTAATTATCTCTTGAACAACAAGACTAGGAACAAGATATTCTATATAAGGAAGACTATGATGTGCTGCTGTCCTAGCTAGAAGATCAGCAGCTGTATTCGCTGATCTCTGGATCAAGTGGACATGAACTACCCAATTCCGATGCATCATCTCAGCAATCTTCAGGACAAGATCATTATAATCTTTTCGCATTCTCGCAAGACCTTTGGTGATCAAAAGATAAGCCTCTAAGCAATCTGTTTCACAAATAATCTCTTTATTTCCACAATTCTAGGCCAAACAAAGACCCCTCCAAATGGCATAAAGCTCACACCAAGTGATCGAACCTGCTGGTATACTTGCCGAGCAGCCTGACAGCCACTTACCAGAATCATTCCTAAGGACGCACCCAAAACCAGCAAGATGTTGTTGCTCAAAGAGGCTTGCATCACAATTCAGTTTCACAACATGTAAGGGAGGGGGGCACCAGGTATCAATCAAGGAAGGATGGGAGAAAACTTGATTAGTACACTTAACAATACCATACTCGGCTTGCTGTTTGATTCATAAGATTTTATTTTTAGAATTTTGTCTATAGTCTATGATTAATAATGAAATTACATATATACTATTTATCTTATATGTATTTTATTTTACTTGATAGAAACATATATTTTTTTTGTATCAACGATGTTAGTGACTATAGAGAGCTTTTTACCATTAAATAAAACTATAGAGAAATTAAAAATAAAATTTGT
This sequence comes from Arachis duranensis, assembly GCF_000817695.3. Taxonomy (NCBI): domain Eukaryota; kingdom Viridiplantae; phylum Streptophyta; class Magnoliopsida; order Fabales; family Fabaceae; genus Arachis; species Arachis duranensis. Next base: position 82,291,698 of record NC_029781.3, on the reverse strand, counting down.
TAGAGAAATTAAAAACAATTTTTTTTGATATTTTTTGATAATTCATTTAATTTTTAATTAAAATTAAAATTAAATTATATATTCAATTTATATTTTTTGTTTATTATAATAATTATTTGTAATAGATAATATATTTAAGTATTTTTGAAAGAAATAATTTAATTTTACACAATTGAAAGATAACATGAAATTGAATTTAAGACAAAGATAAATATAATAAATACATTGGGAGTAAAAATTAAATAAATAATTAAAAGTAGAATAAAAAAAGCAACTAAAAGAAGTAAAAATGGGTAGCAAAGACTATACATGTAGTCGATAAAAAATACACTGTAAAAAAATTTAGTGTAAATCAATGAATATAAAATATGAAAGACAAAAATCAAGATATAGTCCTATTAAAAAATTAAAAAAAAATATTATGAAAAAGAACTTATTAATAAAGTTCTAAAAAAATATTACAGAAAATTTGAAATATTAATAAACAAAATAGTAGCACCCTTAAAAACTATTAATCAAAATATATAAAAAAAATATAAAACAAAATCATAGAAAATTTTGACAAAATAAAAAAAAATTACAAAGATTATAATGGAAGTACAAAAAAAAGAAAAAAAAGTATAAAGTACATATGTGTGTGTGAAAGTTTTAAATTAAATTCATTTATTTTATTTTTTATTCATTATTTATTAAATTATTTAATATTTATTTTGGTCAAATCAAATAATTAGTATAATTAATTATTTATACTTAATGTTATTTATCTAGTAGTATAACTAAAACATATTAAAATATCAAAAATAAAACTAAAATTAAATATTAAAAATAAAATTAAAAAATTTATATTTACTATCTTATAATTCTTTTAGATAAAAATAGGAAATAATATATTTATAAATAAATAAAAATTATTATTAAAAATTGAATATCCAAATAAAACAAAAATAAACTATAACTTGTAAAAGCAATTTATAAGATTTGTTACACAAATATTAAAATGTATGAACCATGATGTCGCTAAGGTAGCGTTTGGAAGAGAGATAGAAACTGAAAGACTGAGATTGAGAGACTGAGACTAAGACTTAAATAAGTTTTAATATTGTGTTTGGTGTAAAGTGAGAGATAGAGACTGAAATAAGAATGAACTCTAATTTAATTTGCATAAAGAATAAAGTTGGAATTAATTAATTGAAATGAAGATATTTTAGATATAAAATATTATTAAAGTTCAATTTTCATTATAAAAAAATTCAATCTTCTGTCCCCATTTTTTGAAAGTACTGAAATACTAAAATTTTAAGAACATAGACTAAAATTTTAATATCAGTCTTTGAGCCAACAAATATGATATTGAGTTTTAGTCTCTCAGTGTAGTGTCTGTTCTAGTATAACACAAATACAAATCATACAATATAAACAAATGTATAAAAATAGAAATAAAATCTTCAAACTCAATTAATATAACAATAAATAAATTTTTTGTTATTTATCTACTAAATGCAGTAGTAAATATTGGACAAAATGAAATCATATTTTTATAAATATATTTACAGATAACAAAAAAATTAAAAACAAACACACTAAATAACATATAGCATCAATGATAAAATATAACCTAAAAAAATCACTTAAATTAAAAAAAACGTCCATGTGATGAATTATAATAAATTTATATATAAGGAGTAAAAATAAAATAAAAAATAAAAATAAAATAAAAAGAACAATTAAAAGAAGTAAAAAAAAGGTAAAACAAATAATTTGTGGAATAAATAAAAAATGTATTATAATGAAAGATTAATATAATCAATGAATATAAAAGATAAAAGAGAAAAATTAAAATACGATCTCATTAAACAAATTTCAAGAAAAAAATTTTGAAGAAGAATTTATTAATCAACTTTTATAAAAAATATTATAAAAAATTTAAAATGCCTTTAAATAAAATAATTCTATTAATCAAAATACATAAAAAAATAATTGATATAAAGCAAATTTATAAAAAAAATTTAGCAAAATTAAGATAGAAAAAACAAAAATAAAGAAATTACAAACATTACACCTAAAGCACAAAATAAAAAGGAAAAAAGGATAGAAAGCACATTCTAATTATATAATTAAAATATGTTGAGTTATTAAATTCAAGAAATTGAACTGATAACTAAAAATAATGGCTAAATATAATAAATTCAGATGACTAAAAAAAATTTGAAAATATTATATGAGAATATAGGAATTATAGAATATATAATATAAAAATATATATATTAATAACAAAATAAAATCGTAACATATAGATTTGGA
>NC_029781.3:82285644-82289390 GCF_000817695.3 Arachis duranensis | reverse complement strand
TACTACAATGATTAATACTCGTTTTATTTATTGGACCGTACTAATAAGAGAATAGTTAAAAAATATATGTGACCAATTTAAATAATTTATCTAAATATCAATTAATTAATACTCATTTTATTATATATATATATAATAATAATAATAAGATAATAAATTAAATTAAATGAATTCATTTATTTTATTGCTTTATATATTATTTATTAAATTATTTAATATTTATGTGGTTTAATGAATCAAACAAAATTTTAAATAATTTATTATCTATTATAATTAAATTAAATATTGAATTAGTAATGATTGATGTAATTTAATGAATAAAAAAATATTAAATGATGGAATATTATTTATTCTAATAAAATCAAATCAAATATAATTATTTAGTTATAATTTATATTTATTTTATAAGAACACATTTTAAAAATATTTATTTTTAAATAATTTTTATAAAATATTTTTTTATAATGTTTCTAGTCTATGCTTTAAGGACACAATTAGCAGAATTCATTAAAAAAATACTTAATTAGGTAATACAAATAATTAATATACTTGATTTGGTTCAATAAATTAAAAGAAACAAATGTTAAAGGAAGAGATAAAAAAAAGTGAACAAATACAAATGTGTAGCTATTAAAAGATAATAAAAAGGTCTTTTTAAATTTTTTTATTTATTAATTATTAACTTATTACAATTATTTTTACACCATTTATTATGTGTCATTCATCTTATAAATTAACACAATTAATTAGTTTAATTATAGATAATTAATTATAATTGATGTAACTTATTTCACTATACTTTCTAAAAAATAATTAAAAAGACATGTTTTAATTTTCTGTTAAAGTAAAATAAAATAAAATACATAAATTGAATAGATATAAATCTGAAAATTATAAAATTTTATTAACAATTTAAATAAATTAGTACCATAAAACTAAATTTAATGTCTAATTAAAATAATTACCAACCTTCTGTTCTTCTAATTATTAATAATTTAAATAAAATAATACCCTATAACTTATTTTTTTATTTATTTTAAGTAGTTTCTAATATTTTATTTTTCTAATTATTTTCTTATCTTATTTATCATTCATACTTTCGATCAAATACATTAATAAACAAATAAACTAAATTAACTACCTCAATTATACTTGGACTATTCAACAATTCAATATAATCTTTTCAATTTGGTATTAACTACTAACCATAGAAAATAGAAAATTTAGAGTAATTTAGTGTTATGAACATTACTTATGTGTTGTGAAATAACCTAAAATCATAATATAATTTATTTTTAAAGAAATAACTAAGCATTATTGTTAATTATGAAATAACCTAAAATTATAATGCATTTTATTTTAAAAAAACAATCAATCATTAACATTAATAAATAGAAACTATCGCCAAAATGCTTTGATTAAAAATATGAGGGGTTAATTACTATTCATTATTAATAATATATCGATTATATCAAAAAATAAAAATATAATTATCCACATTTACATTATTAAAAGAATTAACATCACAAATAAAATTTTATTAAATTATAATTGAATTTTGTATATTTTATTTTAAACATAATACAAAAATTTAATTAAATTTTTTTTTTTAATTTCAGCCGCCTCTCTCTTAAATACAACCTTTCAGATGTTATAGTAATGTAAATCAAGTATAGAAATACGGTATATTCTCACCTACAAATTCAAAAGAGATTCACGCTAGATCTATGGATGCTTTACACATTATACGGGAAAGAAATCAAAGGATAATATCTATATCATCGTATACATACGGTGGATGAAATTAATTAATATTATTGCAATTTCCATAGTAAAAACTTTAATTAATTAGGAGCTTCCAGTAGATGATCAAAAGAATTTTTTTTTCCGTAATTAATATGCATGTATATGTAGCTAATTCTTAGAAAAAGGGGTAAATATATATAATAATTTATGTATATATTCTCTGTCAATAATTTATGTAAATTGCGTGTAATATGAATGTAATAAATTATATTAGATTCATGTATATGTACGTTTGAATAAAAACTGATAAAATATAAAAAATTAATGTATTAATAAATTATTTAGCATTCATTAATTATTAATATTATTTATCTATCTATATACTAAATTTTTTCCTAATTTTGTATCAAGTAACTCATTTCAATCTTTAAAATTAAATATCATATACCAAATTAGTCCTAATATTTCATATTAACAATTTAATGGACAAATTCAAAAATATTTATACGATAATGTCCTAATATTTTAGCATATTGTAAATTATATTATAATTTTATATATCATATTATAATTTTAAGTCAATTCTGATCCTTAAACACATAAAATATACATGACAAAAGAAAATATTACAAATAAAATTATAGTAAGATTATTTAAAAACATAGTAAAAAAGACACATCTCTTTTGTTAATCAAAAGTTAGAAGGAAAAAAATATACGCCTAATAATGAGCAACTAAAATAGACAAAATTTTAAAAAAAATATATAAAAAAATAAAATCTATAAGTAGAGATAAAAAAATTTTAAATAAATTACAAAATTGTACCCTAAACACGAGAGAGAGGAAGAGAGAAAGAGAAAAAAAAAAAGAAAAGAGAACGAATGAGTAAAAAACACATTATGATCTCGCATAAATAGATGACATTGAAAAAAATAAACTAATTAAATTAATTCATGTATTTCGTTATCATATTTATTATTTACTAAAATAATTTGATATTTACTACAATCAAATCAAATAATTAATATAATTAACTATAAATAATTAATTTATATAAATTATAATAAATTGTGAAATTTGAATGTCTAATCAAATTAATTAATTAATATTATTCATTAGTTATAATTGATTTGCTTTAGAGAATTAAAAGAAATAAATCAAAAAATATTTTTAGAAGTATGTCACGTCAACTCCATCATTAAATGCAGAAGTTCTATTTCTATATAATAGAATAAATTTAAACTTTTAAATATTATATATAGTAACAAGATTTGTTCTAAACTTTAATGATGGTATATATTAAAATTATTAGGGAACGATAGCCTATACTCGCCCTTCTACATCCTTTAATTAATTTTTTTTTCAAAAAAAAAATTATAATTCATTTATTTCAATAAATAGAATATATGTTTAAGGTGAACTAAACACGGTAAAAAAAAAAGGAATAAACTCAAATATCTTAAACACAACATTAAGAAAAAGAAAAAAATGAATTACACAATGAGACGTCTTTAAAATTTTTCTGTCATGATCTTAACTTTCGTCGCTGCTTGATATGATGAGATGATGATATTCTTTAAGATTCTAGTATTTTTTGTTCTTCAAATCTTTTATAGTAGTATCGATGTAAATGCAGCCTTCTTTTTTAAACTCACTTCCTTCTTTAATTCGTTCAAGAGACAAGACTGTTATTTTCAAAATTGATTTGGGAAATTAGTGAAATTCAATTCCTGGCTGATTTCAAACTAAGAAAGTTGAGTTACAGAGCGTGATAAAAGATAATAAAAAGTAGATTCTCCTGGATGTGAAGAATTAGAACAATAATTTTCAATAGATGGAAATCGTTGCTTGAGCTTACTTCTAACTGGCAGACCACCGTGGAGTGCTTTCTATAGGATCATTTTAACTTTCGTCGGACATAGTATCTTTCATGTTGCTTTTCAGATTTTTTTTTGCTGCAGATTTTTAGGAGTTGATCTAATGGGGGTGGTAAAATTGAA
>NC_029781.3:82277810-82285611 GCF_000817695.3 Arachis duranensis | reverse complement strand
AAAAAAACAGAATAGTGACTATTAGTTTCCAACTTTTAGGTAATTTCAACTTTATTATCACTTATCTCTATTTATAGAATAGCACTTGCAATTGTTTATGGAAATTTATCTCTGATTAATTACTCATTTCACTGTCTATTGCTGGCATATAATTGATTAATCGAGATTAGATTTGAGTATGTGTTAGGCTGGTAGTACACTACAATAGGATTAACATTCTCCAATCACGAGTCTTCAAATATCCTCACTAAACTTTCTCTTCCCAGAGACCAAAACACTCCTTTCTCGAGAACCTTCCTCCCTTCTAATAGACTCTTACAAACTCAAGAAGGATTCTGACCGATGTTTGCCTTTAGAAAAGATGAGTACCTGGAATACTTATCCTTATTATAAATTTTGTATGTTAAAGAGTGCGTCTTTATCATTAATTTTCAACCCTATTTTGCAAGCATTGCCAAATTAAATGCCTTTAAATCTTTGAAACTCATTCCTCCTTACTTTTTCTATTGACAAATAATATCCTATCTAATCAAATACTGTCTCCTTTTATTATTTTTCTGGTCCTACTAAAATTGTATGACTTTCTTCTGAATGTCTTCTATTAGAGAATCTAAAAATTTAAATCAGCTCAGCGTATAAATTGAAATAGCAGTAGCCACTGCCTTAATGAGGACCTCTCTTCCGTTCACTGATAATAAATTCCTTTCCAAACCTACAGTTTCTTCACAATCTTGTCCCGAATGTAGTTAAAAGACGCCTTCTTAGATCTCTAAATCACATATGGTAGCCCTAAGTATTTGTCCTACCTTTCACATGAGAAACTTGTAGGATGTGAGCTAGATAATTCTGAGTCTATTTTGGGGGTATTCTGACTGAAAAACACTACTGACTTGGACAAATTAACAATCCGACTGCTTAATTCACTATAGATTTGTAAGGTATACATAAGGTGTTGGTATGCAGTATCTGTTACTTTACAGAACATATTAGAGTCATTTGTAAAAAATAAGTGGCTAAGAGAATGGCATCTACTGTTAAGCCTTAGACTTGAAATCTCTTATCTCTGTTCTCTTTTGTGAAGCAAATGAGATAGTCTCTCTGTACAAATTATAAAAAGACAGGGAGAGAGAAGATCACCTTGTTGTAATCCCCTACATGATTTAAAGAAACCATGAGGTTGTCCTTCCATAATAACAGAATAGGATACAATAGTCACACATTCTTTCATCCAATCAACCCATTTTTTATAGAAACCCATTTATTCCATAATCTCTCACACAAAACTCTACTCCACCTTATTATATGCCTTGTTCATATCAAGCTTGAGGGATAAATCATAATCACCAATCTCTTATTTTTTAGAAAATACATGTATTCATGGACAATAAAGATGTTATCACTAATTAACCTTCCCTTAATAAATGCACTCTGATGATAATTAATTATCTTATTCATTTTGCATGCGATGTACTAAGATTTTAGAGATTATTTTATAGAAGAGACTACTGAGGCTTATTGGCCTTATCTGGGTCATCGTCTCTGCCATAAAAACTTTTGGAATAAAATAAATTTGAGTATGATTTAGGGCTCTCAATATCTTACCACCCGTAAAAAAACTACCAACTGCTTCCACTACATCCTTTTTGATAGTTTCCAGTAAAATTAAAAGAATTTTTTCGTGAATCCATCATCGTTGGAACCGAGAAAGGATTAATAGAAAAAATAGCAGCCTTGATTTCACCTTTTGTTACTCTTTTTGTGAGCATCCAATTAATTCTATCATCCACCTTCCTTCAAATAGAGCGAATGTCCTCCCCAGCTATCCGAGGGTCAGAGGATGAAAAAAGCTCCTGAAAATAGTCTTGAGCAACTTGAGCTATGCCTTCTGGATCTGTATTAAATGAACCAAAGCTGTTTTGTAGTCTATGAATGTTGTTTTCTTGATTTCTATGCTAAAATTTAGAATGAAAAAATTTAGTATTCTGATCTCCCCACTTCATCCACTGAATTCTTGATTTTTCTTTCCAGTACCATCCTTCTCCAGAGTATGAATTACTTCTCTATCTGTATTGCTACCTTTAACTTTCTCTGTCACCAGCTTCACTTTAAGATCAACAATAGTTTTTTCGTGAGTTACTGGGACTAGTCTTTTGCCAATCAACAAGATAGTGGTTGCATTATTTTATTTTGCTAAATAGTTTGTGCATTGGAGAACCTGAAATACTATATCTCCATCTTTCTGTCATAATATTCAACACCTATTCCTTCACACATCATCGCTCTTGAAAGCGAAATCTTCTCTTAATCTTTCTTCCTTCCATGTCTGAGTTAAAAAGAATAGGGTAGTGGTTTGAAACCATATCGTCTAGATACACAATGGAAGCTCTTGGATAATCGTTTCTGAGTTGTTGAGAAACCAAACATTTGTCCGATCTTTTTTGAATAAAATTATCCCCATACTATTTTTTATACCCAGTGAATTTCATTCCCGAGTAACCTAGATTCACTAAACTACTAGCATTGATGAATTCACTAATGGTTGCTATTAACGTTGCAGACTTTATTCTCCATCCTTCTTTTTTGTGATAAGTCGTTATTACATTAAAATCACCAATTACTACATAACAACTCGTGGCTTAGTTTAACAGTTCAAGGACTTTATCGTATTACATCAACCTCTGATTTTTCTCACTATGTAAATGCACTGCCACCACTTCTAACTCCTTGTGTATCTGCTGATCTCTCCATTTAAAATAAATAAAATACTCCTCTTCATTTCAAATCTGAATATCTACATTATCTCTCCACATTAATGTCAAACCACCAACTAAACCATTAGGATCAACACAATAAAATTTGATGAAACTTGCCTTACCACTATGATCCCACATCATTGCGGTAATGTTTTTAGTTTCACATAAAAATATTACTTCGGGAGAATCGGATTTACTAATTCCTTACATGTTGTGAACTGTCAGAAAAATTTTTAGATCCCAATAGTTTCACATCACCATCTTCATAGATCCTCAGGTGTCAATTTTAGGTTGGCACCCTCCCCCTTTCAGCAGGTTTCAATTACATCTGACACTATTTTTTTTGCATCAAATCACCACCTTCCACCATTGCAGTTCCTTTCATCCCATCAACCTGATTACTTCCTCCTCTAGCTAAATTTGTTAGCTTTATCTTTCTACCTCTAGGCTGCTTTGATTTGCTGCCTCTATTCCCAATTAAAAAAGGTCTAAATTCAAAATATTCAATTTGTTTGAGAACAACAAAATCTGAAAATTTTTTATTGTCTTGGCTTGAAATTTTATTTTCTAATTTTTTCAATGGAATTTTTTTAACCCTCTCCCCTATTTGACTTCCCCTTTCTTCCAAAGCCTTCAGTCTTCTAATTTATGAATCATCAACTGATAAATTTAGCAAAACCTTTTAAAAGATTAATCGGTATTGATTTTTTCGTGATCCTCACCCTATTCCTTCTCTAAGCATGCTGTTTGGAATCATATTTTTTGTTTGACTGTCCTCTCTTCTACCCACTGATTCTGCCCACAACTAGTCACCCCATCCCTCCTTTGTAATCTTCCCTTTCAATAAATCTTTTAGATGAGTATTGCAGCTCCTGACCTCTTGACCAATCTGTTTACAATATTTTCAAAACCTCCCAATTCTCTCATATCGGAGTTGCACCTCCATCACTTTACCATTAGGACCAATAATCTTCAAAATCCTTCTCAGTTATTTTGTAATATCTAGAGAGACCTGGACTTTGACAATTTTATTTTTATTTTCTATCATTCGAAAAATATCAACATCTAAGACATCTCCAAATGTACCTCCTAACTTCCTCCTAATTCTTTTGTTTTATAGTGTTCCGACAATCCCCAAAATTGTATCACAACGGGACATGTGAGAACATTACCTCTTCAATTGGTTCCTTCTCCTTCCATCGTTTTAAATTGAGAATAAAGTTCTTGAAGAGTCAGGGAGTCCCCTTCCAATTCTGACAACTTCCTTTTCATCATCAAAGAGAAATTGGAACATGTTGCCTCCAAGATCTAGCACCTTAAAGCTAGCCGACTGTCTCCATATAGAGGTTAAAACTGACTTTACAGTCCTAGCAAAAAATGTTCGATCAATCTATAATCTCTCAATTAAATTATGTTTATACCTTTCTACTCCCTTCTTAATCACTTCTGTGTTAACAGAAATAACCTATTCCTCTTCATCCAAACCTCTTTTTGGACTAAACCTAGTCTGTATTGTATTGAATACCATAAAATTAACTACAGTCACACATTCAAATTCTTTGATCACATTAACTTTAAAAATACAGATTATTCTAATAAAAATCTGAACAAAACACTTTAAATCTTACTACACTTTTAAATACACTCTTGATGTTATTATGTTAAATTTTTAAAATATGTACACTAAATATTAAACACATGACTAAATGTTTTATCTAGATTTTTTTTCTTAAAAAAAACAAAAATAATAAAAAAATAAAAATACTTAAATTCATATATTCTATCAAGGTGCATACTATAATACTAATACTATAATACTAATAGTTGCATTGCTATACAACTTTAGTAATATTTAAAAAATATTATTAAAGTTAAAATAAAATTTAATTTTAATAATATTTTTGAAATGTTATTAGTATTGTTTAGCGCATAGTTTTAGACATATAATAGATTCCAAGTTTCCAACTTTTACTGATTATTGCTACTACATTTTTTTGTCGTTTATTGTCTCCAAATTGTAGCATGGGTATCTGCTTATTATTTTTCATATAATGAATGAAATTTTGTAACACACTAATATAAATTCAAATCGATATATTTTACAAATGTGATAACAGTGATTAAGGTAACATAAATTGTAAATATCGATTTGTATATAAAAAAAATTATGATTCACGATTTTAATAAATTATATTTTTAAAAATAAAAAATTAAAATTGTAACATAATTTTTGGTTATTTTTTAAAATTTTGTCCTATTTAAAATTATGACCAATAGTTTTTGGTTATTTTTTTAATTTTTTTATCTTATTTAAAATCGTTACTGACAATTTTTTTTTGTTCTAAATACCTCTCATATCAATATACTATACTAAAAATATTATAATATAAACAAAAATTATTCATAATAGTCCAATACAAAAAAATTAGTCATATAAAGAATAGTTGTTATAACCAATAAAAAAATAGTCTAATTTTACAAGAATTTTTATTTTTTTAGTTTTTTACAGTATTCTTTCGCTTGATAAGTTAATGACTAATCTGTTACAAATTTAAATTCTATTTTATTTTTGGTGACTAGATTTAAGTTCAATTTAATAATTTATTATGGTTACTATATATATAAAATAAAATTCAAACATTCAATATTTATTTAAACAGATTAATAAATTAAATTAACTAAATACTAAACTAACTCAAATTGGTTTAATTTTACAAGAATTTAAATGTAATATCAACAATTGAAATAAAAGCCATTTTAATTGAGTGATTTGTGATTAATAGAATGAATGTGTACTGTAAAGGGAAAGATAAAGAGGGAGAAATTGAACTATTTTAAAAAAATATATAAAATTAAAGAAAAAATCGTGATAAAAAACACTATTTAGGTGGGGGACCAGGGAAGACAAATTGGCGCCAACAGCGAAAAGGTTTGGGCGGAAGTGGGCCCACATTGATTGAGGCGGCGGCTGTTAGCGGATGAATGGTCCCCACTTGCCACTTGTACGCACCTCATCACCTACTGCTCCGCGCGTGCTCACAACTGCCCCCGGTCCCCTCTTTTGCCTCAATCTATCCACGTATGAAAATCACACACCACATAATTCCTTTTATTTGGTTTCTCAAAAAAATCATTTTTAAAGTTATTTTATATAATATAATATTCATGATTTTATATATTTATTATATTTAAAATTATCTAATTATTTTATTGATAATTAATAAATAATAAATAAAATAATTTAAATTTATTTGAACTAAATTTTTATTTTTTTCAAATATTATTGTATATTATAATTAAAATACAAAATATACTTTAATCAAATTATTTTAAAATAAAAAATTCATAAAATAAAAAATGAATAATTATTTTTAAATTTTTTGGTGACATTCATACAGAATAGTAATTACAATTAATAATAATTAATGCTATGCTTTTTTATTTTATGGTTTTTCATTTATTTATGTTTTTTTTTCGATTTTTGGTTTAATACTACTAATTCAGGATTACCCGTAAAAGTTCTTAATGATGTGCACACTAGCTTAACATTCTATATAGAGTTATAAACATATTTCCTCAAGTGTTAACATGATATAAGATGAAAGAATTGTATTGTGTTACGATACTTAAAGACAAAGATCGATTTAATCATTTTTATGATAAAAAAAAATGACTTAACTCTATGTAATAACGGCTTGAGTTACGTATTTACTTTGTTATTATATAATAAAAAAAAATATAGGTAGATAATAAAAATATTAATCAATATGAATAATAGATATATTAGATATTTATTTTATTAGGTGTATATATATTTATTTTAATATTAAAATTTAGATAATTAATTTATAAATATAATATATTTTTATTTAATTGATAGTTATTTATATTATTTAAAATGATCATTGTTTATCTAGGCACTTCCCTTATATTATTATTCCGTTGAAATGAAAATGGGACAGAGATATATACATGAGCTAGCTATACTATTGTTGAACCCCACCAAACATAACCTTAATTAGTAGGAAGAAACCAAAGACAGATCCAAGAGACCAAGACTATATAGCCACAACAATAATTTTTAAAAATATTTTTTTTATTTTTAAAGTTACAAATATAATTATATAACTTTTTTTTATAATAAACACAAAATAAAGTATTTGTGCAGTTATACATTTAAAAATCATAAATATATTAGAGACTAATTTTTTTTATATGAAAAAAGTTTGTAGTGTTTCGATTGAAAACGAACATTTTTGGTATAATTGTAGGTGGATGGACGTTGTAGGTAAAGCACGTCCAACACGCAGAAAAATATTGAGTGATCAGCACACAGGATGCGTGTTGGACATGTATCCAGCTCAAGGTTAACATGCAGGGACGTGTTAGACATGTGGTGAGCAGCCAACTAATACATAGGGTGTATGTTAGGGGCTCTCCTTATAAAAAGCTTAAACTCATTACCATTTTACTTTGTTATGAGAGAGGTATTTTAGTGTATTGTTGGTGTGATAGAAGGTACTGCAAATATAATGGTGTATCACAACAGTAAGATTATACGAAATACACATGAGGAGATAAACTTTACGTGTGAGAATTCATTTTCGTTTGTGGTTTTATTCACTATGACATTCACGAAATTATAGAACGATCTCTGTCAAAATACAGATAGTGATATTTTAAAGAGGGTGAGCAATATTCTGTACAGGAATTCCATCGCTACAAGAAATACACTGAGTACCGTCAGATTTAGTGTCGACTTTACCGTTGGATTTAATTAGCAACGGGTTTAGTGTGGAAATCGTCATGTCAAATAATTACTAGCGGATAGCCGCTTCCGATGGTAAAGCCGCAGGTAATTTTTAGCAGAAAACCACAACAAATAGGTGCCAAATTTATTGTCGGATTTACCGGCGGAAGAATCTGACGGTAGACACGTTTAATGAAATGTTGCGTCTTAGTGATTAGCACCGCGTTACCGTAAAAAATATCCGCCGGTAAATCCGACGGTAATCATGCCCTAAATTAGAACCGCAAACCGTCTCCCC
>NC_029781.3:82269590-82277767 GCF_000817695.3 Arachis duranensis | reverse complement strand
CTCTCCGTCAACGCTGACGCAAACGTCGCCGTCGCTGTCGCGAACGCTGCTGTCGCTGCTGCAAATGCCCCTGCCTCTTTTGCTTCTGCCGTTACGGCACCTCCATCTCTCTTCTCCGTTTTCTCTTCTTTTGCATTTAAGGTTTTTTTATTTAAATTCTGTTTATTTCAAATTCTGTTATTTCAAGTTAATTAATTAGTTAGTAGAGTTTAGTCAGTTTAATCTTTTGTTTTAGTGGATTTAGGTGGTTAGGGTAGGTTAGAATATGTTAGATTAGACTCTGAGATTGCTGAAAAATATTGAATTATTGAGCTGTTATCTAATTTCTGTTGCTAAAATTGTTTAGAAAATGCTTGACTTTATTAATAATGATTGAGTTGTTTGTATGTTACTTTAATAATCATTGAAAAAATAATAAGTTGAGAAGGGTTGATGGATATTTGGTTTGGATGGAGCTCTTGAAGGGTGGAGAATCCAAATTTTAGGGGAGACTCTGTCAAAATTTTTATAAGATTTTCAGTGAAATTGAAAAATTAAAATGTTTTCGAAAGTCTTATATTTATGTTTAGGGTTGAAAGATATTTGTGTTAATTGTGACATCAATACGTTCCTCTTTAAAATTTTTATTTTAAGTGTTTTGAGTTATTTATTGAATTATTTTATTTTTCATACCTTTTCTCATATTTGTTATAATTAATTGTTGGGTTGTTGTATTTTTGTGTAATCGTTAATTTGAATAATTATTTTGATGTTAGTTTATGTTTCTAGTTTTGGTAAGTTGGTATTATGATAACTATTTATGACATTTACAAGAGAACTAATATAACTTAATGTACATGTGCTAGCTTTTGACACATACAATTATATTATATATGTATATATTCATTATAGTTTTAACGGAAATTTTTTTTTCTCCTTTGCAATTAGTGTTTTATTGTTCTATAGGCACTTGTTAGTTTGCTAAACTAACTAAAACACTTATGCCTTCTAATTTAATTATTTTAAAACTAAAACACTATGTAATATTTTTTTTGGTTAATTTACTAAACTGAAACACTTTTAGAATTATTTGTTATTTCTTGAGTTTCTTCTTATATTATTATTTATTGGTGTTTATTATGTTATTAATATATTCGCTCTATAGACATGACGACAGGTAGCAAAGGTAGGTCAAGTAGGTCATATGGTCGTGGTAGAGGGCAAGTTTCCACCGAATCCCCCAGAACTGCATAGTCATCGCCCTTTGCCTCGGCTATCCCGTCGACCCCTGTGATGTCATGGGCGGGTCCAGCGGACCAGGAATTTATCAAGGTCCCAAACCTGAATTAGGTGCCACTTTCTGCTATGCCCCCTGTAGATGCAGCAACGACATCGACAGAGCCTGTGGTGGGTGGTTCCTCCAGTGCCCCCAGCAGGATTCCCCTCCACTACCGCCCGTCATCCAGTTGAGGATTTGATCCGATGGCATGCAGTCGTGAGTTCAATTTTTGGATCTTAAGTTTGTTTATCTTAAGTTTAGGTGTTTCTATGTGTTTGTTAATGTGAGGTTTTTCCTATGACAGATTTGCACCAAACCCCAATGATTGTACACAGGAGATCACCGAGGTCATTTAGTCCATGTACGATCACCCGTGGCCGACCTACATGCAGATCCCAGCTGAGACCAGAGAGCGATGGTTTCAAAAGTGGGCGGTAAGAATCCAATTTAGTTTGAATTAATTAATTGTATTTGAACTTTATTTTATTTCGACTAATTAAACTTGGTGAATTACTTTGTGCAATTGAAATTCATATGGGATGCATAACACAATCTCATGATCAGGAAGATCTACAACCACTGGGCAGCCAAACAACTTCAGCAGATGACGAGCGATATTCGTTAGGGGAAAGACCACCTAACATCGTGGATCCATCAAACATCAAGAAGGATCTGGAGGCCTATTTTAGATATAACGTGGGGTTCAAGCATCATCGTCTGACGAATATCGCTAACAGGGCTTTGCCCAAGTCGTCGATATATACGGGTGGGTCGGTGACCTTCATAAAGACGAAGAGCAGTCTAGTAAGAAGTTTGGCATTGTTTAATGTTTTAGTAGTTACATGAATTAGTTTTTTAATTTGTTTATTTATTTTATAAGCATGTAATTGATTTGTAAGCATTCTTGTTTTGAATATGATCTTTGGTGTTAGCCTTGCTCTGTTGATATATACTTATATAGTCCTGTATGAATTGAATTAAGCTGAGCTGATATAGGACTGTTTTATTGATTTAATTGGTTGATTTGTGTGGTTGATGATGAGAGAATGTTTGAATCATATACAAAATGGGTTCATATTTGAACTGGTTCTGATACGGTTTGACTGGTTTATAATGTGTAAAAATTAGTTTATTTTAATTTGGAATGGTTAAACTAGGTTGTAAGCATATAGGATGGTTGGTGTCTCTGTTTTACCCAAAATATTTAGCATTTGCATTATAACTTCCCAACTTCCTAATTTGAATTCATTTACCAAAGCATGCTGTCATTTAACTTTTTGTGATGATGATGGGGTGATGATGATGAAGACTAGAATAATAGTCAAGAAAAGAAAACATTAATCCGCATCTAGGACTAAAGATAAAGGGTATTTGTCACTCCAAGCTTCTTATTATTCTTTTTCTTACTTCACTTGTTTCTTTTAATTTTAATTTCTAGTAGTAATTTCATATATCATTAATTTATTAGGTGCTATATGGTGTTGTTAATGTGAGATCATGAGCAATATTATATATATCTATCTGTAAGTATGTTAAGGGTTTGAAATATTTATTGAGTTTGATGATGATACTTAATATAACCATATATAGCCAGTAGCTTGGGAATTATATGATGATGATCTTAGATGTTGAATTTTGGATTGTCATAATAATAAATAAGGATGATGAATACCATATCTAAGACTCATGGATGATGATTTTGGATTATTATATATATTTGTCTATCATTGTTTAATTTGTTCATTTATTTTATTGGTTGATATATTAATTTGTAGTCTAAGTTATTGGATCGTGAGGCGACACTGGCGGAGACCTACAAGAATACCTATACGTTGAAGGCAAATATGGATAGATTTGCTGACGAATGGTCTGCAGCCCATTATGTGAGTTTAAATTAATCTTAAGTTTCAAATTTATTTGATTTAAAGTCAATTATTTAACTATTATCCTAATTATAACTAACATGTGTGCCGCAAGAGGAGTACATGAAAAGGTTGGAGGCCATGACCCAACAATCTCAGTCGCCTAGTGGGAGACGACAAAGCCAAATTCGAG
This sequence comes from Arachis duranensis, assembly GCF_000817695.3. Classification (NCBI taxonomy): domain Eukaryota; kingdom Viridiplantae; phylum Streptophyta; class Magnoliopsida; order Fabales; family Fabaceae; genus Arachis; species Arachis duranensis. Next base: position 82,274,454 of record NC_029781.3, on the reverse strand, counting down.
ACCTTTATGGTACATCCTGATAAGGTTTGGTGCGAGGTTGCCTCTAAAACCCCACAAGAATCGCTGCTTCAGGTAGTGGCCTCTGCTCCTCCACATTGGCGGCTTCCTTTGCCTCTGCCTTTGCCACCAGCCCTGCTGATCCCCAAGAAGTTTTCGACTTGAGGGAGGAGGTGCAGAAGCTAACACAAGAGCTTCACCAGCAAGCGAAGCAGTCTGAGCATAAGTATCGAGACCTTCTTGCACGCGTTGCCATTAGCTCGGACGTGATGGAGAAGCAGGAGTAGCTTGATCAATTACGACAGCAGATGGAGGAGTATAGCCAATAGATCCACGCTGGAGGCAGCAGTGCTGCTGGTTCCAGCGACAATGCTGCTGGTTCCAGTGACAATGCTGCTTGTGGGGCACCAATGATAGAACCTACTCCGTTGCCTCGGCAGGGGGACCATGACGCCGCCACCGATGAAGATTACCAGGATTTGTAAGGGTTATGGTTTTATGCATTTTGATTTGTTTACTTCATTATATTCTACATCTGTGATATTTTATTGTATTCAGACCATTTATTTCTTAATAAAATAATTTGTTGATTTCTACTAACTTTAAATTTTTGCCAACAATTTGTTAACAAGAGTCTACTAATTGTGACTTAACTGTGCCAAAAAATAGAAAAGACAGAATATTACCGTCGGATTTACCATAGGATAAACTTGATGGTAATTTGGTGCCTAAATATGTGAAATGCTGCCATTTTACCGTCAGATTTATTTGATGAATCCGACGGTACTCAGTGCATTTCTTGTAGTGCATTATCATATTTGGCGACCTAATAATAGTTTGATATTATACCGATAATTGACGAAGCAAGTATTTAGCATATATTTCATATTCACTGACAGGCTCAAGTGCAACAGTCAAAGCTTAAGTTGTATGTTGAGTTTGAACATATAGTTGCAGATGGAATTCAACATGACTCAGATATGGAAGATGATAAAGTTGAAGTGTACGAAGGAATGAATAGTGATAGCAAAGAGGACTTCGAAACTACTTACAAAGCTGGTGATGAAGACAAGGATGCTTATAGGGAAGGTGAGGCAGTGGTGGAAAATATAGTGGTTCTACCCATGGTCAGTCAACCCATGGATATTTCACCTTTTATGCGTAGCTTGGATCTTGATGCCATGCATGCATCAGAATTCTTTGAATATGCGAACATAGGCACGTGAGGACTGAGTAATACATTTTCCTTAATGTATATTTTGGAAGGATCGGTGAGTGAAGATTTATTTTTTCTGTAGGTGTTGCTGATCTTGAGGAGGGAGTTCAGGATCAGAATGGAATACAATTCTAGAAAGTCGGTTGTTGTGGCAATTAGTAGTTACACTATCTCTAGAGGAGTTGATAAACTATTTATGAGTCCGAGTCATAGACATTCTATGCAAAATGCAAGATGTATGGTCGTGTATGCGATTGACTTATTCGAGCCATCTTTATACAGAAAAAGGATCATTGGGAGATACAGAGATACAACAGAAGGAACATGTGCACCATGAGAACGATTTCATAGGATCATTCTAAGTTGGACTCAAACATGAATATTGAGGCTATAAGAACATTATTTTAAACCAACCCATCCTTAAAGGTAAAATCTATAATTGCGAAAGCCCAATCCAGGTTCAACAACACCATCAGTTACCGATAGGGTTGGTAGTCGGGCGGGTAGGGACGGGTTTTTTCCCTATCCGACCTCGTCTTGCCCTCCTTTAACTTTTCTGCTACCCGCCTCTCCTGTACCTGCGGGTTGTAGAACACTGTACCCTAACCTGCCCCTATAACAATTAAATAACACTTTAAAATCTACATATTCATACATAAATTAATGTAAAAACTTAAAATTCATATATAAATTAAAATACAAACATAAAATTTATACAATGTCAAATAACATGAAATTGTAAAAAAAAGAAACTAATGTCTCATAACGACAAATTTAACATAATAATCAAGAAATTGCAACATTAGACATAAATGAGTCTTCAATCCTTATTCTTGATCATTTTCCAACTCTTCATCATCATTAAAAGTTTCAAAATTAAGATTTAAACATGAAAATTAACAGAGATAGCAATTAACAAATTAATTAGTATTATGGTTCTGCTTGCCCTCGTATGTAGTGATCACAGATTTAAGGTCATGTGATGCTCTCTCAATGTATTTCCTCACAGTGCAGCCTACATTGGTGCACCTGAAGTAACTCTCGCAGCAAAATTAAAACAGACCAATCCAAGTTCAGCTTTGCAAGTTGCATGAAGATGAAGGGGAATAAGAGAGCCACAAAACAGTTAAGAGGAGAATGGCTACCCGGATTGCGATTTCCTCCACTGATAACCATTATCAAGGGTGTCTACTTTGCTAGTACTTTGTACAACAACTAGGTTTGCGAATAGCTCTAGTAGCTCCACTCAACTATGTTGCATATGATTCCAATTTCTCAAGAATTAAATAGTTGATTTCACTTAAGCAAATAATAATTCCCACTAAAATATATATTAAAAAAAAAAGAAGCAATGCCAAGTACTATTTTTCAGATTCTAATTCATCTCCTTCCCTGTCATTACCTGATGATATACTACCATGAGTACCTCGATGGCTCAATCATCATCATCTAGCTACCATGGTAATGTTGGATTTAAAGATACTAGAAGACTAAAATTGGTACAACAATAAGACAAAAAAATGGGTACAATAATAGAAAAATCAGAGACATGAAAAACTAAGCGATTAGACAAACAAAATTGAAAAAATTAAAAAACTAAGCAAACCATATATAAAGCACCTATTGAAAAAAATTGAGCAAAATATTGCAACATTAGCAATTATACCCATTGCACATATATAAACCAAGCAAAATCACAAAGACCCTAATGAGCAACATGCCAACATGCACACTTCATTTCAACTTCAACATGCCAACATGCACACTATATATAAAATATTGCAACATGCCAACATCAGCCATTAAAACCCAAATGAGAACATGCACACTTCATTTCAACTTCGAGCAATTGATATATTTATGGATTGATAAACTCCAATTTTGTGGTTTATCTTGTGCTTAATTTAGGGGATTTATCAACTTATCTCATATTTATTCAATGAAATAGCATGGTTTTGTGAATTTCTCCTAATTTGTGTTTAAGAGTGAAAACATGCTTTTTAGGCCTTTAAATTTGCAATTTTAATTCACCTTTGATTCCACTAGATGCCTTGATATATTTGTTAGTGAATTCAGGATTGAAAGGGCAAGGAATAGATCAAAGAGTTGAAGAGAAAAGCATGCAAGATGGAGAATTTATAGAAAAATAAGGATTTAGAGTGCTTAGAGCGACGTGCACGCGTGAAGAGGTGCATCATCGAAGGCGACGCGTATGCGTGACAAGGAAAATGCTAGACTGTCACGCGTACGCGTCATAGCCAGCACATGACCTCATAAAAGTAAAAACGCTGGGGGCGATTTCTAAGCTTCCCATGCCCAAATCCAACTTATTCCTGAGACTATTTGATGCAGAAATCAAGAAGGAAGAAGGGAGGAGCAATTAGTTTAGTTGGAAACATGCTTTAGGTTATTCTAGAGAGAGAAACTCTCTCTTCTCTCTAAAATTAGGTTAGATTAAATTCAAATCTCTTCTTAGATCTAGGTTTTAATTCTTATTTTCATCTACTTTTCCTTTCAACTTCTTATTGCTACATCTTTACTCTTTTATTTTCTTTTGTTAATTTCATATTTTAGTCACTTTTATGTTCATGCACTTGTGTTTCCTTTTATTTCCATTTAATGCGATTTATGTTTTATGTTCCTTATTGTTTAATTACTTTGTTGTTGTTAATTCCTTGCTTTGAGTAGTTGTAGATTTATTATTCTTGCACTTTTATGATGCTTTCCTTTTATGCCTTCCAAGTGTTTGACAAAATGCTTTGTTGGATTTTAGTGCAGAATTTTGTATTTTTGGCTTGGGATGGTAATTTAGGTGATCTAGAGTTACTAATGTCCAAGCGATTGATAATTTGTTGCCATTAACACTAGTCTCACTAAATTAATTAGTGAATGGCTAGGACTTATGGACTAGGATTGATAAAGCTCATTTGACTTTCCTTCACTTGTTAAAGGATGACTTAATGGGATTGATCCTTGCAATTATCATGTTGTGGTTAGTGACAAGGATAGAGATCCTTAACCATCAACCCTTGCCAAGACCTTTTTACATTTGAGTTCCATTTACTTTCTTGCAATTTACATTTCTTATCCCTTATTCAAAAACCCAAAATATACAATCCATAGCCAATAACATGTACATTTCTCTGTAATTCCTTGAGAAACGACCCGATGTTTAAATACTTTGGTTATTTTTATTGGAGTTTGTACTTGTGACAAACAAATTAAACTTTGATTGAGGATTGTTTGTTGGTTTAAAACTATACTTGCAACGAAATTTCATTGAAAAATGCTTTACCAACAAAAATTCTCAATCATGGACAGAAATTAGTGAAATAAAAAATACAGTGAAATTAGAAATTGCAACACTGATTCACATATTCACCAAGTACAGATTCAATTAAATAAAAATTGCAGATTCAGTCATTCATAACGTAAGAGTCATTCATAATGTGTGTGTGTGAGAGAGAGAAGGGAACTTACTTGAGGACAGAGAGATAGATAAGGAAGGCAGCAACACGCTTAGAGGAAAAGGAGAGAAGCTACAATGGTGATAGTGACGAAGCTGCAGTGGCGACTCTTGAGCTCACAGAGATGGCAAGCAAGTGATGAGTCTGTGGAAGAAGAAGAGAAGAACTTAATAGACTTACAATT
>NC_029781.3:82260893-82269571 GCF_000817695.3 Arachis duranensis | reverse complement strand
AAGACGACGAGCTCGGCAGCAATAACGACGAGAGCTGTAAAGGTAGATGGCAACAGACTCATCATCGTGGCGACGGGCTCAACAGTGACTGCGACGGGAACTGTGATGGTGACGGGAGCTGAGGTTTTCTGTGGAGAAGCCAAGAAGAAGAAGACTATAGTCTTTAGGTGATGGTCTGAGGGCTGAGGCTATGTTCTGAGGCAAACACTAATCCCTAATGTTTATATATATACTCCAGGGAAGATACACCCTAAACCTGACCCTACATCTCCCCAAACTAAACCCGCCATCACCTCAGGTCTGGTTATTACCCGCCCCGATCGGGTAGGGTCAGGTACTCTTGCCATCCCTAGTTACTAAAAGGTTTAGTTAGCAAAGAAAAAGTTGATAAAAAAGTTTTTTGTAGTTAGGAAGAATCTTACCAAGCTTTTCCATTGTGGTGCACGGTAGTGGTTCAGAAAATGGTTGGCTCAGTTGTCATGCATTAGAGCATTCTGTCATTGCAAGCCTTTGGTCTAGGTTGACGGCACACATCTTTATGAAAAATACAAAGTTGCTCTTTTGGTTGCAGTTGCACAAGATAGGAACTAAAACATTGAGCCAATACTTTTGCCATTGTAGAGGAAAGACCGTTGATACCTGGTACTTTTTCTTAGTTATTTACAAAGAAGTATTGTTATGAGAGATGATGTGGGGATAATCTCCGATCGATATAAGTCAATACAGGAAGCAATAAATTGCAGCAACAGTGATTGGCAACCAACAAGAGTATGGTAGATGTTTTGCATTAGGCACATTGATAGAAACTTCTTAAGGTTATTAAAGGTCTCGTACTTGCATAAGCTTATTGTCAATATAGGTATTTGACGATACTGTTATTTCTACACATGATGTATTAGTAGTACCTAATACGACTATGAACGATGTAATTTGCAAGCTATTCAAGGACAATGAAAGAGTACAACATCAACTATAGAAAGTTGCAAAAGCGAGGCGAGGCATATGCCTGGTGGTGCGACAACATGGAACGTCCTCATTGGGTATTGACGTTTGATGAAAGACATCAATGGGGTCACATGATGACGAACCTAGTCGAGTGTATAAATTCAGTGTTAAAGGGTGTCTAAAATCTTCCTGTATCAGCGCTCGTCCGAGCAACATATTATCAGTTGAATGAGCTATTTATGCAAAAGAATGTTGAGGTTCATAAGCGCAAGCATGCCAGATATAATTACTCTAAATTTGCTACTCAGAAAATAGAATCAAATATGTGATCTGTAGAAAATACAGATGTGCACCGATTTGATAGAAGAAATGTTTGTTTGAGGTGCACGAAATGTCTAGTGAAAAAGTGTTAGCTATTGATCTTGCGCAGTGGGTGTGTGACTGTGGGCACTTTCAGGTAGAGCAACTACCTTGTTTCCATGTTATTGCCTGCTGTGCTAAGTGCCTCGATTGGCAGGTGTATGTCAATTACATGTACAAGATGTCAGAGATTCACAAAGTCTACAGAATGGAGTTTGCCTCATTAAGTGATCCAGAGACATGGCCTTCTTACACGGGACTGACGATGGTTGCTAATCCAGCCTTGAGGCAAATTTGATAAAGTTGTCCCAAGTCGACCCACTACCTGAATGAAATGGACTCACGGAAAATGTATGGTCCTCGAATATGTCATCTCTGTGGGAAACAAGGTCAAGCCGAAGTAGATGTTCTTAGTGTGCTGGACCGAGTGGGGTTGTTAGCAGTGGTTGTTCGTAGGTCTTTGTTAGTCACTGTATTTAAATTAATATATCATCATTTTTAAGTTAATGTTATGAGTTAATATATTTGAATTTTTAAGTTAACGGTATGAATTATTTTATTTGAACTTATCTGATAACTTCATCAGTTAACATAGCTGAAAATTTTTGTTAACTTTACAACTAAATTAGACTAAACACAAATTTTTAATGAATAATGTGCTGCTAATATTAATACAAAATTCTGGTACAATCAACTTATACAAAGATTAAAAAAAACAAAAATTGTGCTTATATTTTTCTAGTCATTCACTTTGTCCCCGTGTTCACTAACTTATTAAGACATGACAAAGTAAACCTATTTGGTGGATGGACCTCAGTCCATAGGTTATATGGATCGGATGACCCTGACCAGCTGCCTTTTTCTTTGGCATACCTGATCCACCCGCCTCTCCCTTTGCCATACCCGACCCACCTGTCTCTGCCGGAGTAGACGTACTAGAGTTATACTCGTCAACAATTTCTTGCGTTGCCACATTCAAGTCAAGATCGCTCGAAACAGTTGGTGGTATATCGACATGACCTTGATCCGTAACAATATGCGGAGTGATGCTACCACTCCTTCAAGTATCAACCGACATATGACCTAAGGTGTGGTCAGAAGTAGCATTCTTTCAACGAGAGGCACCATCGACCGATGCCCGATGTGGTTGAGATAGTTTCTATTATATCTCAGATGTGCTCCAATATGAAAAATGATCCACATTAGTGGCAACCCATCGATTGATTTGATCATCCCCCAATATAGGCATCTGTGATGGGATTTAGGGGAAGTCAGCATACAAAGGACTGTAGTGGCTGTGCTGATTGTAATGGCTGTGTTGTGGTGGATGTGGTTGGTAATAAGGAAATACTGAAACACTGTATAATGTTGTGGTGGTTGTGGTTACTGTTGTGGTGGTTGATAAGGAACTCCTTCCAACAACCTCAATCACATCCCAAAGGCACCCAAGTTCCGACTCCGGTAATCAGCACACAATCTAAAGTCGGCGATTGGAAGCATATGCTTCTCTCACCACTGAGTGTTGCAGTAGTTGTCCCAATCCTCTATCCATCCGGCATGTAACCCGCTTCAATCATGTCTCTGTACTCCGCAAAGAGTGATGCAATGCTAATCCACTCCGATAATCTTGCAAGTTTAGGGGTGGGTTGTGCATACCAATACTAACGGATTACTTGATCCACATGGTTTCATTCGACACACTCGAATGATAGCAAATGCGCTACTGCGTCACACACTTCAAGCTATCCATGTAGGTCGGCAGGTATGATCAGTCCTTCAGAATGGGAGCATGCCACGACATTCGGTCCCATTCCCAAACAAACAATAGATTAATAGAGACTTCAATCTCCTTACAATCGTACCATGATGCATGACACAGTGATCTGTAAAGGTGCACGAGAGTTACTGTCCCGCAAGTGTAAGTGTGAATCTACTCAAAATTGTAGAGCAGTGGTAGATATTTCACGTGGGTATAGGCTGTCAACTTATCTACGACGAGGGTGGTACCCAACAAATAGAAGATGTGACACCTAACATATCTCTGAATAGACTTCCAAGTGTCTAAAGGTTGTTTATCTCTGATATAGCGAACTCGTGGCAATTTTATGTAATATTTGGAGGAACTACTGACAGTGGGTTCGCTGCCAAAACTCGCCATGCTCTGGTTGACTAAGAAGTCATGACTACTATCCATTCATCCAATCACAACCTCTCTATCAATTGATAGATCATATATATGTGCCATATCTTCGAGTGTTACTATAACCTCATCCACCGGCAATATGAAGGTGTGAGTCGTCTCCGCCTCCACCTTTCCACAAGAGCAGTTGGCAACACGGCATGTCTTCTGATCTCCCCAATTCTTGAGACCTGTACAATCTCATTGTCCATAAGACGTCATCAATCATCCGTATACCACATCTCCAGTGGATCAAATTTATGGAACAGAAGGTTCCTATTAGCCCAGTACAACCGAAATATTATTTTTGAATAATAATAATAATAATATAATGCAAAAAGCGAATCTCTTCAAATAACTTCTGAAAAAGCTGCGACGAATCTCTAGTGACTCTCTAAAAAGTAGTCAACACGCAGGGGCGCGTTGCTGCCGTCGCGCCACGTGGCGAATCTTTGCAGAAAATTTTTAAAAAAATTGCGACAAATTTTTAAAAAGCAATCAACACGATCTACGTGTTACCCCATTGTGCCACGTGTCCAAAACTATTACGAATCTCTGACAAAAAAACAACAATATTTTTTCTGCGTGTTGTCTGTTATGTCAAAATTTCTCTAAATATCTTATTGTACTATAAAATATCTCAAATATAATATTCTAAAAAAATATCACCATCTTTTTCAAATAAAAAATAATTTCTGCTGAAAAGGATCCTTAATTTTTTTAAAAGCATTCCTTTTTTTAAGTTATAATTAAATATAAACATACAATTGTTTTATATACCAAACACAATGTGAAATATTTGTGCAGTTATGCTTTTGAAAAATATAAATATATTTTTAAAAAATTTTATCAAACTAAATTTGAGTATGATTAAATAATTTTATCGTTTAATTTTTTTAATTAAAAGAAACTATTATTTATCTCGCTGAATTTTTTTTTATCTTCTTATCATGATTACTATCTGATTTTAGTCTTTGAAATCAAAGATAAATGTTCGTGTAATTATCATCTCATCTAATAATCATATCGATCCCCATAATACAATTAGAGAAAAAAAATCTCCTTGTTTATTACCCATGATGGATTCATGTGTTATGATTGAATTAGAAAAGTTTATTTACTATTTGCCCAAAGAATAATATGTGGCATTGTTTATGACAAAAGTAAAGAGAAAAAGAAAAATGTCATTACCTTCTTTTTTTTAATTTCTCTCAAATTTTTCCTTCCAGTTTACCGACACTTCACAGTTTGCTGTATAATAATACGAGCAATTAATTTGCATACACCGATACACGTACACCTCTATTTCATTTGATATTCAGTTCAATTTCTAAATGGAGAAGCCTTTTTGTTAGGAAAATTATATGGAACCAATTAATAATCAGTTAAGAATGGAACAACATAATTAATTATAATTAGTTTTATTAATTTATAATTTAATTTATTTTTTAAATTATTGTTGACTACGTTCAAAACATGAGGAAAGATACGTTAGTGTTAGGAGAGAATCACAGAACAGATGTTTTGATCATTCATTAGTTGGTTCTATATAATTAATTATGTTTTATTAATGGGTAACACATGAAACATAGAAATCATATCCAAAATCATCCAATTTACGAAAAAAAAAACATCCGTGTGCCTATCAATAGCAACATCCGGTTAAAATCATCGGTACCTCTGGTTTACCAGTTGGTGATTTTTGGCTTATATAAAATTGGTTCCCTAACATTGTTGTTTTTGTTATTGTCTATTTGTCTGATTTGATTTCATGCATGACTGTTTTTAACACAATAATTCTCAAAGTCAAAAACAGAATATTATCAATACTGAATTTGACAACAGTAAAAACTTATGTAGAGTGCATGAATAAAGCATATGTAAATTATAACAAAGTTTGGATTTACTGTATGTGGATAGTTATATCTCATTTAAATATTTTGTTATATTTTCTAGTCAAAGAGAATAGTCTGGTTGGACGCTACATGTAAATACACATCATATGTTGCAGAATTTAAATACGAAATCTTATTAACGGGGTTACTTGGAAGGAAACAAAGATATATAAAAAGAAATAGTGTCGGTAAAAAAAATTGCTCAAAGTAACACTGTTCAGTGTTCATTTAGACTTATATATTTTGCGTGTGGAGTTTGTATTCGGAAACTAACCAAACTTCTTGGTCCTTAGTTTATGCTTTACGGCGAAACACAGCAACCCTTTCTTGACCTAACAATGCTAACATAGATTGCAAAATCATATGGGGAAAAAAGAAAAGAAAATAAAATAAGATCTATTTTGTCTACCACGTGATCCATTATTTTCCAAATTGATTTGACTTACTCCGCGAAATTTAAATGTGTGGTAGCATATAATCGAAAAAGCATTTTCTTACATTATTATTGGCTCTACTATTAGTGAACATCTTATTATCGGTGACTAAAAGTAAAGGTTGCATGAGTCTAGTTAATACAGAAAAAGAGAAAAATGAAAATGTTTATATTACACTACTACATAGATTTAAAAACCAACCAAGTTTAATTAGGATCGAATGAATGTAGATTTACTTGCGTTTATACCCAATAACTATTTTGTTACACATGTAGCTAGCCTTCGTTTCGAGTTTATGGTAAAAACCTAAAGAATGGTAAAATAACATTGTTGGAAAAACTATAAAAGCAAGTATATATGCTCAACCAAACTAAGAGAATAACACCTACATAGGGGTGCACAGACCCGGCCCGGCCCGAAGGTCTGGCCCGATTCCGAACACTTTAGAAACTAATTTGGAGTGATTTCATCGGGTTTAGAGTCGGGTACGGGTCTCAAAAATAGACCCGGTCATTATTTCGAGTCGGGTCCGGGCCATAACTCGGGTCACTCGAAGTCAGCCCGGTGGCCCGGTCATCATATACAATTAATATTTTGTGTTATTAGTGATGGATCATGACTATTCTTACGTGGAATTTAAGTATTGTAAACCTTAATATTTTGTGTTATTAGTCATTATAAGACTATAAGTTAATATTTTATGTTTAGAATGCATAAGATTTTAGACTAATACATAAGATTGTGTTATTTGTATTGATTTAAATATTTGGTATTATTAGACAATATTAGTATTGATTGTGGTTATGCTTTAATATTGATTGTGGTTATGCTTTAATTTTGAAGAATGGTTGGTTCTTGTTATATTTTTCTAAGTAAATTTTACCATGTTAACTAATGGTTGGAGCCTTAGAAATTTGGATATTTTTACATGCTAGTTTACAAGAAGGTATCAACGTAATGTAATGTTAACGGCCCGATTTTCACCCGGTTTTCACCCAGTATAATTGTGGCCCAAAAGTGTATTAGTTTCATCGGGTCTAGGGTCGAATTTGGGTCTAATAAATAGACCCGGTGTATATTTCGGGCCAGGTCTGAGTCACATCAAACCCGACTTCACCCGGCCCATGTGCACCCCTACACCTACATATATCATATATGTCTTATGGGCTTGGCAACAACCGCAAACCGTTGTCGTTAACAATAATAAGTGTTAACTGTCAATTTGTGCTCAAAACATTCAGTCGTTTATAAAAAAATTTCTTAAAAATATTATCGACAAAATAATCTTTAAATAATTTAAAAATATGGCAAAAAATATCAATAAACATTATATTTTATAAATAATAAAAAATTTATATTTAATAAACAAATTATCCATTATATCTAAATATTTATGACATTTGAATAAATATTTACAACCTATTGTTACCGTTAAAATAGACAATAGCTTAAAGTGGAATATACTAGTGTTACCTGATAGATTAGGAAATGGTTAGATGGTTACTCTACATTTATGGCCCAATGAATGCCAATGAAAAAAGAAGAAAAGAACAAGGTTCCCTTTACTATTACGATAGAGTGATAGACAACGTGTCATAATGGTTAAACTATAATTGGCAATAGTGTTAAAAATTATTAAGGCTACGGTTTTGGGTGTTGCTAAGCTTAGTGTTGTCTTCTGTACCCTGAAAATTCAAAGAGCGTTTTTCCACTAATAATCTTTTGAACTTTATTGATAATTTGTTATTCACTTATTGAATAATATTTTGAAAAGAAGTGTGAAAAGAATACATGCATGGTTTTTCCACATAGATTTACTTAGTATTAATTTTCACTATCAATTACTTAGTAGATGTTTCTGTAAGTTTTCCATAGGAAGTCTCTTTTTTTAACCAATACAAAAAATCAACACCATGGAGAGATGGTGATAACGTTTTGAAAGAAAAACCCATCATGATGGTTATAATTAAATAATTTTCATGTGTTTAAGAAGAGCAAAAAAAAACAATTTTTTTTCAAGCACTCTGATTATTTAAAAAGAAAATAAAAATATTAGTACATATAAAAATTAATTATTAAATTTGTCACTGAATATATATTAATTAATTTATGTTTAATATATATTTTATATTTTAATGTATATTTAATATCGATAACTGAATTTTCGTAGATAACATAGTTGAAAAGAAAAATGGACAAGAATTTCAGAGTATAAAATAGAGGGAAGAAGTTAGTTTGGCAAACAGGCAAAGTATAGTAATATTAGGGGTGACCGGAAAACCAATTTGCAGCAGAAGAGAAACGGAAAAAACAAGGCCTTATTGTAAGAATTTAGAGTTCAATATACAAATACAACAAGGCAATACCAGGTTTGATAGCCACAGAACAGAAAACAGCACCCTCTTCCCTAGCTAGCTAGCTAGCTCCTACTCGATTCTCTTTCTCTCAACTGAATTTTCCTTCACCGTAATAGCAGCTAGCTACTAACACTAAGTCACTAATAATAAGTAATAACCATAACCATACTCTACGCTTTGGTTGTAGTTAGTTAGTTAATTAGTTAGTTAGTTAGATAGAATTGTTTGTTTCTTTTAACTCTAACGGCATATGGCATACCATAACCACCACCTGTCTCAAGACCTTTCACCACTTCACCACCAACATTTCAGTGACCAACAGCAACCTCAACCGCTCTCAGATAACACTGCTATACTTTCCGAGCACCTCTCCCCCACTGACCCCACCGCCAAATCCCCCTCCGATCCTCACCCCAACTGGCTCAACAACGCCCTTCTCCGCACCCACTACACCAACAACGACACCAACGCCACCAATTTTCTCAACCTCCACACCGCCGCCTCTGCT
>NC_029781.3:82249432-82260721 GCF_000817695.3 Arachis duranensis | reverse complement strand
GAGGGCGGAGGTGGGTTGGTGAACTGGCAGAATGCTCGGTACAAGGCGGAGATTCTGTCACACCCGCTTTACGAGCAGCTTCTGTCGGCACACGTGGCGTGCCTGCGGATCGCCACGCCGGTGGACCAGTTACCAAGGATCGACGCTCAGTTGGCTCAGTCCCAGAATGTGGTGGCCAAGTACTCTTCCTTCGCTCACGCTCCTCTCGGCGATGACAAAGAGCTCGACCAGTTCTTGGTAAACTCCTTCTGTTCTCCATTCATTCCCACAGCTTTTTTGTTTAAGCGTTTTCCGTGTTTTATGATACGGTATTAAAATTTATATAATCAAGACTTCCATCCTTGTTGATTTCGTGTCGAATCTCAAATTTGGATAATTATTATTCATAATTGAGATGGTTTTGTGGTGCTGATTGTTGCAGTCACACTATGTTTTGTTGCTCTGTTCCTTCAAAGAACAACTCCAACAACATGTTCGTGTCCATGCAATGGAAGCAGTAATGGCTTGCTGGGAGATTGAGCAATCCTTACAAAGTCTAACAGGTGCAATAATTGTGTTCTTTTTTCATTTTTCATCTTAAAAAAATAAAAATAAAAACACTAGGAATAAAGGTTGGTTGGTCACAGTGGTAAATTGAAAATAACTTGTACCAAAATTCTTGTCTAACATTGTGTGCTCCCTCAACGATGTTCCTGATATCAAGGAACCAACCAAGCAGTGACTGGCTCACCCAAACACATTACCTATTTTTGAGCAACTTCCACAAAACTGCTGAGACAGGTTCATGTCCCTCTATAATTGGCACAACATATTATGTACCTTGATAAAAAAAAACCTTTAGCTGAACTTTGGGAGTCTTTAAAATATATATATCTATTTTTTTATAGGACAGTAACTGCAATTTGTGGCGCTTCATGTTTAGAGTCACAGTTTAGGAACATAGCACAGAGTTCTTGCTGTTTTTAATTCATATTCAGAACAATTAATTCCCCGGGATAGCAACTAAAGTTTGGGTCTAACCTCATGTTCAAAGTTTCTGACAAGTTAAAATACCGGTCAATTTAGGTGTGCACAATAAATGATATCAAAGTCCTTGAGTTATGGTAGACTAAATGGAACAGGGGGACATGAGTAACAGTTTCCCGTATAAACATCCGTTAACTACTTGATTAAAATTGGAATGTATGTAGCATAATAAGGACATAATGATTGTAATTTCTGTGATGTATAAAGTCTATAATAAAAAGGCTTTACAATGTCTTGCTTAGTTTGCCAAACTATCTTATGTTTTTGAAGTAGACAAATGACCAGGAAAATCAAATTGCATATTTGCGTAGTCCTTTTTCGCAATTGGATGAGTGTACTAAAGCTATGATTTCTTTCTACATGCTATGTGATCGATGACAGGAGTTTCGCCAGGGGAAGGTACCGGAGCAACAATGTCCGATGATGAAGATGACCAAGTAGACAGTGATGCCAATCTGTTTGATGGTGGTTTGGATGGTTCCGATAGCATGGGATTTGGCCCTCTTGTTCCAACAGAGAATGAGAGATCCCTTATGGAACGTGTAAGACATGAATTGAAGCATGAACTGAAACAGGTAATAAGGGTTATAGACTTCAAACTTAAACTCCCCTAATTTTAAATCCTTTTCCATGTGATTGATCTCTCAAGTTCTCTTTATCATGTAGGGTTATAAGGATAAAATTGTGGACATAAGAGAGGAAATTTTGCGCAAAAGACGAGCCGGGAAACTTCCCGGGGACACCACCTCTGTTCTTAAAGCATGGTGGCAATCACATTCCAAGTGGCCTTACCCTACAGTAAGAACTCAACACTTGCTCTACTAATGTTTGGTGAAATCATTCTCGAATTTCAACGTTCATTATCTGAAAATTGACTTTTGTTAAACATTTTTTTTTCTTAAAAAAAAAAAAGCAGTTTGTCATATATAAGTCAAAGCACAGGAATAAGGACTACAGATTTTGTCTAAGATTATGCCTATTATATGGTCCACACGCTAATGTTAGCGCTGTAGTAACCTTAGAATATATTATGATATTCCTATTACTCAATGTAGCTGGTCCTGGAATTCTACTATATTTTATTTTTCCAAAGCTACTATTCTGAAGTCAATACTACCTGCTATGTAACAAGTGGCTCATTGTTTTGGTTTTTCAGGAGGAAGATAAGGCAAGGTTGGTGCAGGAAACAGGATTGCAATTGAAGCAGATCAATAATTGGTTCATCAACCAAAGGAAGAGGAACTGGCACAGTAATCCTTCAACTTCTACTTCCTTGAAGAGCAAGCGCAAAAGGTATTCCAATAATCACAATATTTACATGATCCTTCTTTCCAGTCTTAATAATAATAACAAAACTAATAATGCAGGTGATAATAGTGCTGAATGATACATGTAAATGGAGGGAAACTGAGGAATCAATCATTGGCTATGTACTGTGTTAGTGCATGGCAATGGATTCAAGGAAAGGCAATCACTTTTGGCTGCTTCTGTTCATGGAACATCTATGTTTGTTTACACTATAAGGAGCAAATATTTGGAGGCCTTCAGCACCTTTGAAGCATGAAAATTAGGGAGCTCAATTAGGAACTATACGGCGACATATATGATTTCTAATCACAATTTAATGACTTTGAATTATATATAGTAAGGGGTCGGGATTATAGGGGTACAGTAATAATCTGTGCATTTTGATCTTGAAGTTGGTATTTCGTTCCTATATGTGAAGGTCATTTTCTTGCAGAAAATGATATATAGTTATTATATACTATATAGTACGTATTTACTTTTTAATTTTTATACTTAAATGATGATAGATGCCTAGATGGTATGGGTTTCGCATGATGCTTCTTCAGGTGATCGTAAAGTCATAATCATGGCATGAAACAACTTGAGTGAATTAGAAGGGTGAAAACAAAGTTCATAATTTTTTTTAACCCGTGTGTGGTTGGAGGATATCTACATATTGGTATTTGTGCTTTGTTTTGAGGGGTGGGACAAATTTCTTTTATACATGCTATGCGACCAAACTATATATTATTTAGTTGAGGAATGTATATGTATTTTTTTAATACATTTTATTTTTTTTACTTTTCAATTTTAGTATTAAAAATAATCGATAAAAATCACAAAAAATAAAAAATTGTCTCTTATACAATAAAAGAAGTGTAAAAAAAATTATACAAAAATAAGACAACTATTATTTCTTTTAAACAAATATCAAAAATAAAATAACTCACTAATGTGTATGTGCGTGCTCCGAGAACCCAATTGTTATTACGCAAGTGTATTAGGAATAAAAAGAAGAAACTGAATTGATTTTATCTGAAAATTTGATGAATTATATTATGAAAAATGTTAGAGAATTATTAAAATTTTTTATTTTTAACTATTAGTTAGTTATCAATGTTTAAATATACGAAATAAATTATATTGTTAAATTATTAGATTAATAAAACTATACTAAAAATAAGTTGAGTTAATAGTTAAGTGATGGTAAAAAATAATAAATTTTGATAATAGTCGCTAGCATTTTTCTTATATTATAAATAAACTCAAATAATCCTTTATTTTATTTTATTTTTCAGAATTTGGTAGGAATTGAAATGATTTAATATAGGGTTATGTTAGGTGATTAATGACTTTCTTGAACAATATGAATAACTACCAATCAAATAAAAACACATTACACCTCTAAATTAGCTACCTAAATCTTATATTAGAATAATTATCCATACACTTAGTGAAATGAACATCCGATATATCTATTGTTCACATTGTTTAGTATTTTTATTGTCTACTTATATTTTTTCTTTAATATTTACAATTCTGTTAGGAAAATAATGGAAAATCTAAAGAATGTGAACAATGGACTCCGAATTTGGCCCAATATAAGAAAAAAAAAGTAAGAAAACTCTCCAAATTACCTAAGCCAAAAAACTCAAACAATTATTTCAAAAAATTAACCATCTCAAACCTAATTTACGAAAGGAATTCACCCAAACACCCTCCCCTTCCTCCTCCCAAACTATCTGCCACCATCACCCTCATCAATCATCCTACCTCTCCAGTGTTAGAAGCTCCTTCACCGGCCATCATCGTCCACCCTTGTAGCCCCCTCTCCATAACCATCGTGGGATCGTCATTAAACAACTATCCACGTAGTTATTAAAATAATTATCCGGCTACCTAGTGAAATGAGCATCCGGCATTTATTAATTGTATATACTTAAACTGAATCAAACAAAATAATCATCCAATTAAAAATTAAAATAACCATCTACATACCTAGTAAATTGAATATCCAACACATTTGTAGAGTGGAGAGAGTCGACGGCGACACATGGAGGCAGGGGAGGAGATTTGGCGACGGAGCAACCACGCAACGACAACTTTGGCTAGGCAAGGTTGCGAATCTGCTCTATGGGCTTCGAACCTGAATGCACAGCGGCCAGAGATGGAAGAGGAGGAGGAGTTGAATCGGTAGGAGGAAGGGCGGCATCGATGAGGTACAGCACAGCAGCAACAATGGTGTGATGGAGAGGACAGACGACGGGGATAACGTGCATCTCAAACAGCGTAAAGGGAGGTGGCGGCCTTCGGTGGGGTCTGCACGGTCGGCGGCAGGTGGGCAGCGATAACGAGGACGCACAGGACTACTGCAACGCAATCTCCCGTTGCTACGACGCACAAGTGGAACACGAAGAAACTGTGCGTCATCGACGAGAGGCTGGGCGTCGGCGGCGGGAGGCTGGGTGGCGTCGGCGTCAGCGTCGCATGGATGAGAGGTTAGCGTGATATTGGGAGTAATTGTGCCAATTGTGATTTGGTCTAATTGCAAATCCTTATTTTTCAAATTTTAAAATCTGAAATTAAAATAATAAATTAATAATTTAATTTATGATTTTAATTTTAATTTTTTTTACTCTATTGTTCACGTTGATTAATATTCTCAATTTCTCCCTATACTTTCCTATTAAAAATATACAGAAATTCATTTTTATGAGAAGGTCTTGGAGTAAAGAAAAAATAATACTGTAATAAACGTTTAGCATTTAATTATTGATCCTGATCAACCGCCTTCCCCAATCACTCCGGCCAACAATAAGTAGTCCAACCACCAGCTATCTCGTCGACCATGTTGATGACCTTGGCCAATACGCATCCGTCTTAGTTGCTCGTGCCAGTTGATCAGTGTCCCTTGGCTAACCAACACTGGCCCCAAGTCACACACGCTGACTGATTACGCTATTTAACACCTAATGGAGAGGTGGTCTAATAATGATTATCAATAATGATGAAAAATTATATAATCTTTACTTAATTATATTTGACTTGCTTCATGTCGTGCACATCATTAAGGGTCAATCTAAAAAATAATTTAATTAAACTCTTTTAAATATAATGATTTGTATTAAAAAAAATTTATAAATAAATTATTTTATATTTAAATATTTATTATAGAAGTACTTATTTTAAAGTTATTTTAATAAATAGGAGTGACAAAATAATTTTTTAAGAAAGGAAAAAAATAATTTTTTTAGGGTATAGATTCTTAGTGTGGGAGTATTATTAGTCAACAATAAAATATTTATAAAAGGAATTCTATTTTTTTATTTTTGAAAAATTAGTAATTAGATATTGACCCTGTTTATTTTTTACACATTTTTTTCTATTAATCCCAAATTCAAAGAAGACACTTTTGGCTCTGGTAAGGTTCTTGCTTCTTTTACTCACCGTTGCTTATTATTCTGTGTTCTTGTTCAATTGCCATCACTCGTTCTCTGATTCTTGCTGTCGCAACACGCTTCTGCCGCCACCGCTACATTCGGGTCCACGATTTTATTGGTTTTTGTCGTCTTTTTGCCCCTCTTTTTCACTAGCGACTTTGATCTCTGTCTTTCTCCCTCCACCTCCGCCATTGCGACCTACTCCTTTAAGGTTTGATTTTATTTTTATTTGATTTTATTTCTTTTCTAAGAAAATTTTAAGTGAATTTAAAAGTTCTTACTCTAATAGGATTCCACAATAATTTTTATAAAGCCATTTGTCAGAGTATGCCTTTTAAAAAGTGTGCAAATGTACAATTTTTATTGGCAATGAATTTATTTATGAGTTTAATATTTTACTTGAATGTTTATTTGATTTCAAAAGAATTGTATAGTAAACTAGTGAAAAGTTTTAAAATGGATTAAGAGTCTTTGGTTATGCTTGAATGATTGAATTTTGTTGTTGTGATTTGGTTGGTAGAAGCTATTTAATTTCTAATTGAATGAGGTTCCAACTTTTTTCTTGTTTAAAGTTTAACCTTTATCGTGGAAGTAGGACAATGATTATGAAAAACTAAAATACAATTCATCGTGTATAACATAGTACTGTTGGCATCAGTTGATCATTGTAGTTGATCCCACCTATTTGGATAATGGTAGTTGTTGTGGGTAGATTGTGTTTTGTTGATTAAAATTTGGTCGGTAATTATGGTTTATTTTGCTTCAATATGATAAATTTAAGATTCATAACAAATAATCTCAAACAAGGATATCAAACTCTAGAGTTCATTTGAAGTCATGAAGCGTAGATAAAATTGAATTGTGAAATATAACTCGCAAACTCAATTTAGGAACTTCTTAAACTCGAGAGTTCAATATCCTTGATGGAGATATGGAATAGTCTACTTATATTAATGTCTGGTTAGTTTGTTAAGATTTGAATTGAGAGTTTGGCATGAGAATAAATGATGAATTAGGTGTAAGTAGATTGGGTCTTATTTTTATTCTATATCTTATGATATAAATCATTGTTCTTTAATAGGAAAAAGAGATTAGCTGAAATGAAGGAAGCAGCTAAAGTTTTGAGGTTTGGATCTTTGGTTCCCATTTCAAGATCTAGAGTTTTAAATATTGTCAAGATAATATCAACAGACTACATTCCTAACTATGCGGATCGAAATCTGCCCACCGTATTAGTATATAACAATGGAGCACTCAAGGAAAATTATGTTGACTTGCGTAGTTTTGGATGAAGATGCAATCCTGAAGGGATTTGATTGATTTTATCTCATTATATCTTTTGTGAAACTTATTAGTTTATATTTTAGAAATATTTAAATTTTAGAAACGTGATATTGAATACATATTTATTTTCTTTCTCCTCTTTTTTTCTAAATGAAACTCTTATGTATTATTGTACTTTTGTTGTAATTATTTGTTTTTTATAGCATATTGGTTTTGGCATATAACATTGTCTATGCTATTATAGCTTGTTTATTTTGCATTTAAAAATTAAAAAGATTAATTACTTGTAAAAACAAGATTAAGACCAATTTCTTTAGTGATGTGCAACTTGTAAAATTATTTTTCAATTTACTCTATATAAATAATTATGGAATTGATTTTTTCTATATTTTATTATGTTAGGATCCAAAAGTTTTTTTTTAAGAAATCCATTGGTTGAGTTAGTGTCTTCAACCACAAATTTATGTGGTGCTCAATACCTTGTGTGTTTAGATAACAAGATTGGAGTATGCCAGAAAAATATAGCACATGTGGTGGTGATACCAAATGTCAATAAGGACAAGCTTATTGATTTTCTAAATGAGTTTGTAGAGAAGCATGCTTAATGGTTCAAAGATTGTTATAGTTTCAACAATATTGAATTACATTAGAAGTGGATGAAAGCAGTTGCTTTTGCCATTTGGACAAGTAAAAGTTTTAATAAATTTCCAATCTTGGGTCCAAGGTTTTAGTCGGTCTTGGTTAAAAGCAAGTTTTTGCATTATGGTCTAATTCTTTTTTTTAATATGATTCTTTAGATTAGTAGGTAATTATTTTTTTGTGCATAGATCAATTATATCTTATAAATTTAGGATATATTTGAACTTTATTATTGCTCAATCTTTGGATTAAGTCATATTGTATCTATTATATCGAGCAATAATTAGTATTGAGTTGAGAATTCAATTAATTTAATGATGATGACAAACTTTGGTTTATTGGGTTAAACACCCAATTGATTTTGATTGCTTGTGATAGTGATGCAAGCTCAAAAATAAAGAAACTACAGCCCAAACAAGTGGAACAAAGAAATAAAGGTTGTTGGGGAATGCTTTGATCCACAAACAAATCCCAGAGGAAAGGAACAAAGAAATCAAATGGGCTGAATAGAAAATCTAATCCTAACCAAGTCCAAAGTGTTTCAAGCATTAGTAAATCAATCCTAGGTTAAGCTTCCCAAGCTCAACTTGAACAAACACAAGAGAAAAAGAGAGAGAGAGAAAGCTTCTTCTTCGAAAAGCAATGTCCAATCACACTAATCAAAGGCATGTTATGCTAAGTCAGAAATTAAAGGTGATTTATTTCCATTTGCATGAAAGCTTATTTCTTCACTTCTTCACCAACTCTCTGTAATGTTAATTTGTGATAAATGAAGAAAGTAGCTTCTGATTATCCCTACTGTGAATCAAAGGCTCAAGTTGATACTTGGGGCCAAAGTACATTTTCAAGGGTTTGGATTTGGGATTATCACTGAAGAACAACATTTCTGCTACTCTATTTTTCTCGGTCAAGCAAATAAATCAAATTTGAAATCCCTAATTTAGGGGTTGATTGAAGAAAAAGAAGGGAAGATTGATCAAAGCTCAAAATCCAAGAAGTTGACTCAAGAGGAACCCTAACTGTGGCTTAAACTAAGGTACAAACGAAAAAAATGGAATACGTTTGAAAGGAAGGAAAGAGAACCCGAATTGAGAGAAGAGAAAAACCTTACAATAGAGTTTGAAGTCTTGGAAGCATTGCACCTACACTAAAGGGAGCACTCCACCAAGATGAAGAACAAAGTTATGAGTTCAGATGCTGGGTTTAGTGCATAAAGTTAAAGTTGTGAGTCATCAATCTCCTTCATGTTTTAATGTTTTGTATTTTAGTTTTAATATATATCTTTCTTATTTTTCTTTGTGAAGAAAAAGATAAGAAAGAGAGGCATTGAAAAAAAAGCCATAGAGTGAAAAAAGCTGAGAGATACACTTGAGAAAAAATCCAAGAGTGATTTCAGATTTCTATTGGTTATATTTTTTGTCTTGTGTCATGTAACTAAGAGGTATCCCTTGCTAAGTTGGGTAAGCACTTAGTGTGGTGAGTCTAGGTATTAGCATAGCCAAGTCAAATTTATATTGAAACTTGTGCCCAGATAGGATTGAGTTGAGTCCTAGAGAATAGGTGTATGTAATACTTGGATTATAGTTGTAACGACCCACAATTTTGAAAAATATAAATATAAATAAGTTATAATTTATTTTATTAATTGGAGTTCCTTATTTTTAAAAATTATTTTATTAAAAGTAATTAAATTAGTTCTATAACTATTTGAACTCAATTAAATTCAGATTATATATATTATGATGAAATATTTTTCATAATTAAAAGTATAATTTTAGTAATTTATAAATAATAAAAATTATATATATTTTGATTTGAGTAAGTGATATTTTTTGTTAAATATAAAGTTTAGTTAATAATTTATTATCGAGCTAGATATCCGCCGATATAAATAAATATCGGTACTCTTTGGTGAACTTAGTTTTGCTAATACTTCACCGTATATCTTTTCATTATTATGTTGCTAATGTCATTTATATTAGTAACTCATATATATTATTACTTGTGTTTTAATATATCCAATTTTCATAATTATCCGCTTATGATATTTATAACTTGAATTGCTGACTCAATAGCTTGAAACTGCGACACCCAACCCCCATAATGACACGTACCCCGTAACTCACTATATAATCATCATCATCACCCCCTAATCTTCCTTCTTTCACCACCAAAAGGAAGAAAAAAGATAGAGAGAGAGAACGTGAGGATTCATGGCACCTTCGACCTTCCAAGTTTGATTTCTTGCGATCCATAATTCCAATAAAAAAATCTAATCCGATAAAAGTATTTGTATCTTCCTACTCTATGTGTTGGTATCACTTTTGTTCAGTGAAAGTTGACGGTGACATAGATTCCTTTCCTCTTGAGTTCGGCCAATTGGAGTTCTAGGAGGCACAGACAATTTCTGACATTTTCTTCTTCAGCAGCTCGGTCGGAAAGCTTCTCCGAAATTTTCGTTGTTGTAATTTCTGTACAGAGGTAGGGTTTGGTAATTTTATAATAATTAATTGTGAATTTGATATGTGAATATTCGTTTGATTGATTATTAATTGAATTTGACTGAATTTATGTTGAATTTTTGTTATATATTGATATTTGTGATTAGTTTGGGGTTTGGTCAATTTAAGTGCAGCCAAGAACCAAATTATTTTGATAAAATCGGGGTTGGAATGTTGTTGGTGATTAAGTGGAATTCGTAAGATTTATCGATGACATTGAGATTTAATAAGAAATTAATTGATGACATGCTTTGAGATATGGACATGGTTTGATTTTGGAAGCGGTTGGATTTCAATTGGTTTAATTTTATAATTTTTTTATATTAGAAATTATTTTGATTTATTGGAAATGATTTGACAGAGTTTGAGAAATGATTTAGATGGGACTCGAGAAGGGTGACAAAGTCCAAGTTTTAGGGGAGATGCTGCCGAAATTTTGTTATAAAATTTATGGGAAAGTATAGTTTTGGTCCCTAAGGTTTTTTGCCAGAATCGAAACAGTCTCCGATGTAATTTTTGATTTAGAATCATCCTGAATATTTTTTTCGTATTAAAATCGTCCTTTTAAATAAAAGTTTTAATTTAATTCCTAAACTACCCCTATTTTAATAAAAAATAAATAAAAAAATTAAAAAACGCCGACACATGCATCGTCGCTGGTCCGCCCACGAGCCGCCGCCAGAACCACGACCAGAGGAAGACGTCGCCGCCTTCCCTTCATGTATCTTTCTTCCGCCACCGTGGAGTGCGTCGCCGGGAAGGGGAGCCCGAGCTGCCGATCTATCTAACTGTGGAGTGTGTTGTCGCCGTTCATGCATGCTCCTGCCACCGCTGATCTACCTAGCTGCCGTCGCTCCGTCGCCCACGAGCTGCCGATGGTCCTACTTTGCCTTCTGCATCTGCTTCTTTATGCTTTGAATTTCTGATTTGGCTTTGTGCTTCTATGTTAATTTGGCTTTGTGCTTGAATTTGTTGATTTGGCTTGTGTTAATTTGTTGATTTGTTGCTTTCTATTTCTGTTTGTGTTAAATTTATGTTGATTTGTTGATTTTCTGCTTCTCTGTTGATGCTGTTATTCTTGGAGGTAGAGGTGGAAGAGGAGGTGGGGGTGG
>NC_029781.3:82244950-82249342 GCF_000817695.3 Arachis duranensis | reverse complement strand
TAATTGTGTTGGTAGTGGTGATGGTATTTTTGTCCAAAAAAAATAAAAAGGGTGATTTGTAATACGAAAAAAATGTTAAGGATGATTCTAAATCGAAAATTAGAAGAGGGACGGTTTCGATTCTGGCAAAAAATCTTAGGGACCAAAACCATACTTAACCCTAAAATTTAAGACCTTATTTGAAATGTTATTTAGAAAAAGATTGGATTTGAGAAGTTGTATTATTTGATTTTTGATTTATTAAGAAAATAGTTATGTTTCGAGTTTAATTCATTTAAGAAAAGTATATGTTTTTTGTTTAATTTATTTAGAAAAGAATTATTTTATGATTTTAAATTACTTAAGAAAAGTATTATGTTTTAAGGTTGATTTAAATATGAAAAAGGACTTATGTATGTTTTGAATTTGGCTTAACAAATTTATTCGGAGGAGATTTAGTGAACTTTAAAAATAATTAAATTTTGATAGAATGATTTTGTTTTGCAACGTCTTGAGAAAAGTTAAAGAATTAGTTTTAAGAATGAAAGTGGGATTGGTTTTGGATTTGAAATTGGTTCGAAACTTTTGATTTGTATGATTTGGTTTTGATTTGATTTAGAAACTTTATTTGAATAAATTCAATTTAAGAAAACAATGATCGTTAAGGATTTCTAATGAATTTAAGGAAATCAGATTGGCTGTCGCTCCCCTAAGGTCTAGAGGCCTTGTTGAGGGGATTAACTAATAAATGGTTTCCCTTTATCTTTTGAAAGAAGAATTGGTTTAAGTGAAATTATTTTAAAGGTTTTGGAGAATGTCACAAAGAGGTGGTTTTGGTTTTAAAAGAAAGAGAAAAGATAGGAAGGCACATGGGATGATGAAGTGATTAAAAGGTCACAAGAGGTTGATAAAAAGTAAATAGTTATGGTGATGATGAGAAAATGTTAAGCCGTAGGCTTTATATGTGAATGATTGTGCGGCGACGCCCGTGTATATGGAATGGCTTCCAGAAGAAAGGGACACATGCTTCAGCTGGAGAATCAGCTCCTGCAAGTACTTGCAGAGGTCATGTTCGACATACTTCAGCTGGAGAATCAACGGCTCCAAGAAGTAGAAACTTGCAGAGGTTATGTCACTGGAATGCCTTATCCGACTTACGAGTTAGATTGCGTCGGGTGCGGGTCAAAACCGACAAATGAGCTCATTACATGCGATAGGACTAGACATGCATCATCCTTGTTTACACATATTTGTTTGTGATTCTGTTTTCTATGATTGTGTGTGCTTGTGATTGGATTCTATGTAATTGCTAAGTTGGATTGTACTTTGTTAACTGTTGTTATTTACTGAGAAATAATAAAACAAACTTAATTAACTACCCCGACCCTACTAAGAACTCTCCAGTTCTTACCCCTATTTCCACCCTTTTCAGCTACAGGTGCGAAGGTTTAGTGAAGAGCTACAAGAGCATAGCAGATTTTATTCACGAGTTTTGTTATTAGAATTTATTTTCTCCTCATCGTTTATTGTTTTTAGTTTTTAGAGGGGTAGGATTTGTAATTGAGGTTATTTGACATAAGTCTATGTATATAAAGCTATGTAAATATATATACTTTTATGGTTAGGTGATTTAAAATAAAGTCTCTTTTCGATTTCTTAATTAAAATATCGGTTCGTATTCGCAAAGGCTCAATATTTAATAAAGATAGTATAGAATAAAAAGGTTTAGAGGTACGTGACACCTAGGCTTTTAGTACGATCATGAGGTGCTAAAAGTTTGGGTGTTATATCATGGTATCAAAGCAGTTCGTTCCTTTTAGAGCCTTGAAAATGGACTGACTATGCTTCATTGCATACTCTGAGTGTCTGTCATGCATTAGGACTTGTCTTAATGACAAGAGTTTGAGTTTCAGATGCTTGACTGTCTATTGATTAATGCTGTTAGTCAACCGTTGCATTTCTCATGGTATCAGGTCTGGCCAACTTAATACTGATGATTTGTGTATACGGGAATACTAATGGACTATCATAGATGAAATAGAAATAATAAGTTTTGCAAATCATGGGGATTGAGAACGCTAGAAGTTACATTTTAAGGATTCGTTTTGACGTATACTCTTTACTCGTGCTATGTGACTTAGTGTCCTATCTTCTTTCATTGTTTTCATTGGAATTCTTTGTTTCGAACTCCTTCCTTGAAATACGATTTGAATGCTTCTTTCAGCCATACCTTATCATTCATGTATATCTTTGCCTGATTATAATCGTATCTGTTCACTTGAATCTTTTCGAATATTCGTTCTTGATATTGCCTGTATCATTCTTCGTGATTCCTATTTTCTTTTAGTAGAGTTTGAATTTATTTTATTGTATCAATTTTCGAGGGCGAAAATTTTTGTAAGGTGGGTAGAATGTAACGACCCACATTTTTGAAAAATATAAATATAAATAAGTTATAATTTATTTTATTAACTGGAGTTTCTTATTTTTAGAAATTATTTTATTAAAAGTAATTAAAGTAGTTTTATAACTATTTGAGCTCAATTAAACTCAGATTCTTATATATATTATGATGAAATATTTTACATAATTAAAAGTATAATTTTAGTAATTTATAAATAATGAAAATTATATATATTTTGATTTGATTAATTGATATTTTTAATTTAAATATAAAGTTTAGTTAATAATTTATTATCGAGCTAGATATCCGCTGATATAAGCAAATATCGGTACTCTTCAATGAACTTAGCTTTGTAATGCTTCACCGTATATCTTTTCATCGTTATGTTGCTAATGTCATTTATATTAGTAACTCATATATATTATTACTTGTGTTTTAATATATCCAGTTTTCATAATTATCCGTTTAAGGTATTTATAACTTGAATTGCAGACTCAACAGCTTGAAACCGCGTCACGCAACCCTCTGATGAATTGATTTTTGACGGTTTAGATTTTCACTAATGAAATCTTGTTGTAAAGTATAGTTTCCAAACCAACAATAATCCTTTCATACAAAAATTTTGTTTGTCACAAGTACAAACCCCTAATGATCCTAATAACCGAAGTATTTAAACCTCGGGTCGTCTCTCAAAGGAATTGCAGGGTAGTGTCCTTGTTATTGGTTATGGATTTGTATATTTTGGGGTTTTGAGGTGAGAAACATGAAAAGTAAATGGAAATGAAATTCTAATGACAAAACGGTCTCGGCAAGGATTGGTGATCAAGGATTTCTATCCTTATTACTAACCACAACATGATAATTGCAAGGATCAATCCCACTAAGTTATCCTCTAACTAATAGTAAAGGAAAGTCAAGTGAGCTATATCAATCCAAGTCCATAAGTCCTAGCTTTCCACTAATTGGATTAGTGATAACTAGAGTTAATGGCTATCAATCATCAGTCATTTGAACATTAATAACTCAAGAATTCCTAAGTTACCTTCCCAAGCCAAGAACATAAAAGTCTACTCTAAAATCCTTCTAAGCATTTCATCAAATACTTGGAAGGCACAAGAGAAAGGCATAGTAATTCAACAACAAAAATGAATGCTAACAACAATTGAATGCAAGGAATTAACAACAACAATCAAGAAAATCACAATTGTATTAAAAGAAAATAAGAGAACAAAAGTAGATCCACAACAAAATATGAGATTTACAAGAATTAAAGCACAAAACTAGATAGAGGAAGAGTAGAGAAGCAAGAATTGATAAAGAAGAAGTAAATCTAAGCATGAATTAAATCTAGATCTAGGGGAAATTAAACCTAATCCTAATCCCAATTCTAGAGAGAAGTGAGAGTTTTTCTCTCTAAAAACTAAAAACTAAAACTCCATCCCATGTGTAATGTATGATCCAAGATGATGAATGATGCCTTTGATGAGCGGATAATTTATACGCTTTTTGGCATTGTTTTCAGTATGTTTTTAGTATGTTTTAATTAGTTTTTATTATATTTTTATTAGTTTTTAGTTAAAATTCACTTTTCTGGACTTTACTATGATTTTGTGTGTTTTTCTGTGATTTCAGGTATTTTCTGACTGAAATTGAGGGTCCTGAGCAAAAATCTGATTCAGAGGCTGAAAAGGACTGCAGATGCTGTTGGATTCTGACCTCCCTGCACTCAAAGTGGATTTTCTGAAGCTACAGAAGCCCAATTGGTGCGCTCTCAACGGCGTTGGAAAGTAGACATCCTGGGCTTTCCAGAAATGTATAATAGTCCATACTTTGCCCAAGATTTGATGGCCCAAATCGGCATTGCAAATCAGCTTCAGAATTCCCAGCGTTTAACGCTGGGACTGGCATAAAAATTGGAGTTAAACGCCCAAACTGGCATAAAAGCTGGCGTTTAACTCCAGAAAAAGTCTCTACACATGAAAGCTTCAATGCTCAGCCCAAGCACACAC
>NC_029781.3:82242941-82244854 GCF_000817695.3 Arachis duranensis | reverse complement strand
TTCACTATTAATAGGATCTTTTGACATTGTATCTACACCTCATGACACTTTACATATTTCTCATTGTATTTTCTACAGCATGAGTCTCTAAACCCCATGGTTGGGGGTGAGGAGCTCTGCTGTGTCTTGATGAATTAATGCAATTACTACTGTTTTTCATTCAATCATGCTTGCTTCCATTCTAAGATATCACTTGTTCCTAAACCTGATGAATGTGATGATCTGTGACACTCATCATCATTCTCACCTATGAACGTGTGCATGACAACCACCTCCGTTCTACCTTAGATTGAGTAGATATCTCTTGGATTCCTTAATCAGAATCTTCGTGGTATAAGCTAGAATTGATGGCGGCATTCAAGAGAATCCGGAAAGCAGAGGAAAGCAGTAGGAAAGCAGAGGTTCAGAAGATAGAGCATCTCCAAAACCTCAACCTGTTCCCCATTACTGCAAAACAAGTACTATTTTCATGTTCTTTTACTTTTTACAATCAACCCTGATAATTATTGATATCCTGACTAAGAGTTACAAGATAACCATAGCTTGCTTCAAGCCAACAATCTCCGTGGGATCGACCCTTACTCACGTAAGGTATTACTTGGACGACCCAGTGCACTTGCTGGTTAGTTGTGCGGGATTGCAAAAGTGTGATTGCAATTTCATGCACCAAGTTTTTGGCGCCGTTGCCGGGGATTGTTCGAGTTTGGACAACTAACGGTTTATTTTGTTGCTTAGATTAGGATTGTTTTATTTTGTTGGTTTAGAGTCTTTTATTTGAGTATAATTTCATATTTTAAGTTTGGTGTCAATTGCATGCTTTTGTTACAAATTGCTGGAAGAACCTACTGAGTTTCTGGCACAGTTTTTACAAATTGCTGACACAGTACATGATAAAGAGGTAGATCAGGATGTCTACAGACTATTACTGTTATTGCCAGTATTCTGGTCTTCCACAGGAAGAACCTACTGAGTTTCTGGCACAATTCTTACAACTTGCTGACACAGTACGTGATAAAGAGGTGGATCAGGATGTCTACAGATTATTACTGTTTCCATTTGCTGTAAAAGATCAAGCTAAGAGGTGGTTGAATAACCAACCCACAGTAAGCATAAAGACATGGAAACAGTTATCAGACAAATTCCTGAATCAATTTTACCCTCTAAAAAGGATGACACAGCTAAGGTTGGACATCCAAGGCTTTAAACAAGAAGATAATGAATCCCTTTATAATGCCTGGGAGAGGTATAGAGGTATGTTAAGAAAATGCCCATCTGAAATGTTTTCAGAGTGGGTACAGTTAGACATCTTCTACTATGAGCTTACAGAAAAAGCTCAGATGTCTCTAGAACACTCAGCTGGTGGATCTATACATATGAGGAAGACGATTGAGGAGGCTCAAGAGGTTATAGATACTGTTGCTAGAAATCAACATTTGTACTCTAGCAATGAGTCCTCTACAAAAGAAGAAGTTATGACAGTAGCCACTGATCCTAATCCTCAAGAACAGATGGTTGAGCTTAATCAACAATTACACCTGATGACAAAACAGTTAGCAGAATTTAAAGAGATGCTCCAAGAAACTAAAATTGCTAACAAAAACATAGAATCACAGTTGAATCAGGCAAAATGGCAGTTATCTAAACAGATAACAGAAGAATGCCAAGCAGTTCAACTGAGGAGTGGGAAGACATTGAATAACACTGTTCAAGGTAGCAAAAAGCCAACAAAGGAACAATTGACAGAGGATAACCAAACCACTGTCCAAAATCCCTCTGAGGACAGTAAGAGCCCAGAGAGGAATACTCCTGGCATTCAAACGCAAGAAAGGGGGAAAAAGCTGGCGTTAAACGCCCATTCCCTGCCCAGTTCTGGCATTCAAACGCCAGAAAAGGGGGAAAAGCTGGCGTTAAAC
>NC_029781.3:82237278-82242895 GCF_000817695.3 Arachis duranensis | reverse complement strand
GGCGTTAAACACCCATTCCTCACCCAATCCTGGCGTTCAAACGCCAATGAGGGATCAGACACCTGAGAGTGCTGATAGTAACCCCTCTAAAAAGGCTTCTCCAACCACCTCTGTAAGGAATAAACCTGCAGCAACTACGGTTGAAGAATATAAAGCCAAGATGCCTTATCCTCAGAAACTCTGCCAAGCGGAACAGGATAAGCAATTTGTCCGCTTTGCAGACTATCTAAGGACTCTTGAAATAAATATTCCGTTTGCAGAGGCACTTGAGCAGATACCTTCTTATGCTAAGTTCATGAAAGAGATCTTAAGCCATAAGAAGGATTGGAGAGAAACTGAAAAAGTGTTTCTCACTGAAGAATGCCGTGCAGTCATTCTGAAAAGCTTACCAGAAAAGCTTCAAGATCCAGGAAGCTTTATGATACCATGCACATTAGAAGGTGCTTGCACCAAGACAGTCCTGTGTGACCTTGGAGCGAGTATCAATCTAATGCCTGCATCCACTATCAGAAAGCTTGGGTTGACTGAAGAAGTCAAACCAACCCGGATATGCCTCCAACTTGCTGATGGCTCCATTAAATATCCATCAGGCATAATTGAGGACATGATTGTCAAGGTTGGGCCATTCGCATTTCCAACTAACTTTGTAGTGCTGGAAATGGAGGAGCACAAGAGTGCAACTCTCATTTTAGGAAGGCCTTTCCTAGCAACTGGACAAACTCTCATTGATGTACAAAAAGGGGAAGTAACCCTGAGAGTCAATGAGGATGAGTTCAAGTTGAATGTTGTAAAAGCTATGCAGCACCCAGACACACCAAATGACTGCATGGGCACTGACATTATTGACTCTTTGGTGGAAGAGATCAATATGACTGAAAGCCTAGAAGCAGAGCTTGAGGACATCTTCAAAGATGCTCAACCTGATTAAGAAGAATCAGTGGAAACAAAGGAATTTTCAAAAATTTTTCAGAAGGAGGATAAGCCTCCCAAACCTGAATTCAAACCACTACCACCATCCCTGAAGTATGCATTTCTGGGAGAGGGTAACACCTTTCCAGTGATTATAAGCTCTGCTTTAAATCCACAGGAAGAGGAAGCACTGATTCAAGTGCTAAGGACACACAAGACAGCTCTTGGGTGGTCCATAAGTGATCTTAAGGGCATTAGCCCAGCAAGATGCATGCATAAGATCCTATTGGAGGATAATGCCAAACCAGTGGTCCAACCACAAAGGCGGCTAAATCCAGCCATGAAGGAGGTGGTGCAGAAAGAGGTCACTAAATTACTAGAGGCTGGGATTATTTATCCTATTTCTGATAGCCCCTGGGTGAGCCCTGTCCAAGTTGTCCCCAATAAGGGAGGCATGACAGTAGTTCATAATGAAAAAAATGAACTGGTTCCTACAAGAACAGTCACAGGGTGGCGTATGTGTATTGACTACAGAAGGCTCAATACAGCCACCAGAAAGGATCATTTTCCTTTACCATTCATAGACCAAATGCTAGAAAGACTAGCTGGTCATGATTATTACTGCTTTTCGGATGGCTATTCAGGCTACAACCAGATTGCAGTAGATCATCAGGACCAAG
The DNA here is from genome assembly GCF_000817695.3 of Arachis duranensis. NCBI lineage: Eukaryota > Viridiplantae > Streptophyta > Magnoliopsida > Fabales > Fabaceae > Arachis > Arachis duranensis. The sequence continues at coordinate 82,241,306 of NC_029781.3, read as the reverse complement.
AGAAAACAGCATTCACTTGCCCTTCTGGCGTGTTTGCCTACAGGAGAATGCCTTTTGGTCTGTGTAATGCTCCTGCAACTTTTCAGAGATGCATGTTATCCATCTTCTCTGATATGGTGGAGAAATTCCTGGAAGTCTTCATGGATGACTTCTCAGTATATGGAGACTCATTCAGCTCCGGTCTTAATCACCTAGCACTTGTCCTGAAAAGGTGCCAAGAGACTAACCTGGTTTTAAAATGTGAGAAATGTCACTTTATGGTGACTGAAGGAATTGTCCTTGGACACAAAATTTCAAGCAAGGGAATAGAGGTGGATAAAGCAAAGGTAGAGGTAATTGAAAAATTGCCACCACCTGCCAATGTTAAGGCAATCAGAAGCTTTCTGGGGCATGCAGGATTCTACAGAAGGTTTATAAAGGATTTTTCAAAAATTGCAAAACCTCTGAGCAACATGCTAGCTGCTGACACACCATTTGTGTTTGACACACAGTGTCTGCAGGCATTTAAGACCCTGAAAGCTAAGCTGGTCACAGCACCAGTCATCTCTGCACCAGACTGGACATTGCCATTCGAACTATTGTGCGATGCCAGTGACCATGCCATTGGTGCAGTGTTGGGACAAAAGCATAACAAGCTTCTGCATGTCATTTATTATGCCAGCCGTGTTCTAAATGATGCACAGAAGAATTACACAACCACAGAAAAAGAGTTACTTGCAGTGGTCTATGCCATTGACAAGTTTAGATCCTATCTAGTAGGATCAAAGGTGATTTTGTACACTGACTGATGACAAGTCATCATATACCCATTTTTCAAGCTAATTCCACTTGTTTTATTAGTCTTTATACACTTTCTTGCATCCTAAGTAAGTGATTTGGAATGAAAATGCATAACTTCTTTAAATCAAGCAACTACCATTAAATTGATGCTAACTCATGAGGTTTAAGCTAATTTTAATTGAATTTTAATTGATTTATAAGCCTTGTGAATTTAGTGATACTTTGAGTGGTTGTTTTGGTTTATTGTAGGTGAAGAAAAGAAGAAAAGAAAAAGCGTAGCTTAAGAAAGCGTGGCCCAAAGAGAGAAAAAGTGTGGTGCATAAAAGGAGGAATGCAAGCATTGCCCTCTACAAGGGCACACTGCCCTCTAGGAGGGCAACATAAGGAAACAAGCCTTGAGAGGCAACACTGCCCTGCCCACAACAAGGGCAGAGCACAAATTTGTGCCTTAGATCAAGGAAAGTAAAAACATTGCCCTGCCCTCCTCAAGGGCAATATCGGGCTCAACAAAGGAAGAAATCCAAAGAAAAAGTTCACCATTGCTTGCCACAAGGATCGAACACGGAACCATGAGGAAACAAGAAACTAAGCCTTACTTTGGTGCCAAGAAAATCAAGGAAAAGAGGTAGCGTGCACGTCACCCAAGTTTCGAACACGGAGCTTCAGCCTTGGCACACTGCCCTGCCCTCCACAAAGGCAGGGCAGCATTTTGGTGATGCACACACGCGCACCATTCTGGCGCACCAAGGGAAGGCTCGACAGCATCTCGGCAGCACCAGCAGCACGCACAGGCATCATTCTGGCGCACCAAAAAGTTCTGCCCTGCCCTCCGCAAGGGCAGGGCAGCATCCTGCACGCACCAACGCACCGCACGCACGCACCATGGGCCAGATGCATCATTTTCTGCCCTGCCCTCCACAAGGGCAGGGCAACCTCCTGGGAGCTACTTTCTTCATGGGCTAAAATTGGATTAAAAATCCAATTTAATTCATTTCTTCACCAAATCAAAAGCCCATCCAAATCCCAAGATCCAAGAATAGAAAGTGTATAAATAGGAGATAGTTTGATGTAATTAGAACCTTTTCCTTTACTTTTGAACTTTGATCTTTCTTTTGACCTTTGAATCTTTATTTTTGGAACTTTTGAGATTTCAGAGAATTGGGGGAGGAGAATTGATATCTCTTCTTTCTCGTTCTTGCTTGAGCACTAAAACTTCATTCTAGCAATAGATTGAAGTTTTCATTGGTTTTCTGGATCTGTGCGTTTATTGTTGTGTGTTTGTATGTCAGGTACAGGAAGATCTTCCCCTATCCTCTCTGAAATTGACCAAAGAACTCTTCGAAGAATAAGAAGAGCTGAAAGAGGGAAGAACATTATTGGAGAGGAGGAATCTGAGGAGGAATTCTAAGAAATGGAAGGAGATCCATCAAATCTCAATCAACCAGGAGGAGGGGCCAACAATAACCCACAACAAAGAAGAGTTCTGGCTTCATACACATTTGCAAATGCTAGACACTGTGGAAGTAGCATTCTTACTCCTAATGTCAATGCAAACAATTTTGAACTAAAGTCACAACTCATCACTTTGGTCCAAAACAACTGCTCTTTTGGAGGAGGTCCATTGGAGGACCCAAATCAACACCTATCTACCTTCTTGAGGATCTGTGACACGGTCAAAACCAATGGTGTGCCTCCTGACAGCTACAAGTTGTTGCTCTTTCCATTTTCTCTCAGAGACAAAGCCACTCAATGGCTAGAGACATTTCTAAAGGAGAGCATCAACACTTGGGATGACTTGGTGAGCAAGTTTCTTGCCAAATTCTATCCCACTCAAAGGATCATAAGATTGAAGACTGAGGTGCAGACATTCACTCAAATGGAGGCTGAAAATTTATATGAAGCATGGGAAAGATATAAGGCACTATTGAGGAAATGTCCACCAGAGATGTTCACTGAGTGGGATAAGCTGTAGAACTTCTATGAGGGACTCACTCTGAAGGCTCAAGAAGCACTTGATCATTCAGCCGGAGGCTCATTACAACTCATGAAAACTACAGAGGAAGCTCAAAATCTCATTGATATGGTGGCTAACAACCAATATTTCTTTGTTCACCAAAGGCAACGCCAACCATCGCAAAGGAGAGGAGTAATGGAGTTGGAAGGAGTGGATTCAATCTTAGCTCAAAACAAAATGATGCAGCAGCAGATTCAACAACAATTTGAGCAAATGGCCAAAAGGATTGATGGCCTGCAAGTTGCATCAGTGAGTGCCACAAGCCAACCATCAACTCCTTGGGGGCAAAATGAAGAAATTCAAGAAGAGCAACAGCAAGAACAAGTCCAATACATGCACAACCAAAATCCTGGAGCTAATGAAGTCTATGGAGATACTTACAATCCTTCTTGGAAGAACCATCCCAACCTCAGATGGGGAGACAACCACAATCAAATTCAGCAGCCATGGCAAAGGAACTCAACTCAAAACAATTGGAAAAACACAAACCACAACAACCAACCAACTGCTACCCAAAACACATACAGAAAACCACAAAATACATATCACAACTCTAACCATTATCCACCAAATAACCACCCAACTAATCAAAACACCTATCACTATCCATCAACACCCCAAAACCAACCAATCTCACAAGACTCTCAGAGAATCACTAATTTAGAGATGCTCATGGAAAAGATGATGAAGAACCAAGAATTGACAACAAAGAACCAAGAAGCTTCCATGAAGAACCTAGAGAGGCAGATTGGGCAAATCTCCAAACAAATTTCTGTTGAAAAACCAGCAAGCTCACTACCAAGTGACACCATTCCTAATCCAAAAGAGGAATGCAAGGCAATACAGTTGAGGAGTGGAAAAATACTGCTGAAAGATAAAGAAGCCACCAAGAAGCCCAAGGAAAGTGACAAGACACAAGTTGAAAATGAGGCAGCCATGAAGAAGATGCAACAGCAAGCAAGTATTCTCAGAATCAACCTCAAGAGAAAGAAAATACACCACAAAATCTGAAGAAGGGAAAGCAGATCGTGGAAGAACCAATTCCAAGACAACACCAAGGGGAAAAAAGCTTGACATCTCCACTGCCTTATCCCCAAAGATTCCACAAAGAGACAAAGGATCAACATTTCCACAAATTCCTTGAGACTTTCAGGAAACTGGAAATCAACATACCTTTGGCTGAGGCATTGGAGCAAATGCCTCTGTATGCCAAGTTTTTAAAGGAGCTCATCAA
>NC_029781.3:82232922-82237065 GCF_000817695.3 Arachis duranensis | reverse complement strand
ATTTAGTGAAAAATCTTGGCGTAGGAGAGGTGAAACCAATACAGATGTCCTTGGAATTGGTAGACCAATCAGTGGTATATCCTAAAGGATTGATTGAAAACCTTTTAGTTAAGGTTGACAAGTTCATCTTTCCAGCAGACTTTGTGATCCTAGAATCAGCAGAGAATGAGAATGACTCCATAATACTTGGTCGACCATTTTTGGCCACTGCTAGAGCCATTGTAGATATAGAGCAGGGAGAGCTAACCCTCAGGATGCATGAGGAGAGCATCACCTTGAAAGTCTTTCCAGAATTACAAAGTAATGAAGAAACAAGCAAGACAAGTAGTGACTTCCTTCCAAAGCAAGCAACCAACAAGGTAGTAGAACAGAAAAATAAGCAGGTGCAAGAAGAAAAAGGAATTCAAAAAGAAGCTGGGATGATAAACAAGAAGGAAGGTATCACAACCCAAGTCATTGTCAAGGAAGAAAGATCAATAAGAAAGAAAAAGATGAAGAACAAGAAGAAGGCTTACAAAGGGTGGAAGAATAAGAAAATCCCAACTGAAGGATTTTCCAAAGGCGATAAGGTGCAATTAGTGTATCAACAGCTGGGAACAGAAGATTATTACACTGTCAACCAAATACTTTCTCTTGAGCATATTGAAATTGAGCATCACGGCACACAGAGAAAGCTTACAGTGAGAGGTGACAAGTTGAGACATCACCAGCATCAACCACCCTAAAGGGAGTCAATGTCAAGCTAGTGACAATAAAAGAGCGCTTCATGGGAGGCAACCCATGATTTAAGATTTCTGTCTTTTCTTTCATCTAATAAGCTATGACTCCCCTGAGTATGATCTTGAACTTTCATATTTGATAAATGCATACATTGTTTTAGAGCATAAGTCAGACTTCTAAGTTTGGTGTCCCTTAAGGCACACTCAACTTTTGCTTTTCAAAAGAAAGGGGGCTATTCTTAGAACATATGAAACGTCATATGACCAAACACTAAGTTTGGTGTCTACATATGTAATATTGTTCTACAGATCAGTTTCCTATTTCATGGAGTCAAAACCATACAGAAAGGGATCATGCATCATTATTTTTTTAATATAAAATACATCAATTGTGAAGAATGGTTTGCATTGCTAAGCCATCCCCTCAATAAGAGATAAGTTTGGTGTTCACCAACTTTTAGCATCTTTAATTAAGGGACACAATTGATCACAAAAAAATCAAATAATAATTAAACAAAACAAAATAACTTTCTTCTTTATTACAAGTCAATTGCCAACGTTTATATTAATGTTCTAAAGCTAGCTGTTTTGGTTTATTTAGGAGGAAGAGATTGCGACAAAAGCAAGGAGGGGCCACGGCTAGGATAAGCTAAGTGAGGATGGTCACATGTGCCTAGAGAAATGCACTCCTTGGGAAGCAGAATCTGCATGCATGCACCATCGAACACATAAATGCATGCAACCAATGAGAAGAGAATCCTCGTCAAAGCCCCAACAAGGCATGCAGACCGTTCAATCCATGAACCTTTTGTATGATCAACTCAATCTCAATCCTTCATGAACACCAACGAACTCCTTCCTCATTCATTATGGTTTTGTTAGAAGGTTTGAGGAATTTGCCTATAAATAGCCGTTAGCACCAAATGGCTTACACACTCATACAAACCACTTTCACTTGTAAGCCATAATCTCCTCTACTCCCGAAACTAAAACCAACAATTTCTTTCTCTTGCACAACAAAACCGAGCATCATCCCAAAAACAACACATTCTTCTCTTACTTCCAATTTTTACCTCCTTTTCACTTTAAATCTGATGGCCTCCTCAAGTTCAAAAAGAAGGCCAGGAAAGGAACCAATGGTGACCAAGCCTCCATCATTTGACACAAGAAAATTTAGGTCCCAGTTCCATGAAGGAAGATATCATAGATTCATGAAGACAAAGAATGTTATTTATGAGAAGGGCATTGAGTTGAAGGAAGGAGAATACCCCATCATGAGGTAAATCACTAAAGAAAGAAGGTGGGAACTCTTATGTGCTCCTCTCGTTGACATCAGTGCAGTCATGATCAGGGAGTTCTATGCAAATGCTGTAAAAGAAAACAAAGATAGTGCTCCTTACACAAGTTATGTCAGAGGAGTTGAAGTGAATTTCGGTCCAGCAGCCATCACTAGGGCTCTAAAGTTGAGAACCATAACTTATGCAGAGCCTAGTTATGAGACCAGATTGCAGATGGAAAACAATCCTGATGAGATCTTGCAAGGGCTATGTGTGGAAAATACAGATTGGAAAAGAGACTCAAAAGGAGTTCCAAGCCACTTGAGGAGAATAAACCTTACTCCTGTGGCCAAAGGATGGTATGAGATAGTAAGGAGGTCTATTCTCCCTACTGGAAACGCTTCTTGGGTTACAATCAAACGAGCAATCTTGACATACTACATCCTACATGGAGGTGAAGTCAACCTCGCACAACTCATAGCTGACAGCATTCAAGAGATGGCTAACAGCACAAGTAAATCAAGTGGTCTTGGACATCCCAGTACCATCCTTAGGCTATGCAACAAAGCTGGAGTGATCTTTGAAGATGAGGACACAGAAAAAGTGAAAAAGAGGAAAGGAATTACCAAGAAAAGTATGGAAGGAATGAATGAAGAAGATGATCAAGAGGGGGTGGTAGCTCCTAGACAAAGGAGATCACAAAGAGAGGAAGGACGAAATCAAGCTCATGATGCCATAGACATGAGCCAGCTACAAAGAGCAATTGAAGAACTATCTCAGCAACTCATGCAAGCTCAACAAGACCAAAATCAGGGGCGCCAAGAGCAATATCTAGAGCCCCACCCAGAGTTTAGGGAGCAATATTTGAAGGACAAAGAGGAACGAGAAGCTTGGCAGCATCAAATGGAGGAGAAGCAAGAGAGATGGCAACAACAAATGATGACTCAGCAGCAAGAATTTCAAGCACAGATTCTTGAAGGACAGAAAGAGCAATACAAAGAGTTCAAAGAATCATATGATAAGCTGTATTTTAGTCAAGCTAAAGCAGGGGAATATAGTCACAACCTGTATCAATGGAAGAATATTCATCACACTATGGAAGAAATTAGATATGTGCAAAGAATGGAGAGTGATGAAAACATACAAGTAAGGTTGGAGTATTTGACCCACAATTTGCCAACACTCAATCCACAGATCAAGCCATTTGAGCAATGCCCTGAATTTGAAGCCAAGCAAAAAGCAAGGTCTCATCATTATACAGAATTAACACTTAACAGATTGGAAGAGGTTGGACTCTCAGGGCTCTTGGATTCTGTTTGGGATAGAAGATGCCCTGGTGAAGAAGTCCGAGACTACTCCAAGCTAGGGAACTGAAAGAAGAAAAAGGGAGAATCAAGCAGCAGCCACAATCATTAGAAGGTGGCAAAGTTCTTTCATACTTCCTCTTTCATGTCTCTAATAAGGAGATGCATGTCTGAAACATGATATGCCTCCATTGTTTATTTCTTTTACTTCATGCAATTTTTTTGTTCTTTGCTTTTATTTTAGTCATTTAATAATAGCTAGAGAAATGCTAAATCTGCATGTTGCTAGTTATCAATCACTTAGCTAAATTTTGTTTTGTTTCCCACATGCTTGAAAAAAAGAGAATTAATTGAATTGAAAAGTAAAATATCCAATGTTGCATAAGTAAGAATGGAAGTTAATGGTGGTATATGTGTTTGATTAAATGCATAACTCATGAAATAATTGCTGCATAGTATCATTTTCATTAAAGTGTGAGTTAGCTTGCTGTTATAAAGATTCTTATCTATAAAGAAAAAGCCCTTGGGAACAAAAATAGAAAGAAAAGGAAGAAGAAAAAGCCAAAGTGGCAAGAGAAACAAAGAATAAAGGTTGGACACCAATAGCTTGGACCCTAGGACATATGCCTGTGGTGTTCTTGTACTAAGATATGCTTGGATAAGTAAATTCTAAGGGGTATTTTAAAACCCGGTCACTTAGATCAACTGATTTGGGATGGCCAATTGAAAGTCCACAATAAAGAGCAACTTAGATACAGAACATTTAGTTATCCAAAGAGATGCTGGGCATCAATGATCCTAGGAAGAAATAGTGAGCCATGTGTCTGTGGTGGAAAGATGTTG
>NC_029781.3:82230313-82232648 GCF_000817695.3 Arachis duranensis | reverse complement strand
CACTTTCTTGCATCCTAAGTAAGTGATTTGGAATGAAAATGCATAACTTCTTTAAATCAAGCAACTACCATTAAATTGATGCTAACTCATGAGGTTTAAGCTAATTTTAATTGAATTTTAATTGATTTATAAGCCTCTTGAATTTAGTGATACTTTGAGTTGTTGTTTTGGTTTATTGTAGGTGAAGAAAAGAAGAAAAGAGAAAGCGTAGCTTAAGAAAGCGTGGCCCAAAGAGAGAAAAAGTGTGGCGCATAAAAGGAAGAATGCAAGCATTGCCCTCCACAAGGGCACACTGCCCTCTAGGAGGGCAACATAAGGAAACAAGCCTTGAGAGGCAACACTGCCCTGCCCACGACAAGGGCAGAGCACAAATTTGTGCCTTGGATCAAGGAAAGTAAAAACATTGCCCTGCCCTCCTCAAGGGCAATATCGGGCTCAACAAAGGAAGAAATCCAAAGAAAAAGTTCACCATTGCTTGCCACAAAGATCGAACACGGAACCATGAGGAAACAAGAAACTAAGCCTTACTTTGGTGCCAAGAAAATCAAGGAAAAGAGGTAGCGTGCGCGTCACCCAAGTTTCGAACACGGAGCTTCAGCCTTGGCACATTGCCCTGCCCTCCACAAGGGCAGGGCAGCATTTTGGTGATGCACACACGCGCACCATTCTGGCGCACCAAGGGAAGGCTCGGCAGCATCTCGGCAGCACCAGCAGCACGCACAGGCATCATTCTGGCGCACCAAAAAGTTCTGCCCTGCCCTCCGCAAGGGCAGGGCAGCATCCTGCACGCACCAACGCACCGCACGCACGCACCATGGGCCAGATGCATCATTTTCTGCCCTGCCCTCCACAAGGGCAGGGCAGCCTCCTGGGAGCTACTTTCTTCATGGGCTAAAATTGGATTAAAAATCCAATAAAATTCATTTCTTCACCAAATCAAAAGCCCATCCAAATCCTAAGATCCAAGATTAGAAAGTGTATAAATAGGAGATAGTTTGATGTAATTAGAACCTTTTCCTTTATTTTTGAACTTTGATCTTTCTTTTGAGCTTTGAATCTTTATTTTTGGAACTTTTGAGATTTCAGAGAATTAGGGGAGGAGAATTAATCTCTCTTCTTCCTCGTTCTTGCTTGAGCACTTTTATTTTTCTTGTTTGAGTTTTAGGTGTGAAGAATTGAGGAAATTCTGTCTCAATCTCCATTCAAAATCTCTTTAATTCCTCTTCTGCATAATTGAGTTCAATTTAAATTCCTTTACTGCTTCTTCTTTAAATTCTGGTTAATTGCTTTGTGAACTTGGATCTGGGAAGGCAATTGAGATCTAGACTTTGCTATATAGTCTCTTGAGTCCTGAGATCCCATTTTCCTTGTTGGTTTTTCTGTGAACCTTTGCTGCAAGTTAATTTCCATTTCTGTTTGGATTCTAGTTACTTCCAATTCAATTTCTGCTTTATTAATTGTTGCAATTTAACTTTCCTTGCTGAAATTCTGAATTCCCAATCCTCAATTCCCCTTTTCCATTTAAGCAATTTACATTTCTCGCAATTTAAGTTACTGCAATTTACATTTCTTGCACTTTAAGTTTCAGTCATTTAATTTCTTGTTCTTTAAGATTCAGCATCTCTTACTTTCCTGCTCTTTAATTTACTGTAATTCTCCCCTCTCCCTTTACATTCCAAGCAATTTAGTTTCTGTTAATGATAAACCACTCAACCAATACTTGATTCGCTTGACTAAATCAACCACTAAACTAAAATTGCTCAATCCTTCAATCCCTGTGGGATCGACCTCACTCCCGTGAGTTTTATTACTTGATGCGACTCAATACACTTGCCGGTGAGTTTTGTGTTGGATCGTTTTCCACACATCACTGACCATGCTGCTCTTAAGTACTTACTCACAAAGCAGGATTCAAAACCCAGGCTCATAAGATGGGTGTTGCTTCTGCAAGAGTTTGATATAGAAATAAGAGAGAGAAAAGGGACAGAGAACCAAGTAGCTGATCATCTGTCCCGAATAGAACCAGTAGCTGGGGCGTCCCTCCCTTCTACTGAAATCTCTGAGACTTTCCCAGATGAGCAACTCTTTGCCATTCAGGAAGCTCCATGGTTTGTAGATTTTGCAAATTACAAAGCTGTGAGGTTCATACCCCAGGAGTACAGCAGGGTGCAAAGAAAGAAATTAATTTCAGATGCTAAGTACTACCTGTGGGATGAGCCATATCTCTTTAAGAGATGTGCAGACGGAATGATCCGCAGATGTGTACCCAGAGAGAAAGCACAAAGGATCCTATGGCACTGCCATGGATCACAGTATGGGGGACATTTTGGAAGTG
>NC_029781.3:82228055-82230084 GCF_000817695.3 Arachis duranensis | reverse complement strand
GCAGTGGACTATGTATCTAAGTGGGTAGAAGTAATTGCTACACCCACTAATGATACCAAGACCGTGCTGAAATTCCTCCAGAAACACATCTTCAGCAGATTTGGTGTTCCCAGAGTCATAATCAGTGATGGGGGTACTCATTTCTGTAATAAACAGCTGTACTCTGCTATGGTCCGATATGGAATTAGCCATAAAGTGGCAACCCCGTATCATCCACAGACAAACGGGTAAGCTGAAGTCTCTAACAGAGAGTTAAAAAGAATCCTAGAATGGACTGTAATTGCCCATAGAAAGGATTGGGCAAAGAGCTTGGATGATGCTCTGTGGGCATACAGAACAGCATTCAAGACTCCAATAGGAACCTCTCCATACCAACTTGTGTATGGCAAGGCCTGTCATCTGCTTGTGGAACTGGAACATAAAGCCTATTGGGCAACCAGATTCCTAAACATGGATGCTAAATTAGCTGGTGAAAAAAGATTGCTCCAGCTAAATGAGCTAGAGGAGTTCAGACTCAGTGCCTTTGAAAATGCAAAAATTTATAAAGAAAAGGCAAAGAAGTGGCATGACAAGAAGTTGTCATCCAGAGTCTTTGAGCCAGGACAAAAAGTCTTGCTCTTCAACTCTAGGCTCAGATTGTTCCCAGGAAAACTTAAATCCCGCTGGAGGGGTCCGTATGTGATTACAGGAGTATCCCTATATGGATATGTTGAGCTTCAGGATACTGATTCTGACAAGAAGTTCATTGTTAATGGACAGAGGATCAAGCATTATCTTGAAAGCAATTTTGAGCAAGAATGCTCAAAACTGAGACTTGAGTGATTTTCAGTGAAGGTCCAACTACAGACAATAAAGAAGCGCTTACTGGGAGGCAACCCAGTGATTAGCAGGGTATCTATTCTGTTTAATAAAGGTTTGATACATATTCTAAAAGGGCAATTATCAAAATTGAAGGAATTCACAGAGTTACAGAAGGATTCAGTGCAAAAAGCAGAGAAAAAGAGATTGCTGGCGAAAAAACGCCAGTAAGGGGTACTTTGGGCGTTAAACGCCAGAATGGGCACCATTCTGGGCATTTAACGCCAGTAAAGGTGCCATTTTGGGCGTTAAACGCTAGAATGGGCACCATTCTGGGTGTTTAACGCCAGGTGTGCAGCATCCTGGGCGTTTAGTAAAACACCCAGTGATAAAGGGATTTCTGGCGTTTAACGCCAGTCAGGGTACCTGGCTGGGCGTTAAACGCCCAAATTGGCCAACAAATGGGCGTTAAACGCCAGAATGGATACCATTCTGGGCGTTTAACGCCAGAAAGGCGGGGGGAGGAGATTTTGGTTCCCACTTCAATTTTTTTCAAACTTTCTTGTTTTGATCCATATTTTTCTGCATACACACATTACAAACTTTCATCATTCACCCTCCAATTTCAAAAATTAAAATCTTCTTCAAATCTATTTCAAATCCTTTCCTAGGCTCTTTCAAAAACTCCATTATCTCCTCAAATTTTTTCCATATCTTCTCAAATCTCCCTCAAATTTTCGAAAATCTCTCCTCCTCTCCTATTTAAACACGTTCGGTCACCCTCTTTCCCCACACCATTCGAATTTGCTCTCCTCCTCTCTCCCCTCTTTGCCTTCTTTTGCTTGAGGACAAGCAAACCTCTAAGTTTGGTGTGCTTTCCGTGATCACTAGGCCAAGATTTACCAAGATCATGGCTCCTAGAGGAAAACAAACCAATTCAAGAGGCAAGAAAGAGAATAATCCAAAGGATGTATGGAGTCAAGAGAAGTTCCTAACCAAAGAACATGCAGACCATTACCACAAAATAACAGGTCTAAGGTCAGTGATCCTGGAAGTTAAATTTGATCTGAAAGAAGATGAATATCCGGAGATCTAAGAGCAAATTCGAAACAGAGGATGGAAAGTTCTAACCAACCCTAAGACGAAGGTTGGAAGGAACATGGTTCAGGAATTCTACTCAAATCTGTGGCTGACAGATAAGCAGAGAATGACTGAAACTGCTTTTCATACC
>NC_029781.3:82226707-82227670 GCF_000817695.3 Arachis duranensis | reverse complement strand
TTACTGGGCCAGCCTAGAAGCATCTATCACCAAGTTGCAAGAAACTATGGAGCAACTTAAGGAAGAACAGCAGAATCAGAACTGCATGCTCTGCAAATTACTGAAGGAACAAGAGAAGCAGGGGCGTGAACTTCAAGAGTTGAAACGCCAAAAGTTATCCTCTCAATTTGAGGGAGCATCCACTTCTCAAAAATAAGATTTTTGAGTCCTAACTCTGTGATAACCTCTATCATTAGGAGCCTATTTAAATTTTTGTTTTCTATTCCTACCAGTCTCATATTATATCTATTTTTGAGTCTTGTTCTTAATTCATGATTAATAAAACTTAAAGTTCATGTCTTAAAGCTATGAATGTCCTATGAATCCATCACCTCTCTTAAATGAAAAGTGCTTTAATCACAAAAGAACAAGAAGTACAGGATTTCGAATTCATCTTTGAAACTAGTTGAATTAGTTTGATGTGGTGACAATACTTTTTGTTTTCTGAATAAATGCTTGAACAGTGCATATGTCTTTTGAATTTGTTGATTTAAGAATGTTAAAATTGTTGGATCTTGAAAGAATGAGGGAAAAGGAGAACTGTTATTGAGGATCTGAAAAATCATCAAATTGATTCTTGAAGCAAGAAAAAGCAGTGATACAAAAATCTGAAAAAAAAACGAAAAAAATAGAAAAGAAAGAAAAAAAAGAAGAAATAAAGTTGTAATCCAAGGCAAAAAGAGTGTGCTTAAGAACCCTGGACACCTCTAATTGGGGACTCTAGCAAAGCTGAGTCACAATCTGAAAGAGTTCACCCAAGTATGTGTCTGTGGCATGTATGTATCCGGTGGTAATACTGGAAGACAGAGTGCTTTGGGCCACAGCCAAGACTCATAAAAGTAGCTATGTTCAAGAATCATCATACTTAACTAGGAGAATCAATAACACTATCTGAGTTCTGAGTTCCTATAGATGCCAATCATT
>NC_029781.3:82226389-82226517 GCF_000817695.3 Arachis duranensis | reverse complement strand
TTACAGAAGCCCAATTGGTGCGCTCTCAATGGCGTTGGAAATTAGAGATCCTGGGCTTTCCAGCAATGTATAATAGTTCATACTTTGCCCGAGATTTGATGGCCCAAACCGGCGTTGCAAATCAGCTT
>NC_029781.3:82225859-82226165 GCF_000817695.3 Arachis duranensis | reverse complement strand
GTATACCCTAGGTTACTAGTTCACTATTAATAGGATCTTTTGACATTGTATCTGTACCTCATGACACTTTACACGTTTCTCATTGTATTTTCTACAGCATGAGTCTTTAAACCCCATGGTTGGGGGTGAGGAGCTCTACTGTGTCTTGATGAATTAATGCAATTACTACTGTTTTTCATTCAATCATGCTTGCTTCCATTATAAGATATCACTTGTTCCTAAACCTGATGAATGTGATGATCTGTGACACTCATCATCATTCTCACCTATGAATGTGTGCCTGACAACCACCTCCGTTCTACCTTA
>NC_029781.3:82217407-82225712 GCF_000817695.3 Arachis duranensis | reverse complement strand
TGAGTAGGATTCAAGGATTGAATGACTATGACGAGCTTCAAACTCCTGAAGGTTGGGTGTTAGTGACAGACGCAAAAGAATCACTGGATTTTATTCCAACCCGATTGAGAACCGACAGATGATTAGCCGTGCTGTGACAGAGCGTGTTGAACATTTTCACTGAGAGGATGGGAGGTAGCCATTGACAACGGTGAAACCCTACATACAGCTTGCCATGGAAGGAGCCTTGCGTGCTTGAAGAAGAAGGCAGTACGAAAGCAGAGGTTCAGAAGATAGAGCATCTCCAAAACCTCAACCTGTTCCCCATTACTGCAAAACAAGTACTATTTTCATGTTCTTTTACTTTTTACAATCAACCCTGATAATTATTGATATCCTGACTAAGAGTTACAAGATAACCATAGCTTGCTTCAAGCCAACAATCTCCGTGGGATCGACCCTTACTCACGTAAGGTATTACTTGGACGACCCAGTGCACTTGCTGGTTAGTTGTGCGGGATTGCAAAAGTGTGATTGCAATTTCGTGCACCAGCCTTCCCCTTCAATCCTTGATTCCTTTTATCTTTTCCTTCCAAAAACTTAGCTCCAAATGAGGTCAGAAACCCTCCAAAATCGCCAGGCACGAGTTTTACTAAAAGAGTCACGTACGGCCTTCGGCGCGTGCGCACCCATGGAGCAATTCAGAATCTACGCAAGGGCGTACAGTGCGCGGGCGCGTCCATGGAATTTTCCAAATCTTTGGCTTTTCATGATATCTCCTCTTTGCATGCTTTCCTTTTCACTCCTTTGATCCACTCCTAGCCCTATTCAATCTAAAATCACTAACAAATACATCAAGGCATCTAGTGGAATCAAAGAGAGATTAAAATCATCAAGTTAAAGGCCCAAAAAGCATGTTTCCACTGTTAAGCACAATTAAAAGAGAAATTACAAAATCATACTATTTTATTGAATAAATGTGAGGTAAGATTATCAAAATGCTCTAAATTCAACATAAGATAAACCCTACAAATGGGGTTTATCACCCCCATAATGACACGTACACCCTAACTCACTATATAATTATCATCATCACCCCTAATCTTTCTTCTTTCACCACCGAAAGGAAGAAAAAAGATAGAGAGAGAGAACATGAGAATTCATGGAACCTTTGAGCTTCCGAGTTTAATTTCTTGTGATCCGTAACTCCAACAAAAAAAACTAATCTAATAAAAGTGTTCGTATCTTCCTCCTCTACGTGTTGGTATCACTTTTGTTCGG
Source organism: Arachis duranensis (assembly GCF_000817695.3). Lineage (NCBI taxonomy): Eukaryota > Viridiplantae > Streptophyta > Magnoliopsida > Fabales > Fabaceae > Arachis > Arachis duranensis. The sequence goes on along the minus strand of NC_029781.3, from coordinate 82,224,452 downwards.
TGGAAGTTGACGGTGACGTAGCTTCCCTTCCTCTTGAGTTCGGCCAATTGGAGTTCTAGGAGGCACAGACAATTTCTGACATTTTCTTCTTCAGCAGCTCGGTCGGAAAGCTTCTCCGAAGTTTCTGTTGTTGTAATTTCTGTACGGAGGTAGGGTTTGGTAATTTTATAATAATTAATTGTGAATTTGATAAGTGAATGTTCGTTTGATTGATTATTGATTGAATTTGACTGAATTTATGTTGAATTTTTGTGATATATTGATATTTGTGATTAGTTTGGGGTTTGGTCAATTTAAGTGCAGCCAAGAATCAAATTATTTTGATAAAATCGGGACTGGAATGTTGTTGGTGATTAAGTGGAATTTGTAAGATTTATTGATGACATTGAGATTTAATAAGAAATGAATTGATGACATGCTTTGAGATATGGACATGGTTTGATTTTGGAAGCGGTTGGATTTCAATTGGTTTAATTTTATAATTTTTTTATATTAGAAATTATTTTGATTTTTGGAAACGATTTGACAGAGTTTGAGAAATGATTTAGATGGGACTCGAGAAGGGTGGCAAAGTCCGAGTTTTAAGGGAGATGCTGCCGAAATTTTGTTATTAAATGCTGCTGCAAAGCGAACATCATCAAAGGCACTATCATCCATATCCACATCTTGGCTGTGTTGTGCAGATTGATGTGCTTGATCACTACTGAGAGCAACCCTATAGCTGTTGAACAAGCCATTGAATACTTCCTTCACCTTACCGCATAAGAAATCAGCATCTTCCTTCTCAAACAACCTTTGAAAACTCCACTCAACAAACTTAATCTTATATCTAGGGTCAAGTACCACAGCAACAAAAATCATCATATTCATGTTCCTCAAGTTACCCCAATATTTATCATGCTTAGCCTTCATTTGTGTAGCTATACCCTTAAGTAATATGTCATTACTATCAGCCCAAGTCTTTAAAGAACTAAGAATTGAACAAAAGTGATGAAAATATGAAGAAGAGGTCAAAAATGTGGAATCCGAGACTTTTTTTGTTACATCAGAAAAAATCTTCAAAAACCTCACAAAGCATCTTGCATTATCCCAATCTCCAGTCTTTGGAATGCCCCCTTGCATCATTACAAACTCAGCATCCCTTTCACTTAATCACTTAAAGGCTTTTTGAAATTTTAAAGCACTATCAAGCATTATGTAAGTGGAATTCCACCTAGTGGGGACATCTAATTGCACACAAGAGCAGTCTTGGATCCTAGCCTCTTTAATACAACTTTTGAACCTATCCATGTGACTAGGAGAAGCACGAACATATCTAACAACATTCCTAATTTTACTAATTGAAGAATGCATATCCTTCAAACCATCATTCACCACCATGTTCAAGATATGAGCACAACACCTAACATGCAAATGTTCACCTTTTAAAGGATGTGAATTCCAATCCTCTATTCTACCTTCCAAGTAACAAATGGCAACATCATTTGAACTAGCATTATCAACTGTGATGCTAAAGACCCTACTTATTCCCCAATTTAAAAGACATGTTTCTATCTTTCTACCAATTGTTTCACCTTTATGATTCTTGATAAGACAAAAGTTAAGAATTCTCTTTTGCAACTTCCAATCTTGATCAATAAAATGTGCAGTGAGGCAAAGATAGTTTAGATTTTGTACAGAAGTCCAACAATCAGTGGTCAAACACACACTTTGATTTGAATTTATAAGACACTCTTCAACTTATGTTTTTCATTCATGAACAAGTTCCAACAATCTCTAGCAACTGATATTCTACCTGGAATATGGAGTTTTGGCTGCAAAACACTCATGAAATAACGAAACCCCTCTCCTTCGACAAATCTAAAAGGCAACTCATCTACAATTATCATTCTAGCAAGAGCTTGTCTACATACATCAGGATCAAAAGATACAGCAGTCAAACAATTACCCATCCCATTTCCTTCTTCTTTTTAAGTTGCTGCATAACAAGTGCTTTTTGTGTGGGATCAAGTGAATATTTTGAAAATTTTCTACACTGACTCAACAAGTGACTTTTAAGATTGCTAGTACCATTTTTCTGTGAATCAGCAGCATAAGATGCTCCACACCACTTACATATAGCCCTAGGTTTAGGACCACTTTCATCTTTTTTAAAATGCTCCCAAGTCCAAGATCTAGGTTTAACAGGTTTTTTAGTGTTACCTGTACCTGGTTCCTCAGCCTGGCTAGGATTAGTTGACTCATCAGCAACATTTGCTTTTCCCCTTCTCCTCTTAGATCTAGTTCCTTCATTGTTCTGATCACTGCGTGGCGACAGCGGCGGCAGCGATGGTGGCTGCGTCTGTGTTTGTGTTTGTGGCTGGGACTGCGGCTGTGGCATCGACTCCGACTGTCCCGAAGATCAAACTGATTCAAAAGTGGACGGAGTAGCACTAGTAAATCCTGGGTCACTGCTTTGAACATCCTATGATAACCAAAATTAGTTTATGTTATTTTAATATTTTTTCAAATAATAAACATATTGAATTATTACTAACATAAATATTCCAAAATAAGAATATTACCTCAGGATATGAAGCTGACATTGTTGACCTTCAGGTTAAAAGTTAAAATCAATTGAACAAATATGAAATCTGCAAAAGTACAACAAAAAATTTAATATAACAGATTCTCAAAGATAATAATAATAGATTGTCAAAAATAACAAATTTAACATAATAAATTGCCAAAGTAAAAAGAACAGATTGACTTAAAATTCAATACATTAACAGAAAATCAGAAATAGAGAAAAAAATTGTTTCTTTTTATTTTTAATAAAAATGTCATCAAGAAAATAGAGTTAGTGGTGGTTCGTACTTCGTAGATATTATTATTACAACAATGGTTTGAACATCAAAGACACAGATAATGTTGATTATCATATAAAAAAAATAAAAAATAAAAACTCACCGAAAAGAGGAAGTGGAAATGACGTCGAAGAGGAGCGGCAGATGGCATCGGCAACTTGGCATGTGATGGTGAGAGTGAGTGAGGTCTGAGCGGAGGTGTATGTAACCTAAAACTGTGACGGTGAGGTACAGGGCTCGTGTTTCTTAGGGTTTGTGTTTCTTTGTGGGAAAGGGAAAAATGGGGAATGAGTGAATGACTGAATGACTAGTAAGTGTGTGTAATGCAGTGCTGTGGGTGATTGGGTTTGGGCTTGGTGGGGGAAAATTAAAGAAAATGGACTAAGGAACTAAGGCCTAAGGGAGTATGGGGCTATGGGCTGCCGCTGTATGCATATGCCACTAGGCCGTATGGGAATGGGACTATGGGTATCATTATTATTATTATTATTATTATTATATGCGGTTCGGTTCGGTTCGGTTGTGCAGAGTGAAACCAAAAACCGAACCAAACCGCAACAAAACCGATCCAAAATCCAAAAAAATCCAAAATTGTGCAGTTTAAAACAGTTTTTTGTTTGGATCGGTGCGGTTTCGCAGTTTTTTTGGACCGGTTTGGATGTGAACACCCCTAGCAGTACTCATCATATCTTGTCTTAGTTGCAAAAACTCCATCTCCTTGGACTCCCAAACAGAAAGAAGAAAGTACTTTTTATTGGAAAACTTCTTTAAAGCTAACCCAGCTGATATTTGTCCCAGCATCCTCCAACAATCGTTTTGCTCTATCCCACTAGAATTCAGCATCAGGTTTGAGCATGAAGGTAGCATAGCTCACTTTTTGCACCTCGGTGCATGAAAAAATTGTAAACACTTTCCATTTTTGTCAACCATTCTTCTACCACATCGGGCTCGAAGACTCCACGGAACTCAGGTGGGCCAATTTTCTTGAAGTAAGCAAAAGTCGTACGGACTTGTCCTACATCCAATTGGTGAGTTCCAGAATTTCTATTTACATTGGATAGTTGTTGGGCCATCAGAATGGTGGCTTCAGTTTGCTCTTTCATCTCCCTTGCCATATCTTTTATGTATTTTGCTAAATTTGAGGAGTTTGAGCTTGAGCCACGTGGGCGTTCATGACTTGCCATAATTGTCCTATTTGTGGATAGCCATAGGAAAAAATCTCATTAGTCATACTCCCCATATTAGGTTCCTAGAATTGACTTTGCTTTGATGCCAGTAATGTAACACTCTAAGATAAGTCCTATCCTTGAAGGCCTTTAGATAGGGTGTCACTCTTTTGGGAAGAAAATTAACTAAATTGCTATGCAAGAAAGAAGGGAAATACGCATGAAGTTTTGGGGAAAAATAATAAGCGATCTACAAGATGGAATTGTACACACAAGCAAGTTCGAGCAACTAAAATAACAACCAGATTCCCATGAGTACAGTTTTCTAAAAAAAAGAAATGCCTAAAAATAACTGTGACAAAAAACCTGATGCATACTAATTTTGTCGAAGAAACCCTCATTCTTATATCATATCCTATCTTTTGTCGGGACCCTTCAGTCTTCCATGAATCGAGGTACCAGCAATCCTCTTCCAACACTTTTTCGCAGGGTGAAGATCCAGTTCTGCTGTGTAGGGTGAACTAAGATCTGACGAGGTATTGAAGTGAGAGATATGTCACATATTCCACCTTTGGACTTTTGCAAAAGGTCAATTTCTCCTCTAGGTCCTCCTCTATTGGGTCTTCCTCCTGGCTAGGGCTGTTGGACTCCTCTTCCTCTATCTTAGAATCTAATTCAAGGTATACCACATCGGGTGACCGTTTTTTGGGTGCTGAAGTATTCGTATCTAGAAAGCTTATGACAGGCAGTTGGGGGTCTTCTCCTACGAAATCTTGACCTAAGTGGATAGTTTGGAGCAGGATAGTAGTGGTTGTAAACTACCCACGCGTGCTTTGAGAGATCATACTCAGAAGTCACCCTCGGAGGGCACTGCGTCGTCTCTACCTGCTGTGCCATGCTCCTCTAGAGATAGTATGGGAAAGAAAGAGGGGTGAGAACTTAAAAGATCTCAGTAGGAGTGCTATGTAACACCTCCATATCTATCCCTAGCCCACTTATGGGATTTTAAAAGTTATATGGCATGGCATGTATTATAAACTTTTCTTGTAAAACGTAAAACATAATATGCACAAAAGGAAAGCTTGTAACGTTGACATAGGCAAGCCAAATAGAAAGGATAATAACTTATGAAAATCAACATAATCATAACTAAAGAAAATAACCTTAAAAATAATAATCACAATCAAACTTTCTTTTATACTTTTCCTTTCTTAACTTGTAGGTTTTATGTAAGGTATTGAGCTCAAACCAGTATAAATATAGGAGTCCCCTCCCCTTACTGAAGTGAAGGTTCTTATCCCGAACATTTTGGCGATCACCTTTCCTTACCAATAGATCATCTCGATCGATCACCCTCTCTTACCGAGGAGTAATATCAATATCTTGTCTTTGAGGGTCTGAAGAGCGGATAATTTATACACTTTTTGGTATTGTTTTTAGGTAGTTTTTAGTATGTTTTAGTTAATTTTTAGTATATTTTTGTTAGTTTTTATGCAAAATTCACATTTTTGGACTTTACTATGAGTTTTTGTGTTTTTCTATGATTTCAGGTATTTTCTGGCTGAAATTGAGGGACCTGAGCAAAAATCTGATTTAGAGGCTGAGAAAGGACTGCAGATGTTGTTGGATTCTGACCTCCCTGTACTCGAAGTGGATTTTCTTGAGCTACATAGGACCAATTGGCACGCTCTCAATTATGTTGGAAAGTAGATATCTTGAGCTTTCTATCAATGTATAATAGTCTATGCTTTGCCCGAGACTTGATGGCCCAAACTGGCGTCCAAACGTCCAACAGAGACCCTTTTCTGGCGTAAAACGCCAGAACTGGCACTAAAGCTGGAGTTAAATGCCTAAACTGGCACCCAAACTGGCATTTAATTCCAAGGATGGGCTACACATGTGAAAGCTTCAAATCTCAGCCCAAACATACACCAAGTGGGCTCTGGAAGTGAATTTTTGCACTATCTACTCATTTTCTGTAAACCCTAGTAACTAGTTTAGTATAAATAGCACTTTTTACTATTGTACTGGGGTCTTCTTCTCCTATTTTTGAATTCTTATGCCATTTGGGAGGCTAGCCATTTGGCCATGCCTAGATCTTTTGTTCTTATGTATTTTCAACGGTGGAGTTTCTACACCTCAAAGATTAAGGTGAGGAGTTCTGCTGTTCCTCATAAATTAATGCAAGTACTATTGTTTTTCTTTCAATTCATGCCTACTTCTTCTTCAAGATATACTCTCGTACTTAATTCAGTTAAGTCAGACTGAAGGGGTGATCCGTGACAATCACTAATGAGCGGATAATTTATACGCTTTTTGGCATTGTTTTTAGTATGTTTTTAGTATATTTTAGTTAGTTTTTATTATATTTTTATTAGTTTTTATTTAAAATTCACTTTTCTGGACTTTACTATGAGTTTGTGTGTTTTTCTGTGATTTCAGGTATTTTCTGGCTGAAATTGAGGGTCCTGAGCAAAAATCTGATTCAGAGGCTAAAAAGGACTGCAGATGCTGTTGGATTCTGACCTCCCTGCACTCGAAGTGGATTTTCTGGAGCTACAGAAACCTAATTGGCGCGCTCTCAACGGCGTTGGAACGTAGACATCCTGGGCTTTCCAGCAATGTATAATAGTCTATACTTTGCCCGAGATTTGATGGCCCAAACTGGCGTTGCAAATCAGCTTCAGAATTCCCAGCGTTTAACGCTTGAACTGGCATAAAAATTGGAGTTAAACGCCCAAACTGGCATAAAAGCTGGTGTTTAACTCCAGAAAAAGTCTCTACACATGAAAGCTTCAATGCTCAGCCCAAGCACACACTAAGTGGACCCAGAAGTGGATTTTTACGTTATTTACTCATTTCTGTATACCCTAGGTTACTAGTTCACTATTAATAGGATCTTTTAACATTGTATCCACACCTCATGACACTTTACACGTTTCTCATTGTATCTTCTACGGCATGAGTCTCTAAACCCCATGGTTGGGGGTGAGGAGCTCTGCTGTGTCTTGATGGATTAATGCAATTACTACT
>NC_029781.3:82201926-82217236 GCF_000817695.3 Arachis duranensis | reverse complement strand
GCTGTGACAGAGCGCGTTGAACATTTTCACTGAGAGGATGGGAGGTAGCCATTGACAACGGTGAAACCCTACATACAGCTTGCCATGAAAGGAGCCTTGCGTGCTTGAAGAAGAAGACAGTAGAAAAGCAGAGGTTCAGAAGATAGAGCATCTCGAAAACCTCAACCTGTTCCCATTACTGCAAAACAAGTACTTAGTTCATGTTCTTTTGCTTTTTACAATTAACCCTGATAATTATTGATATCCTGACTAAGAGTTACAAGATAACCATAGCTTGCTTCAAGCCGACAATCCGTGGGATCGACCCTTACTCACGTAAGGTATTACTTGGACGACCCAGTGCACTTGCTGGTTAGTTGTGCGGAGTTGCAAAAGTGTGATTGCAATTTCGTGCACCAATCACCCACTATCTTCAGTACTTGCTTAGCATCTGAGTGCCTAACAACCATAAGCGGTCTACATGATGTTCAACATAGTCATTGGACGCCAGCTGGAGTATATTCTCTTGGGTCTCTGATCCATGCGTTTGACTAGCATCTCCTGACAACAGAGCATTCAAATTTGTGAAATTATAACCTTCGTGGTATAGGCTAGAAATAATTGGCAGCATTCCTGAGATCCGAAAAGTCTAAACCTTGTCTGTGGTATTTCGAGTAGGATCTGGGAGGGTATGACTGTGACGAGCTTCAAACTCGCGACTGTTGGGCACAGTGACAGTGTGCAAAAGAATCAATGGATCTTATTCCGACACAAGTGAGAACCGACAGATGATTAGCCCTACGGTGAGAACTGTAACCGGACCATTTTCACTGAGAGGATGGATGGTAACCATTGACAATGGTGATCCACCAACTTACAACTTGCCATGGAAGGGAGTGTGCATGATTGGATGGAAAGAATACAGAAGTAGAGGTTCAGAAGCAACAAAGCATCTCCAAATGCTTATCTGAAATTCCTACCAATGAATTACATAAGTATCTCTATTTTATTTTATGTTTTATTTATTTGTTTTATAAGATGACCATAGCTTGCTTCAAGTCGTCAAGAAAAGTGTTATTTGGACGTAAGGTATTACTTGGACGACCCAGTGCACTTGCTGGTTAGTTGTGCGGAGTTGTGAAAAGTGTGATCACAATTTCGTGCATCAGGGTCACATTTTCTTACCGAAGGATCATCCCCTCAGTTCAATTTACAAATAGGATTCTTTTAGGCATACACAAGAAGAAAATCATGCAAGAAGATAAGCACATATAATGATACAAGGGCATGTGAAATAATGATACCATAGTTATATGGCACAGGATAGACATGTACTCTCTAATTAAAGAGATATTAATAACATAATGACATAAACTAAAGAATCATATTAATGCACATAAAAATAGGGCATATTAAATAATCGAACAAAGTTTATAAAAAGGCATGTACTATTGACTTAAAGGGATATTAATAACATAATGACATAAATTAAAGGATCATATTAACGCACATAATGAAAATAAGGCATATTAAATAATCGAATAAAACTTATAAAGAGACATGTACTCTTGACTTAAAAGGATATTAATAACATAATGGCATAAGTTTGGACATGTAGTATCATATGTTAAAGGCATATAACGAAAATAAAGCATATTAAATAATCAAACCAAGTTTATAGAAAGACACATACTCTTGATTTAAAAGGCTTATAAGATAGTAGTAACAATTACAGGAATAATATTCATCACAAAACATAAAAAATATGCATGTACTCTTGATCAAAGAAAGCTTTAAACAATTATAGGTTTGCGTATGGGAGAAGCTTTGATGACAAACATGATGTATGTGTGTAAAGGAAAGGAAAAGGAGAATAATGTCATAAGACATACAACCATGATAACATGATAAGAACAACATTGATGGTAAATAATAATAAAGTAGAGCATAACGTATGCCAAACATAAAAGTAACAAAAATATAATTTCTTACTTTTTTCTAACGCCTCTTTATTGACTATGAGGTTGACTCTTGTTTGCACCCATATAATATTTTTGTAGGAAGAGAATGGGGAGGATTAGTGTTTGAGAGGGGTGAGCTTTGTAACACCCTAATTACCCTAAGCCTTACTTTTAGTCGTAAAGTAAAGGTTAATCAAAGGTAACGACAATTCTAAGGCTATATATATTTATATAGAAGGAAATAATATATTCTAGAAGCCCGATGAAGAATTAAGCTCAAAAACAGAATTACAAAAGCGCAAAATATTCACACGAAACTAATACACAAGACACAAGGTATAGATGCAAGAAAATAAAATATATATAGATATAAAAGTATAATAATAATAGGGAACTACCCGCAGCTTGTGGAGTTTAAGCCGACTAGTTACAAACAGAAAAATATAGAGTTTTGGAGTTAAAATAGCTTATAAAACTTATCTCTCAAGTAAGCCTCTAAGGCAATAAAGTCTAAAACAAAAAGGGTGAGAGAAAGTACTACAACAAAATAAAATAGAAAGAAACCAGGAAGAAACCATACTTCGCTCTGTCACCATATCCGCAATTTCACCGAGGTGAATTACGACCTGCATCTGAAAAACAACAACAAAGTATGGAATCAAAACCGGAGGTTCTCAGTATGATAACAGTGCCCAATAATATACGATGTAAGGCTCCGGGATACCGAAGGCAATCCTAGAACTTCACATGGAATACGGATATTCAAGCTTAGAATAAAATAAATAAATAAAGAACTTAAACCATAAACAGGGTTATCTAAACTTAAGGGAATTCTAACTAATACTAATCACACCGCTGTATCCCACAGTCTTCACCAATCTAACCTCTGTGCAATCTCATTGTCATCACCTACCTAACCTCCTCAGTGCAATATCATCAAGAGCTTCACGTGACCGTAAACGGCTCGTCAATCGGGGCTCTGTAGGTCAAGTTATGATCAAAACAAGGTTTGGACGAATAGTAAAATCACAAACCCCTTCTCTTCTCTCTTCTCACCATCCCTCTCTTTTTCTTTTCTGAAAATGAGGATGAATGCCTCTTAATTAGGGCATTTATATGTTGGACTTGAGCCCACTTGGGCCCGGTCCAACCCGCTAAATGTTTTTGGTCCATTTGGCCCACTTTGGGTCAAAACCTTTAAGATTAGTGTCCGATTTTCAATTCTAAATTATTTTTGTCCTTTCAAAACTATAAATCAATTTTTAAAATCTTATTTTTCTCAAAACATAGTACCAGACAGACTAGAGCCGGTATTGCCGGCTTAAGCACGAGTGCGCATTTTTACAAAAACTTTTTGAGAAAGATACATTTTCCAACTCGGAAAAATTCACTGAAATCAAATTTCACCTTTAAATTTTCAAATTAAAACTTCTAAATTTTGAATCTACTCTGGGCACTTAAGAATTATTATTTTATGAAAACGGTTATGATGGTTCTTACATTTTCCCCTCCTAATAAAATTTTTGCCCTAAAAAATTCGAATCACGCGATATATCTTCCTCGAGGCATCCTACCGTGTCGATGTTTTCTCTCGCTTTCCTCTGTGTCACTCTGATTATTTGTTACTATTCATATCCTGGGTTGAGTTATACGATCCGAGCTGATCAAAGACAGGTAACCGACCTCTTCAGGTTGGGTCAACACCGACCTCTTCTCAAAGAGGTCGGACAAATTGCCATAAGAAGCCCAAGAAGGCCCAAACGAAGGGACACAGCCCAAACCTAAAGGCGGTCCAAGCCTAAGAAAGGATAACTTTTTGTGACGTGGCTAACTTTCTGTGACATATAAGCTCCAAAGAAATTATAGATAACCTCGGCCGATTTATATTTATCGCTTAAAGCATATCGCTGCAAACATAAAAATACTTGTTAAATTAAAATATATTTTAAATTTAACAGCTATTTTTTAATTGATAATTTTAAACTTTACTCGTGTGAGTATATAACATGGTTTGGTTTAGAAGTAAGAACTTCTTTATAAATTGGTATATCCATACAAAATATTGTCCCAAAATATTAACTAATATTTAAAAATATTATAGGGATAAATTTACTGTGAAATGTCCAGACATGAACCAGCAAATTAGATTTTCATTCCTACGTCGAAATACACGTATCATCATAAGTGCAACCAGGTTTATAACTTATAATATATTAAATTGATATGTAAAACATGTTTATAGGTAAAATACAAATCACAAACAAAAATTATAATTACAAGAAAAAAGGTATTATGCATTGACTTTTATACTTACTTGTGATTCGATACAACTTTCTAGCACAAGACATTTAAATGTATTTCTATAGCCTTTTTGATCTAGTGGAATTACTAACTCTTCAAAACTGCCAAAGTCATAAAATGATTAGCTAAAAGAATCATGGAACTTTTTAAATTATTATATATTATACATAAAAATAAATTACATGTGTGGTTCTAGCGTATTCAAAAAAATATAGACTGCAATATCAACTTTAAGCTCGGTTAACATGATCAAAGGTGAGGTTCAAATGCAATAAGTGTCCACCACTGCAGCAAAAAAAAATAGTTTCAAGATTAAACAGAAAAAATAAAGCAAAGAGAAAAAGCTTATTTTTGGTAGTACAATTTCTACTCTAACTTGTGGTTGTCCATTATACGGATTTGTTGATTCATGAATGATATTTGAATGGACAACTTTTTGGGTTGAATGGATAGATTGCTAGTAAGGTCCCTGCTAATTTTTGTACTTTCTAAATAGTGCATAACTATATTAGGATTTAATATCGAGCCACTATTTGTGGAAGTTACCTGTTGTGCCATGATCACATCGATCTTTTAGTTTAGAACATGAATTACCAATTCTATGTTTTCAATCTTTTTTGTTATATCGTTAATATATTCTTGACCTATATATCTTCCATTGGAATAATTTTTTATTGCTTACTTAGACGTATTTTGTCTTGTATTGTACTATATAACCCGTTAGTATGAATATATAGCAAATTTGATTATAAAAGATAAGATAAAATAATAAAAATTTTACAAATGTTTTAATTTTATCTTTCTTTAAAAAAAGACAAACGATAAAATTAAAAATAATAAGATTATATAAAATGTAAACTAATATTAAAAAATAATATCATATTCATTATTGATAAGGTTATTTTAAAATAAAAGAAAAAAACACAATCTTAGCCGTAATGATCTTAATTTTAGGCTAAGTTCTGATTTTGATTATTTTTGTTTTAATTCAAATTATAAATTATTGATGGTCATATTTAAATTATTAAAAAAGAATTAATTATATGAAACATAATTTAATAATTAATTATATGAAACATAATTTTATTTTGTATATTTAAACACTTAAGTACAAAATACTATTAGCTATGTATTATACTATTTTTTTTATTAAAATTAAGATATTACAACCCACTAGAATAATGGAAGAAAAAGCAGCGAATTATCACATGGGATCTTTTTCGATGGACATTATTGAAACTTCTCCATTGATGCAAATTCTACAAATAATAAAGGTAAGGCGGATTCTCTGATACAGAAATGTGGGTTATTTCTACACATGTTAAAGTGCTTTGTCATTTTGAGAACTTGAAAGGAATCTATCAAGAAAATAACTTCTGTTCTGTTGCAGTGATGTGCAGAATATGTACAGCAGGTAGCACGTGATAAAGTGTCATAGTTTTCTATTGGAGGTTAACTGCGTTAGCAGTAATTAAAAATGTAACAATTACGGCCATGAGGTTGGGCTGAATTTTTTTTGGTAAAGTTCGTGTATTATAGTATTGGTAATTGGATTAAGTTCATGTAAGTTGGACCCAGAAGAACATTTTATTTTGTGGTTTGAGTTGAAAAAAGAAAATTTTAAAAAATAGAAAGTAAAACCAAAAAAAAAATAGAAAGTACACATTTAAAGCAAAAAATTTAGATGAAAAAAAATACAGGACTTGAACAATAGAAACAAAAAATTAATGATGCTGTAAGGATCATATTGATAAATTTTGTTAGGTAATTGTGGTAGAAAAATATAATAAGTAATATGATAATACCAAAAAAAAGAAGTAATATGAAAAGAATAGTGATTTGGTTAGAGATATGGATGAAAATAAGAATGAATGAAAGCAAAATGAAAAGAAACATTATTGAAATTTACAAATTACAATGAATAATTGAAAAAAAGAATGGAGCAAGTGTGAAATGCCATATTTAGTAACGTTGTGATAGTATCTAAAAGGAATAATTTTGATTATTTCAATTTAAACAGTTATAAATGAAGTTAAGAAAATTGTTATAGTAAATTATAATTTGATATTAAAAATAATGTTGAATACAAATATGAAAATTATAATTAATTTAATATAAATATAATTGATGATATTTTGATGTAGAATTTAGTAGTAATTTTGTTAGAAATTTGTGTTTTAATTAAATATAAGTATAATTGTATTTTAGTTTCATGTATGTATATATCATGTGGTGTATTTAAGTGAATTTGTATATAAAAAGAGAGGATTTATTTATTTAATTTTTTATTTCTTTTGTGTGCAATTTTGCTAAAACTATAGAACAAATTTGTTTAAATAAATTTCATAATATTGAAATCAAGTTAAAAAAAAGTCGAATATATAGAAAATGCGTAATTAGTTAGAAGGTTTTTTTAGGAGTTCATGAAAGATTTTTTTTAAGTTGAATTTTGTGGCTAGTTAGAAATTTATTTTCATTGTAGTTATTTCTGCTATTTTAGTAATTTAATTAGATTGGTGGGTATTGTGCTTACTTTTTCATGTGGACTAGAAAAAATAAAATGCCTAGTAAGAGACAAGTTGGAGATATCGAGTCCCTGTCTATGCACTATATAAGCCTGATTTGTAAAGAATATTTATTTTTCTCCTAAAAGAACGGTGTGTCGAACAAGTTATTGAGAATAGAGACAAGGGGGTGGCCCTCGATTGGTGAAGCGGCGAAGTCATGCAGAGCGTTTATGATAACCACCCGAACAAAGTTTTTTATTTATCCACATGGAACGATCTACCAACAAAAACAATAAAGTCCATGTAATAATGGAACGAATTATTTTTTATTATGGGATTCGTAATTAAAATTAATATACAACACTAAACCATTTTCATTTTCACAACATATGCATCAATAATACCAGCATCACTGTTGCCTCTGACCTCTGTACCTCCCTTTCATGCTTCTTAGTTTTTGTCCCTTGCCCGTAGACACATGGTTATATATCCATTTGACACATCACTTCTACATCTGTAGAAATAAGATTCGCTTCTACACTAGAGATGCCGCCTAAAGGTAATATATCTAACTTGTGATAAATTATAATGTCTTTTATATACTGATGATAATTTCGTTTTTATTACATAGTTTCTAACCAAGAGAGTTGATGAGATGGAGAAAGCAATGTGGTAGGCGAACAAGTCACTTGATAAGCTAATCTCCCTTCAATGTAAAATTGATGAAGAATAAATCATTTGGTGATTTAAAAAGAAGAACTCGTGTCTGTTGCAAGAAAAGTTTTCAATTACTAAGACTTGTGTGTTTACTAATTTATCCGACGAGAATAAAGACGTTGAGATTTTGGACAACATGCCATCATCATTCTGCAAAGGGATGCAAATAGGCGTCAATGGAGAAGGAAGGTCGAAGCCAAAATCAAGACTGAGTTTTCAAACAAATAGTAAAACCCATAAAATTATGTAAGAACATGTGAGTAAGTTTGTAAGGAAAGATGGTAAATTAGTAGGATCCAATAATTCATCACCTATCCAAAACATGACTTTTAAAGTATTTGCTATTACACGGCCCGCTAAAATGCCTAAATTTGAGCACAAAGTTCAATTATCAAGCAAGATAGCAGAAATTAGATAACGCAAAGGGCCGTTAATTTTTAATATAGACAATGCACGGTTAACAAATAGAATGAGCCCTGCAAAAAAAATAGAAATGGCATTCAAGTCATCTTCTATCCCAAAAATATTTCATATATTTACAAGCATTTTTCAGTATATTATTCGAAAATGCATATTGTAAATTACCTCTTTGTTGCATGAAAAATTTTGATTATAAATTCAAACTATCACAAGACATAAGATTGAATGAAGAATTGGTCAACATGGCTATGTACATTTTTAGTGTCGATAATGATATAACGTAAGGATTTTTTATTTTAAATTTTAGTTATCTTTGTGTCTAAAATGGTAGCTTTGTGTTAGAGAAGATTTGGTTCATATTCACGATACAACTATAACTAAGAAAGATCTGTTTCGTCTTGTACCTGGAAATCAAGTGTCTGAACTGGTAATAAAACTCATGACATTACTCATGACATCAAATATTAGCATGACAAAATTAAAAAATGTTTGATCTTTTCTACCATCATTTGTGGTAAGGCAAAATCTTGATTATCTTATTTTAACAAAATAAAATAAATAACCAATGTACTCAAATATACCTAGGACGACGTGTCATTATATATGGAAGTTCATGACCTACTAAAAAATATGCACATTATATACCACCAACCTATGACCTTCAATTTGTAACTTTTCATTAATTATTTGCATATTTTATTGTAATATAAAAAATATTCAAACTTGTATTTAAACATATTACATCCTATTTGTTATATAGATATATGTCCCAATAATTATAAAGAATGAAGATCATTGATATCTAATGGTAATGTACATTCTTGACAAAATATTTTACTATTTAAACTCTCATTGTAAGGTTGAGGACGATGAACCATCAAATACCTTATTAAAAATATAGTAAGTTTACCTATTATACATACAAAGCATAATTTATATTTACTTTGAATAATAAAGTAACATTTTTATAATAGGAAGTGACTCTTTTTGGAATAATATTTTTGAATAAGTATGCAGAATGTAGTATACAAAAAATAGTGAATTTTAAAGCTTGCGATGTCCGTAAGGCAATGGGTATTTATAAGTGCACAAATAGGTAATTTTTAAAATTGTTAGTTATTTATTTTAAAATATATATATTTTGCTTTCGAGTGTCTTGTGTTATATTGCATGATACTATGTTACACAACAATAATTCAGTTGTATGGATTATGCAATGAATAGATGTGCAACAGAAATTTACTTCTGTGATTTTTCACAAGTAACCTTTAACATAGAATAATCATGCTCTTTAATTACACTAATACATGTGTTAACGTTTACTAAAATAAATTACAGCTGTATGAAGAAAGGAGTAGAATGTATTTAGCATTGAATTTCGTCATCAGAAATTGGAATAAAATACGAGCAGATGTTAATAAGAGATTTCAACCATGATGACTTATGATACACCAATAGCATCTTTGATTAGATGAAGAACTGTTATTCATGTCTTCTTTTTAGACTTAATAGGATAGACAAGTTCTTTTGTTATGAATTTTTTATTTTTCTCATTGTGAATCACTTTATTGTTATCTTAAAAAGAACTTATTCATAATTATTATTAAATCTCAAAATCATCAATATTATTTACCTTGTTTTTCTTTTTCTTTTTTATGTTGAGCTCTTTTTTATTAAAATAAAAAATAAATTGTACAGTATATATTTTACTATTATAAAACTAAATATAATTATAATTAGCTTAGGAAGTAGTGATACAAGAGAACATTCTCTGACTCCTAAATCTCATTAATTGTTATTGCTTTAATATTGTATTATATAAGTAGGTTCCATCAAAGTATTCTTTCACAAAAAAGCGATTTAGTAAATAATTTATTTTGCGGCAAACTTGACTTTTTTTTCAACCCCCTATTTGAATTTGCAAGTGATAAGTGCTAAAGACTATATAACAATCACTATATAGACTGAATTGGTTTACTACTTCATAAAAGCAAATACCCTTGTAAAAAAGGGTTACCAAACAAGGAAGATTTAAAGTGCAATATAAACAATATAAATATATCAACGATTCACCAAAAATACTACTATCATTAATTTTTCTTCTTAACACTAAAATATTCTTGTCTTGCCTATTATTAAACAAAACCAGTTGAAGGATGAAGAATAACATTTTTTTTTCTGAGGCCAACATACTAGTATTTGTAGTAAGTATAAGACTTTTTCTCAGTAAAAGGATTCAACAACCTTAAAACATTAACTATATCATATTACAACAGCTTCATTACTACCATACAAAGCATTCTCACTATATACCTACAATATAAGTAAAATAATATCATTATTACCAGTTAATAAAAAGCAATTAAAATATTATCGTAACTCATTAACATATATACTTACAACTTCATTATCTTCAATGCTCACCTGATCAACCAAATCATTCTCAAATATGTCAAATTCATGGCCTTCTAATCGATCAATGTCTTGACAAACATGACAAGTTGTTTGATTGTGGCCCTCCATGCCACATTCATGACATCGATGTTTTCTTTTATTGGATTGTACAACACTTTTCTTTGTCCTACATATTTTTGGGTCCATTGGCTTGCCATGTCCCATATTATTGGTTGTAAGCCCAATTCCAGAAGTATTTACTTGCACATAAGTTCTCACAGTATCTACATCATTAGCCAACTTTTTTTGTGTAGCATCTTCTTCCTTAAATTATTTTAACAAATTCATAGTCATTTCCCATATAAAAATAAATCTCTCATTATCTTGGCAAGCAATGTTAGCTAGTTGTCTAAACCAGTCCATCAAACAACCATATTAACTTAGCATCAAAGAATCTCATTTAAATTCAGCCGCGTTTTATAAACCTACTCTGGCAGTCTAGGTCCATCTAGGCAAGACTAGTGACCTTGGCAACTCATCTATATCTTCATGCACCAACACACAAACTATATGTTTACAAGGTATGCCAAATGACTCAATTCTCATGCATGAACAACTAGCTAACATCGATGTTTCTTTTATTGGATTGTGTAACACTTTCCTTTGTCCTACATATTCTTGGGTCCATTGGCTTGCCATGTCCCATATCATTGGTTGTAAGCACAACTCCACATCGATGTTTTCTTTTATTAGATTGTGCAACACTTTCCTTTGTCCTACATATTCTTGGGATCCTTAACTTGCTATGTCCTATATCATTGGTTGTAAGCCCAACTCCAGAAGCATTCACTTGCACATAAGTTCTCACACTATCTACATCATTAGCTAACTCTTTTTGTATAGCATCTTTCTCCATAAATTATTTCAACAAATTCATAGCCATTTTTGTATAAAAATAAATCTCTTATTATCTTGGCAAGCAATGTTAGCTAGTTGTCTAAACCAGTCCATCAAACAACCATATTGACTTAGCATCAAGAATCTCACCTAAATCCATCCGCATTTTGTAAACCAACTTTGGTAGTCTTGGTCCACCTAAGCATGACTAGTGACCTTGGCAACTCATCTATATCTTCATGCACCAATAAACAAACTATATGTTTATAAGGTATGCCAAATGACTCCATTCTCATGCATGAACAACTGAATTCCATCTCAATATCACAAACGAATACACGCCATATTTCATTTGACATTCGGTCCAAACCGACAGAGTAAATCACATAAGAGCCAATTTGTCTCATATTTGTTACCTTCAATGATGCAGTTCGTACAAGGATTAGTTGGAACAGATGAAATATAGATAGGGTGTAAACATTGGCAGCACTCATCTCTAAATGTTCAAAATACATTTGCATACTAGGATTCCTATTCACAAGTGCGAGGTCAGCTTGGACCTCTTTCCACGAATATGGTCAACACCTCAATCGAGTTCAATCTTTCGCACCGAGAAATAGTCCAAAAACTAGTAAAAAACTTCCCTCTTATATGTGCAATTGTTCACGAATGTCTCTTCTTACACTACAAAATTTCTGCTTGTTTATGGGAATTTTTTTTGTGGAAGTTATGAAAAACCTCCGTAACATATTTTATTTATGGAAAAATATAAAACCCCCATTAATTAAGCTAGTTTAAATTTCTAAGCCCAATTTTCTAAACCAATATCCAATTCCCTAACCTGCTCTGATTAAACCCAAATTAACTCCAAACAAAAACTTGAAAAAAAATCGAAGAAGAAGAAGAGTGAAAATGAAACCATAGCAGATTTACTCGCCGCCGCAGTATTCATCGCTTCGCCATTGTCACCATCAAACTCGTCGTAGCATCTGAGATCAGAGGGAGAGTAACCAGCGATGCCCGCGATGCCATCCTTGCCGAGGTCCAGGAGCATGTTTCCATGGAAGGAGTCAGATCGAGCCGCCGCCAAGCGTGCCACTCACGCGCTCGCCGATCTTGCCAAAAATGGTAAATCCTCCATTCCTCTTCCTCTTGGTGCAAATCCTTCGGTGGTTGTGTCTTGAAGAGGAAGTGGTGAACGTGATTGTTGAAGGAGGAGCTATTCCTTCGGCGTGTCTCCTAAGATCACGACACGGTAACTTTTGAGATCTCCTTCTGCGTTCTTTTGTGCATTCATATGGAAGCTTCTTTTTTGTTAATTTTGTGATTTCCTCTACATTAATTTAGTTTGATTGGTTGCTTCTCTGAGTTTGGACTTGGCTTGTTACTTTTGCGATTATTTAGTAACTTGATGGCGATACAATTAGTGTTGATATTTTTCTTATCCTGGTTTGATTCTAATTTTTATGTTGAAATAGGCATATGGATAAGAAGAATGAGATCCTTATGAAAGCCTACAGATCAATGCTCCATGAATCTCAAAAACTTCAGGTTCTTTGCATGGCACTACCCCTAAATTTTCCTGTCTCTAACTTAATTTGTACTTTTTTACTATTTTAGCTATTCTATTTGAAATAGAAATTACATTCTTCATTTAGATAGTCCTAGTTTGATGCATTTTTAAGTAACAAATAACAAATGTGGTGTTTGTAAGAGAGAAAGTACTTTTTGGTATCTATTGTGATTGTGATACTGATTTCTGGTGGCATGTATCAATGAATTTTTGAATAATGATTTATTTTTCTGTGTGATATGTTTGTATTAATTCATCAACACTAATTAATCACTAAGTTATGAGTTCTAATTAATAGGTCGAAGAAGAAATGCTTATGCACAAGCTCTATGATGTTATGTCAGCTCATGGTCTAACTAAAAAGGTATCTTGATCATTCATCTCATCTCATCTCATCTCTTCCATAAGGATCTCATTCTGCTTATCCTCTCCCCTGAAGAATGCAAGGTTAGGTTCTTTTTTCAGATTCTCTTGTTCACTTCTTCCCTTCCCTTCCCTTGATTTATTCCATTGTCAAGAGCTGGAATTCATACACAAGAGTAGCAGCACTGTTGGTTATAGATCCAATGTCTTCTCAACCACTCTCTCCTATCTCATTGCCACCAACTCTTACCACTTCCTCATTCCCTTCATTCCCATCCAAGGTACTCTCTTTTTTTTATCATCTTTTTCTCTATTGAAATTTCCAACCTCAATCAAATTTCTTCACAGAAAGGTTGAAAGACAATTTAGAGGAGTTTTTCAATTGTCAATACGAGCTTTTTGTTATTCACCGCTCTAATCAGATTACTACTCTATCTTAAGGACCATCAGTTGCTTGTTGGTTATTACTTCTTTTACAATCTTTACCTTATTGTATTTATGAATCATCAAACAGCTAGAGCAGAGGTGCAAGCATTGGGTGGCATAGTGATGATAACAGACCCTACCTCAAACAGCGGCACTTTGCAGTCAGAATTCCACTTTCCATTACTTCTCTCTTTTATTGAATTTTATTTAATACTGTTGCTGACAATTTTGGTCATCAAAGGTGGTGTGCTATTTAAATAATTATGGCAAGGATTTCAATGGTGGACTCTTTCCTTTCCAGGATGGCCAGCCAATGTCAATTATGCCGATGGCTGGAGTGAGATTATACGCTTTCACTACTACCACTTGTGTTTTTCTTTTCTGGTCAAATGGTGTCTACTGTTAAATAAGGAGAGTGGTTTCTCAAAATTTCATTATTGAAACGATTCAATGTAAGAGGAAATGTTTCACTTTTTAATTTATTTTATCCTTTTTTATCTTTTAACAGGATGTTCTGATGTATACTGCTGACCAGCGTAACATTCATTCTGTTGATGAGGTATATTCAATTGTGCTCCTTTCTTACATGCCCTTACTTACTCGGCCTTGATCATGCTCACAAGAACTTTGATGCTTGTTTAAGAAAAAGAACCTTAGTTGTTGAGATTTGGTTGCTACTTTAAAAAAAAAGGACTTAATACTTCATTGATGGAAAGAAATGATAGAGAGAGATTTTGTGTTTTTCCTCTGACAAGTCAATCTGATGTCATCCTCATGTTGTGTGTATTTCACTACTTATGATACACTAATGGTGGAATACACATGAGAATAGTATAGTTCATGTGTATTCCCTCCCTGATGCAATTGTTTAGTTCTTTGGAAATCTTTAGTTCTTTACCATATTAAATATATGCTGCATCTTCTTTTCAACTGAAGATGGTGTTTCATCAGCTGTGACAAACTTAGAGCAGCTCAATCTGAACAAGGATGATGAAGGCAAAGAATAAAAGGAGGACAATTATGAAATCTGAACCGCCTGAGACATCTCACAAAAATCAATATTCATTTCATTCGTCTTCACACGAGTTTAATTATGAAAATGCTCAACCCCAAGATGTTGCATTTTCCCATTCACAGACCAGCTCTCAAATGCAGAATCTGTCTCCTTTCTCTAGTGTAATGGTAAGTATACAGTTGTTAGATTTTTTAATATTTAATGTAAAACATATCAAAAGTCCAGCCATTTTATCCTTTCGTGTGTTTTAAGTGGATTATGGTTGATTATGGAATAATTGTAATATTGGTGCACGAAATTGCAATCACACTTTTGCAATCCCGCACAACTAACCAGCAAGTGCACTGGGTCGTCCAAGTAATACCTTACGTGAGTAAGGGTCGATCCCACGGAGATTGTCGGCTTGAAGCAAGCTATGGTTACAGGATATCAAAGATGATCAGGATTGATTGTAAAAAAAGCAAAAGAACATAAAACAGGTACTTGAATTGCAGTGATGGAGAATAGGTTGAGGTTTTGGAGATGCTCTGTCTTCTAAATCTCTGCTTTCCTACTGTCTTCTTCTTCAAACACGCAAGACTCCTTCCATGGCAAGCTGTATGCAAGGGTTTCACCGTTGTCAGTGGCTACCTCCCATCCTCTTAGTGGAAATGTTCAACGCACCCTGTCACGGCAAGGCTATCCATCTGTCGGTTCTCAATCAGGCTGGAATAGAATCCAGTGATTCTTTTGCGTCTGTCACTAACGCCCCGCCTTC